>NW_009260497.1:34185-70654 GCF_000687185.1 Egretta garzetta | reverse complement strand
TGCCGTGGGGTTAATGCAGTGTCCCTCTGCTGCTGCATGGAAGCTCCTGATGTGGATGCTGTCAAAGACGAGCAGATGCCCTGGCAGCGCAGAACTGCTGCCTGGTTCCTCTGCTTGCTGAGACGCCTACATAGGGAGCTATAAAAACACTGTGAGAGAGCCCTCGCCGCACGTGAAGCCCCGTGCCCTGGCTTACCAAGCCTGCGTGTTTGATACTGCTGTGTCACAGCCAGGCAAAGGTTTCAGCCAGCCGGCCGGGGAAGTGTGCCTGCCTGAAATTAATCTTTTTCTTCCTACTTGTAGCCTCTGCCATCCGCCGTAGCAATAGCCCCTGCAGCCCAGTTGCCGTCAGTGCATGGGCAGTTCAGAGGAGCGGAAACAATTAGAAGGTTCTTAACCTGCTCACCTAACCTTCCCTTTTCAGCTGTGTAAAATAAACCAGCCTTGGCACTGACTGGCTTCAGAGGCTCCAGAAGATTTAAGATAGGCGTAAGACGTGCCGCGTCCTATGCTTAAAGCTCAACAATCGAAGCTGCCCCAGTTCTGACGAACATTGAACATAATGGGTGAATGTACCCTTTGCCGGTGAAGCAGTTTCTGACTTTATGGTAGTTTTTCTTGGCTGTCTCTAACCTGTTGGGAGACAGGCAGAACTCTGTGCTGTAATGCTATAAACAAAATATTTAAAGATCACGCGCAAATTCGGGAAGGCATCCTTACCTGGAAAGGTGCTTAAATACCCGTAGGCTTTAGCACATTGGTGAATTTGTGTAAGAGCTGGCTTTTCTGAACTAAGACAGAGGCATTGCTTGGGAGGATTTTGTTTTTTCCCCCTTCTTACACTGAGAGAAGAAAACCCAAGCTTGCAAAGCATGTAATGAGATTTAGAAAGGTGTCTCTATTTTAGATCAGTTACAGGAAGATAACAAACCGCCACAGTTGTTAGTGCAATGCATGCCTCAATGGTTTAATATGCTTCGTTAACCTGAACAGCAGTTCCAAGCACGGAGTATGACAAGATCTGTTGCAGTTAGTGGGCTTATATAGTTTTCTTTTAAAGAGGGCATTAACCAAAGTTCAGCTTTTAAAAGGAAATGCCTTCAGGTACGAATGTCTTCAGTCTAGCTTGTAATCAAGAAATAGGAACAAGAGTGACTGCTAGACTACGGGGTGTTTTCTTTCCTCCTTTCTGCCGCTCCCAATTTTCCTTTTGTTTTCTTTTTGCTTTGAATGCTGGGAGGAGTTAGGGATTAATTGTTCCACAGCTCTTAGATATTGCCAGAAATCAATTGTTAATAAGACTGGAAGCATTTATGATGGTAGGAAGTATGCATGCATGGAGCTAAGAGAAATAATCGGTCAACTTTCAGAATGAGTATTTGCTTTAGAGGTTAAGCATTGTTTCTAAACAGTTTTGGTTTCCGGTGCAGAGAGAGAGAGAGATATGTATCTATTAGGAGATAACACAAGATTGCTTTTAAAACCATTTTAAGTATTGCCATCTCAGAATTACAGTAGCCATAAGTATATACAAGGGTGTGTAGTAAACGGTCAGAGGAAATGCTGTAGCAGAGCTGAAAATTCGTTGCACAAGCCTTGAGTGCTATTGCTGATTCTGGTTGGCGATTGGGATTTTTTTTTTTTTTCTCCCCTGACTTGTAGCCAGTGTAACCCCACTGAAATGTCTTAGCAGTGTTTCCTTAGCCCAGCGGAGTGATTTATCTTCAGCTCACCATGGGGAAAAGAAGCCTTTACCTTCATTTACTTGTTACCGGTTTGCCATAGGCCCTCGTCTTGCTATTTTCCGGTTTTATCCTGACATTCCCCCTCGCTGATAGAACCGGTGGTAGACAAGGTGTTGCCAAGTCAGGCTGTCGCAGGGGTCAGGCAGTGGTTCGTGATACAGCCGAAGCTCCTTTCTCCTGGCCCTCCTTGCCAGAGCGAGCTGTAGTTGTGAGAACGCCCTGTTTCCAAGCAAGCTATTGCAAGCGGCTGGCTTTGTTCTGGCTAGATCCCTTGGTACTTAAAGAGCAACACTTGCCCCCACCACTCTAAAATCCATTTAAACTTAACGGCCATTTAAATATTTAGAGTATATAGCTTCATTATGCTTCTAATTTTATCTTCTTCGCTTGCTACAAGTGTATCAGTAACAAATACCGTTCATGACAGTACCTTATTGCACAGCAACATACAAAAAGTTAAGTACTGCTTTCCAAACACGCATTTTTTGCCAAAGGTTTACTAAGAGTTAATGCTGCTCATTTACGTGTGCTCTGATAACACTTAGACTGTTTCATGGTCCATTTCGAACTATCTATGTTTATAATAACAAACTTGTTCTTCGCTAAGGGTGAGCGAAGACTACGTTCCTTTTGACAAACCCTTGCTTCCCCAGCTGCCAGAATTGAATGAGGTAAGCAATTGCTATGAGTCTTGTTCTCCTAACCCAACGGAGGCATCGATTCTGAAGGACTCAGCAAAGTGGTTTCCTTCTTCTGGCCTGCAGAAATGGGTAAGGCCAGTTTCAGATGCCAGCTGCTCTGGGTGCACTCAGCCATTGCTGAGTACTGACCTTTTCATTTTCCAGGGACATCTACGATATTTTGGTAGGCTCACCCCTAGGTAAGCAAGTAAAACTACAGTTATTTGGTGCCTGCCAAAATGTCAGCCCAGTAGTGACACCGGTAGCTTTGAGTCACGCTGACACCAGGTAGCTGAAAGAATTGTAGAGAGGGACCTACAGTGTTATTCTTCATCTGCAGTTTCTTTACTGATTTCTCCTATAATACACTTGGATTGAGGGGATTTTTAGTTTGGTTTAGCAAAATCTTACACTATTGTAGCACTGGAAATGTCAATGGGACCAAGACTTTCCAAAATTTAATTACGAAACAGCTCCCTGATTCCCTCTTCAGAAGCAGTAAGTTGCATCCCGTGAGAATGTGTATTTATCCTAAGGTTGTGGGCTTGCTCTTTGTTGTTTGCATCTTCCCAGGAGCACGTGGAACTTTACTGCAGGTTAAACCTTGGCTTTTTCTTGGTGCTTGATGCTATCTGACTCGTAATAAAAAGGCAACTGGAATTTAAAGAAAAATGCACATCCCTTAGCGTATCTTTAGTTTATACCTCTGAATTTGTCTTGGAATTGCAAGATAAATCTTCACCTTGTTTACGTGTATTGATGCTGCGTGGAATCACTTTCTTGCTATGAAAACAGTATGATTAATGCCTATCAGTCGCCTAAATCAGCTTAAACCATTTTATTCATATACATTCTAAAGCAAAACGCTAAAGGCTGGATAATAACACAGGAAACGCAGCTGTCAAAGAAAGGCATAAAACAAGAAAGCGTATTCCTACATAGTAGTTGACAAAAGGGATCATCCTTAGGTCCTCCAATAATTTAGCTCTTTTGGGGTTCTAGCTCTGTAGCCTGATGCCTCAAGAAAGGCTTGCATTGGAAATCTAGTTCAACCTTTCCCCTGCAGTTGTTAAAAGATGGACTCTCCATCTGTTTTCTCATTTGATCGACCTTTTATTTATTTATTTATGTACGTACTTACTGATTTTAGGGAAGCCTACTTCAGTAAAGCAGAACTTTTCTTGCTGCACGCAGCTGAAATAATCCAGTTTTCCCATTCCTTCAGCACCGCTAAATGTACATTCAGAGCTGCATCGTACAGAATACTCCTAGATATGAATGCCTTTCTTGCAAGTGAAAACATTTTTAAGACTGTCAGAAAATTTTAGGAAGTATTCAGTTCACGGGCATTTTACCAAACATACTTTAAATTTTTAATAAGACCACTAATAATAACAATACAGATCATATGTTTACTTCTTTTTTCTAACTACTTTATTCCTAGATGTTTTAAACTTTGGGGTCTTCCAATCATACATTTATTGATTACTTTAAGGACTTGTGTTTACTGCAAATAAAAAACCCTGTTTATCCAATACGCAAATTAATTCCAGTTTGAAGTGCCTCTGCAAATCCTCACAAATTTGTATTGCCTGCACATTTTGCTCTTAGTCTCTTTTACAGGCTGAAATACTCAGGAATTCACTTTTGCTGAGAGACAATGGTGGGTCCTAGAAAATGAGTCCTGCCAAGGATGGGACTCGCCACAGTCTGCAAATAGAATGGGAGAAGTGTCTAAATAACAGCATTTAATGAAAGAAAAACTCAGTTCAAAAAGCAGCATTATAAAACATTTTTAAATGAAGTAGAAGTCCCCTCCTGCCCTCTACTTTCTTTACTCCCGGTTGCAAAGCGAGTGACATTATTGAAGCGTTGCCTTATATTAATTTTTATAAGTCTAACAATCTTTATCGACGTGGCGATGAGGCGGTGGAGCACTGATGGATGTGAGTCTTGTGTATCACCTAGGATAACTGCGAAGTTCTGGCAGTACGTCTTTATCGACGTGGCGATGAGGCGGTGGAGCACCGATGGATGTGAGTCTTGTGTATCACTGCGAAGTTCTAGCAGTACTTGGTTCTGAGGAGGGTGGATCTTCTGTAGATGTAACATTGACATTATCTGAGAATACTGTGCAGAACAGCAGAGGCGTCTGATAACCACGAGTGAGAGTGCAGCGTGTCTAGTATCAGTCTGATTGTAGAGTATTTCAGCAAAGGTGGGCTATATATTATGAAGGTATCCTTCAATCCTGAGCGCAGCTCCAGTTGTTATCTAATTAAATGTATCCAGGAGTTCAAATAACCATCTTTGCTAATAGTTAATATACTCCAGGCACTTTTTAACTCCTAGATAAAGACTGAATACCTTAATAGCTGTAGCTTAAGCTTAATAGCGTCTTACACAAGAGACAAGCCATTCCGTAACGTGACACAGGTCATCAAGGTTTGTCACTTAGTGAAAAACGTTGGCTTTACTGGATAGCACCTTCCCCTGCAACTCAGTCTTTCACTTACTTTGTCCTTGTTACGGATGTCGTATTCTTGTTCTTGTCTTCAATTACAAGCCTTTCCCCAGCTGTGCTCCATAAACTCTACTTAATACTCTTCCAGGCTTCTTCATTCCACAAATAAACCTGGAGCGGCCTCTTTTATTGTTGTTGATACACTTCTGGTCATGTTTTCTTCTGGATCGTCTTCTATTCTTAAGCTTTCTCTTTATTGCAGCACATAATTCACCTCTTTAAAATGAAATTATGTTCTCATTGCAGAAAATGACTTAGACATGTACCAAAGCCAGTTTCTGGAACTTCGGCAAAGACTATTGCATGCTGAAAAGGAAAGTAAAAAAAGGTCGCGTGAACTGAGCAGTGCCCTAGATGAAATTAAACGTATAGTTGCAGAAAGAATGAACTTGACAGCAAATCATACAGGTTTGTATGTATAAAAATGTACTGTGTCAACGGTTCAAAGTTTTGTGTGCTCATGTCACTTTATCACTGCTGCGGGGAGAAAAATAATTGGTTTGATTATATTAGCATTAGGTAGAAGTTTCTACTGTTAAAAAAGGGTGGGGAAGTAATCTCCAGCCCTTCTTTAAATGGGATTGGTTAGTAACTAAACAAGTAAGGAGAGGAAAAAAAAAAGGTGGGGGGGGACGCACTAGACCGCAGCGGTGCCTTAGTGGCAAAGCTGTAGGTATTGCCAATCGAGTTTCTTACAGTGCCTGTCCCTCTCTTGCTGCCAGCTACAGAGCACTGAATAAGCTGGTTTTACCAGCTTTTACTATGCCACTCCATCCTGATTGATAGTAGGGCTGTGTCTGACCTGGAAGGCAGGTGCACCTCCTCGGATGTTCCCCAGTCCTGGTCCCCCTCCTGTCCAGGTGGAGTGACTTTTTGGGGGGACTTTTTGGCCATGAGTGCTCTGCCATCCTGCCGGCGGGCCCCAGGCACCGAGGTGTGCGTGGTGGGTGCGTGGCCTCATCTCAGCAGGCAGACCACCTGAGGCTGGGTGCTTGCCTGAACCTAGGAGCTGAGAAGCCCCGTGAGGTTTTGCTGGTTAGATGCAGCCTGAGAATGTTCCCTCTGGAATTTATTTTTATCTTGCAAGTAGTTTGTTAATGATCTGAAGGAAATGTGAATGCTTGTAAGTGATGCCAATTAAAAAAAAACTTTTTTGGGGGGGAGGGGGTTTCTTGCTTTTTTTTTTTTTTTTTTTTGAGGAACACCAACAGGCAATTAAGTTTAACGATATGGCTTCTTCTCATTGTTTAATTAAACTCATTATTTCTTTAAAAATGTATTAGATCCTCGCCTTACAGACTGTTGTATGTCTCTATCTATCTGCACGCTGTAGTTGCGTACAATAGCTTAGACTCTTTGGTTTTGTCCCCTAAAAGAAATGACGTAGTAGTGCAGGATCTGCCTTCCTCCCTGTTCAGGCTGGAAGAGCTACTTCCCTGGGGAGAGAAGGAAAACCAGAAGGGGCATCTTTGCCCTGGAGTCACTCCACAACACACCCCGACTTCAAAAAGAGTCTGGATGCTACTGAAAGCTACTTTTTTAAAAATCCTTACCAGCTTTAGAAGAGAGACCATGGTGTCAGCTACCAGTAGCCCCACATACTGTGGACAGAGAGTTAGTACCTAATGCACATAACAGCAGTAAAGCAAGTTCCCCTTCCCTCTGTTCTTCGTTCCTGTTGGAGCCAGCTGAGTATCAGGAAGTATTCAGGCTGTCAATTCACAGGATTCAAAGCAGAAATTTCTTAAAATCACTGAATAGTTTTCCTTTTATTTTTACTTACTCTTCTGCTTCACATCCCAGCCAAGTTTTATTATACAACAAAAATGAAAAGTTTTATTGTATGCAAAAAAACCCTGAAGTCCCTTGCCTGACCCTTGATAGGTACTACTTCCAAATAAAAATGGAAAGTCCTTGAGAAGTTATGAAGGTGGTTTAAAAAAAAAAGTCTGTATGCGGCAAAATTCCAGTATACGTAATGGCAAAGCAGAGTGGGAGGAGTTATGGGTCTCTTTTTCATCACAAATGCCTGGACATACATATATATATTTATTTATTTCACCTGTTTACTGTAGAGCAGGGGATCTGTCAAGTCATAATTTTTGGTGGGAATATCTTTTGGAAGTTGAAAAACTTCAAACAAATGTTGTCCATTCAGTAGGCCTCTGTCTTCATTGATCTAAGCTGAGTGGGTAAAGCTGATGATGGTCATTTGTAAGAGTTGTTTTCATAGAATCATAGAATGGTTTGGGTTGGAAGGGACCTTAAAGATCATCTAATTCCAATGCCCCTGCCATGGGCAGGGAACACCTTCCACTAGACCAGGTTGCTCAAAGTCCTGTCCAACCTGGCCTTGAACACTTCCAGGGATGGGGCATCCACAACTTCTCTGGGCAACCTGTTCCAGTGCCTCACCACCCTCACAGTGAAGAATTTCTTCCTTATAACTAACCTCAATCTACCTTCTCTCAGTTTAAAGCCATTACCCCTTGTCCTACCACCACACACCCTTGTAAAAAGTCCCTCTCCAGCTTTCGTGTAGGCCCCCTTCAGGCACTGGAAGGCTGCTTATAAGGTCTCCCAGGTCATGTTGAGCTTCTCATCAGCCAACACCTCCAAGTCCTCAAGGCTGCTCTCAATCCATTCTCTGCCCAGCCTGTATTTGTGCTTGGGATTGCCCCAACCCATCTGCAGGACCTTGAACCTGGGTTTTAAGTAATTTTGAATGGTGATAAATTTGGGGAGTTATCTTAGATGCATTTCTTAGGAAAAGTAACTTTCCATCTAAGTCAATAAACTTTCTGTTGCTTTGCTGACTGTGAAACTGAGTTTTCAAGTTTTCTGCAGATTGGAAGGCTGTTAATGTGATTTTGTTGGCTAAAACTAATTGCGGTGGTGTTTGATATCACAAAGTGCCCTAGCACCAGCCTCCTTGCACAACTGATAACGTGTCTGGAGGAGGCACCCAGTGAAGTATGAATTACTTTAGATAACTTCATAGGAGCTTTATTTTTCTTTCAGGGCAAAAAGACATACACATTGTAGGTAGCTGGTAGGGTATAGAAAAATTCAGCAACAGAGAATGACAGACAGAATTCTGGTATGAGTGCCATATGCTGCCTGTGTCAGAAAAGCAAGATTTAAGCCTTTAGACAACTGGTAAATAGTCTGGAGTGATCTTCAGGTTTGTTTCCAAGCAGTTTTCTTAAATATTAGAAAGAGCATTTGCTATTCTTCGTAAATATAGTCTTCATTTTAATCCATTCAAATACCTTTTTTAAAATTGCATGGTGCATACTATCACTGCCCCCATGGGTATCTTACATTAAGCACTTTTTTTTTTTTTTTTACAAGCTTATAATTGTTTGTATAATGATTTTAGAATTAAGTTGTTCAAGTTTTTATGAAATTTATTTTAAAGAATTTTTGCCACCACTGAAACATGCAGGAAGATACATTAGGAAATTAATGGTATCTGGGTTTTATATGGATTATTTAAAAAAAAAAAAAAGGGATTATTTTTATAAGGTCACACTTGAGTTATTTCAACATGAATAAATAACCTAATTATTTTCATCTTTATTTTAAAGTAAAGAAAAAAAAAAGTATTCCCTACTTTAATTTCAACTACTACAGTCTTTTGTTTCTCAAATAGTTTCTAATGGCCTTTCTGCCATAGGACTTTTTATAACCTGAGAACTTCTGTTTGAGCCCCGAAAACCACTGTGTGTTACGTCTTGGGGAGAGCATTTAACTTCGCTGAGTAATTAAGAAAGTTACTAATGAGAATCTTCCCTTCTTTTCATTTAAAAAGTTGCTTGCCAACTGCACAAAAACCAAACCAGGTTTTTTTCTGCTGCTTTTAAAATAATTGCTTATTGTGTTTTAAGATGGCTCAATCCTGCAACTGTCAGGCGCAGGGAAATGCAGGTGGAGTTCCCAGGAAGTTCGGGCTCTGCCTGGGGGTGGGGGTCATATTGGGCAACTCTCAGTTTATTACTGAAGGGTAGTATGTAATATATATGGCATGTAATCACTTCTGAGGAACAGTTCTGATTGAGTAACCTCGCGTGTGGTAATCTGCTAGTACTCAGTTGAGGAGAACAGTTGAAATAACAGGCTTCACTGCTAGCTTTTTATTTGATGTGTATATGTGGGTTTGTTGTTTCTTTAAGAGGATGTGAAGTGGGACGAGTTAAACTCCACCAGAAGACTCCCCGTGCATCTTACAAACATGTACTACTATCTACCTCACCTTCGAGAATATGAAGAGGCCATTTTCCCAAACGTTATTTTTGGGCGACAGAGGACTGGAGGTAGGAAATAACATTTGGCTTATGTTTTCTGTATGTTTATATTTTATGTTAAGTTCTCTCAATGAAGCATGCTCAAAGTTCAGAGAGGGGTTTTCTTCTTAAACTTTATAATGTTGCCAAACTGAAGAAATTTTAATGGGGCTGGCAAAAACACTTTTACCACTCCCATCCCAATTTCAAGTCTTCCCCAAGGCATTCTGATAAACCTTTTCAAATACCACCAGTCATAACTGAAAAGCAATATTATTTTTGCTCTTAGTCATGGGTCCATGTCGCAAGGATGCATTAGCTGACATTTTTTTCCCCCAAAATTAGTATGAGTGAGGAAGCCAGGAAGAATTTACTTTTCACACAGTTTGCTGAAGTTAGAAGCAAATGGAAAGGTGATGTGATCATTTGAAGGACATTAATAAATCTTCAGTGTAAATTTTTCATCCAGATGAGAAACCAGCTGACACCTGCACAAATCATAATGAATTCCAGTGAGTTATAATGCGAATGATTAAGTTACATCTTTTCCTAATTGTTGTGTGGTAGGTAAAAAGAGCATTCAAAAGCAATAAGCAAACAAGGAACTCATCAACTGTTTTGCTGAGTTTTGTATTTTGTTGAAATTTTTACTTTTCTCTGGGGTGATTTCATATAAAGAGACATTGGCAGCACTTTTGGTTTAACTAAAAAAAAAAAAAAATAACTAGGCCGTGCCCACGACATGGGCTAGTGGTTCTACTGAGTAGTGCTGTGGTTCTCACTGGAGTGAGATCTATGAGCCCAGAGGTCAGTGTGAGTATGCAAAAGACCGCACGTAGTCAGCAAAATTATTTGCAAAAAAACCTCAGAAACCCAGAAACATTCACAAGCAAGGAAGGGGAAAAAATACCCCCACAAAGAAAATGAATATGTAATAAAAGAATGCTGCATTTGCTGCATGTTTAATTTTCATTTATTTGTACATGAAAATCACAATAGCAAGACCACACTTCAACAAGTACAGGCTGACCTTCAGTGTGTAAAACCAAATAAAACCCCAGTGGTTTAGCAGGTTCTGTGCTGGGAAGGAACGCTGGCGGTTTTGAGCTGATGCTGGCACAAGTGATGAAGTCCGGAGGAAGTCGCTAACTGCACCTAATCCTTTCCTTCAAAATCTGCTGCTTCCTTACCAGCCTCACGAGGTTGTGGTGATTAGGGATCTTCTGCAAGGACTAAGATTTCTATAGGTTAATGGAGCTATATTAGGTCACTGACTTCAGTAATGCCCTCACCAATGAAAAAAAGGTTCTGCTTACAAACTAATGATGTAATATAGCACAGGTTTGCTACTAGCGGAGTCTTTGCCATGGACAATTTCAGTTCCTTTCTTCTTGTTATTGATGATGTCAAAGCCATGGATTCATATCCCTTAAACTGCTCAGAAAGATTTTTGAGACTTTGATTTTTGGATTCTTTTCTGAGATACACAGCACTCACCTCCTGTGACAACTTGCTCAGTAAAGCAGCGTCGGTTTAACTCTTACTGCTCAGAACTCCAACTCCATACCAAGAGCCTAGCACTTAGTTTGCAATACCCCGTTCTGAAACGCAATAGCAGATACCTGTGTGTTTGCCAGAGGTAGTAACATCTCCAAGTTCTCAAATGTTGACAGCCTACACAGTGTAGACCTGGTGCTTATAATACAGACGCAGGTGTCTCTAACCTAAACTTACCTGGAGATCTCTTTCCTTCCAGGTAGCAAAGCAAGTGCTGTCACAGTGCTATGGGAATGTTAACTGTCACAAAGTCTCATGGTCACATCAAGACAAAATTAAAATGTAATTTAATTTTCCCCTTACCTGACTTAAAATTACGTGGCTTGTGGACTTCTTTCTTTGCAGTCTCACTAGTGATGGGGATTCCTACTGTGAGAAGGGAAAAACAACATTATCTGATTAAAACACTGCATTCCCTACTGTATGAACTTTCTGACGAGCAAAAGAACGACTGTGTAATAATCGTCTTCATAGCAGAGGTAAGTTCACATGGAAAGGTGCAGTATAGAAATACAATACAGAGATTTATGTCTTAGTGTAACAGTGTAGGAGAGGGTGCAAAATACTGTTAGCTAGGCCCTTGGGAGGGATTTCTTCAGGGCTGGAGGAGACAGTGAGGAGTTAGTGGCTCAGTGTTCATATATGGAAAAAAACCCTGTAAATCAAATGATCAAAGGGCAAAAAGTCATATTACATTTACAAACACAGTTGTTGCAGTCAGATTTTTCAAATAAAGCCATATGATCTCATTATTTGTCTCTGGAAGT
The DNA here is from genome assembly GCF_000687185.1 of Egretta garzetta. Taxonomy (NCBI): domain Eukaryota; kingdom Metazoa; phylum Chordata; class Aves; order Pelecaniformes; family Ardeidae; genus Egretta; species Egretta garzetta. The sequence continues at coordinate 59,095 of NW_009260497.1, read as the reverse complement.
ATTCTACTTCAAGAACGAAATGTAAATCCTCCACAGAAAAGTTCCATAGAACCTGAGAAAAGTAAACTTACTAAGTCTAACAAAAGTTCAGATTATTTATCTGCTGCTTTGATATCATTGATCTTGCAAAGTACCTTGACATGCTTCTGCATGTGTATTGGCATTTCTTGTGAAAGAGAAAAGTGTTCAGAGACTTGAACGGTTCCATGTTTGGGAGAGTAAACAGTGCTCAAGGTAAAATATTAGGGGTGAATGAATTTTTTCTTATTCCAAAATGTCTTGATCACATTGGGGGGAAAAAAGCCACAGAAGGGAATTAGCTAGTGATAGTTACTTACAGGTAAAAAGACTGTGATTATTCAGACGTCATGTTTATTCTTCATATTTCTTTGTCCTTCCCTCAACAACATTCCATTTCATACATGTATTCATTAACAGTTAAAGTTTGCTTTTTTAGTTTAGTCATCACTTAGAGCAGCTTTGCAGCTGTAAGGCTGTCAAATAGGATCTACTTCACTTGATTTAAGTTAGGTCACGAGTTCTACTTTTCTGTTTGGATCACAACGATGAGTAGATAGGCCCAATTTTACTGGCTGTAGTTCCTCTTCAGCATAATTTTCAGGAGCTGAACTTATTTTCCGGTTGCTATTTCCCAATGAAGAGCCCTGGCAATGACAAGCTTTGTGTCGCTGCCATTCAGACAAACCTTCTATTCCAGGGCTTCAGAGGGTTCTTTGAGTTTTTAAGGGTTAACTTCTGAATAGTAGAGTTTCCCACTGTGGACAGTTTAAAAGTGGCTCTTTTAACAAACAGTAGCTTTGGTTGTAGTAAATACGTCATTTCAGCCCATTTAGGATTAAATTGCCTTTGTAAGAATCAGTCTCTCCCCTTTCTCCCGTCCCCGAAGTCACGTTCTTGCAGCTTCCGTTTTCCAGTCATGCAGTAAATCAGAGCAGGTCGATTGTGCCGATATGAGAGATGATAAGAACATTTAATTATGAGAAGGGGGCAGGTGTGTTGACTGATCGTGAATCCACACCTTCCTTTTTCCCAGAAAGTTTCAGAAGAGCAGGTTAAATGTTTACATCGTGGGTTAAGTCAGAGTAACTTATTGACCGAAAGTGAGTTTCAAAGTTGTTGGTATTTTTTTCTTAAAACAGGTCTTAGCACATTGCATTGTTTTTACTTATTACAAATCTAATACGTAGCTGGTAACAATTATTTGTGAATTAAAAAAAAAAATCTGAACTGCTAAGACAGGTGTTGTATTGCTTCCAAAATCCATAAAAATTAGCAGTTTAATACAGTTAACAGATGTGTTTTCCCCACTAAAACTATTAGTTTTATGAAACAGCAGCAATGAATAAGTATGTCCTCAAAATTTCCAGACTAAGAGCCATAAGTCTGTTGTATTAGGAAGAAACTCTAAATAAAGATGTTAAGTATCGCTAGCTTTAGAAAATTTTGCTTAGGTGACTTTTCTCAAAAGCCTCAGGCCTCTTTCGTGATTTTTGGATGATTAATCTGAAACGGCAGTTTTGACTGACAGTTATAGGACTGCACTTTTCTGGTATAAGCGAAAGCTGTAGAGCAGAATTTTCTGCAGAAAATGGCTTGGCCTCCTGCAGAAAGAGTGAAAAAACAAAAAGCAGAAACCATAGCTGGAGATCATTCAGTTCTACTTTCAATTACGTAGGAAGCCCCGTTGGCTGGAAAACCCCCTTACTGTCCTTTAGTAGAAATGCTGCTGTAATGCCTTGCTTTTGTTTGGAATGAAAAGAATTGGAGAATAAAAATGAAGTTTTTGCATGTAAATATTCCCTACAAAATGTTGCTTGATACAAAAATGGGTGGCTTGAAATGAACCCCCCTTCTTTTCTTTAGGTGAACGCAGAGTATGTTAACAGTGTTGCGGAAAGTGTTAAAACCAGGTAAGTCCCATCGAGTGTAACGCTGAACAGCTAGTAAATACATTTTGAGCTTTGATGGAAAGAATTAGAGCTCTTCAGCAATAAATTACAACTCTACCGTACTGAAACACGACTGCTAAGGAATGAGGCAAAGGTGCGCTCTTAATATGTGTATCGCAACATGCTGTGCAATTCAGAACAGAAAGATGTGTATCAGTTTATTTTCCTTATTTCATAAATATGCTTTAACTAATCAGGCAAGGTCTCAACGTAAGCCTCCGATAAATATTTACTTGAACCTCAGTCTTTTCCCCATGAAATTAATGATGCCATTCAAGGCACCTGAGGCTACATGCATTAGGTCCCCACTGACTTCATGGCCCTGCAATGTATTTTGATGTCTGTCATGTTTTCTAGGTGTTTCTGTTTCCTCATTTGCCACTTTTTCAGGGAGGCAATGGGTTTTGGACAGCAATCTGATTCTATTGATAATGTTAAATATTCTTATATGATGGGTAACCTGAGATGGATGTTCTTTGCCATGCCGAATTAATACAGGAGTTCTCAAACGAAGGCTTGAGTCCCCCTGCGGTTTTGCTTAGTCTTGTCATTCTTTCCCATAGGCACTTAAGGTATTGTGTGCACATGAAAGACCTTAAAGCAGCTTGAGAAGAACAACTACTAAATTAAAATGTTTGGGCAAAAAAAATACATTCATTAGTAGATTTATTTTGTCTTACGAAAGCTGCTTTCTAAGACATGGTGTCTATTGTGTAGCTCGCAGCCACAAAGCCGGCAAGGCTAATGGCCCTGAAGTGCCGGTGACTGACAGAGGCAGTCATCGTTGTGAGCGGTTGGACTCGAGGATCTCAACGGCCTTTTCCAACCTGAACGGTTCTATGATTCTATTCTAAGCAAGAGATGAAATCCGCACTGCGCTGCACTACGGGGGTTGCTGGCTTCCTTGGTGCCCGAGCTCATTCATGAATTAGTCACTCTGACAGAACCCTGCTTTGGCCAGTATTTGAAGTGAAACAGCCTTTACCTTCTCTCCTTCTTTAATATGACTGAGAGAGCTCTCAATCTTTCTATTAACGCTTTTTAGAATATTAACCAAACCAAACCAAAGTTGAACAAGATCTGTAGAGAAGTTGCCCTTTTCTTTCCCTGTGGAGGCTTTGCTGCATGTCCTGCTCTACTCGGGGGTTTCCCAGACTGTATTTAGGGTGCGGGTTTCCCCCTGAAGGCTCCCTGGGCTGGCTCAGCAATAGCCATAGCCTCCTGCCTCCGGAGGGTTTAGCTCTGCCGGGAGTCCTGCAGCTAGGGTGAGGTGAAGGGGACATCCTCCCCAGTAGCCCTGAGCACCATGAGGTACAAGCACTTAGATAATTCTTAGGATTTTGTTAATGGTTTGGGAAAATTCCTACTGCAGAGTAGATGCTTTCTCGGTGTTATGAAGTGAGATTGAGATTCTTTTTCATAAGGATGCTTGTACTGCGATGTGCTTAATTTTTAATGCAACCTTTTTCTCATTAATCATCGGAAATGGGGAACTCGGTTCTGAAAACTCCTTATTTCAGTGACCCTATACCTATTAAAATCTGAAATTATTTTTTTTTCCCCTTTACATATTCTGGATAAAGGGGATGATTTGACTTCGAGGTTTGGTTCCCAAAGTTGATTACACATTTTTTCAATGACTTTTAAAATGGAAAATCCAATCCTTGGAGCAGCATCTAGACCCAGACTCCCCATGCCAAACCCTCTGCTCCAGGACAGTATCATTTTGGCAAGCATGTAGCATTGGAGCAAGCGTAAGGAAGCTAGGAGCTCTCATGCAAGGGGGAGCAATTGCATGTGGTTCTAGACTGTGGATTTGGTTGTGAATTACTGCTGCATTTTGGCAACCATCTTGGGATCACGAGTAAGCATCTACAGACACAAGATGAGCAGGATTTCTGAGACAAAATTCTCTTCAGTGTTTTCTCTGACTTTGAGGAGTTACAGTCCTGCCTGTTCTGGCAGTTGTCGAAGTCCCCTTCTTGGTTCCTAATTTACAATCTGTGTCACTTGGTTTCTTTGCTAGGGTTGTGAACTCCACTTTCGGAGGAGCAGCCCTAAGTTGGGGGAGTTGCTGCCCGTGATTGCCCCCTAAAGTCTTTTTGAGGAATGAGGTCTCACTAAGCTTCTCTTTGCAGCTTCCCCAGAGAAATCCAGTCTGGAGTCCTAGAGGTTATTTCTCCTCCTGCTTCATACTATCCAGATCTTTCCAACCTGAAGAAAACATTTGGGGATTCAGAGGACAGAGTAAGGTAAGACAGCTGTATAAAACCCAAGAACTTTTGCTAAGAGTATAAAATGGAAAATTTTGCAAAAGTCAACATTGTTTGAGCTGGTAACGTTTTTGTATTTCAGAGCTAATGGACCTCAAGTGTTCTTTTTAAAAAAATTATTACACAGGGGGATCTTGAGAAAAGCTGTGCTGCACATCAGCTTCAGGGCAAGAGCCAAGGCTGAGGGAACTGGGATTGTTTAGTCTGGAGAAAAGGAGGCTGAGGGGAGACCTTATCGCCCTCTGCAACTGCCTGACAGGAGGGTGTAGTGAGGAGGGGAAATGGTCTGAAGTTGCGCCAGGGCAGGTTTAGGTTGGACATTAGGAAAAATCTCTTCACAGAAAGGGCTGTCAAGCACTGGAAGGGGCTCCCCGGGAAGTGGTCGAGTCCCCATCCCTGGAGGTATTTAAAAGCTGGGCAGACGAGGTGCTTAGGGGCATGGTTTAGTGGTGGGATGGCAGGGTTAGGTTAACAGTTGGACTTGATGATCTTAAAGGTCTTTTCCAACCTAAACGATTCTATGATTCTCCTTTGTATCTTGACTCTAGGCATCCCACAGGTTTTAAACCAGATGGATGAGGCCAAGAGGTGATAGGCTAGGTAGTCTGGTCATAAAGGAAAAAATAGGAAAATGTTTTATGTGACGGATAAGGGAGAGGCTCTGTGAACACACAAAGGAAACCCCATGAGGCCCCTTTGCTAACTAGTAACAGCTACGGTGGGTTTAATGACCTAAGTTTTGGTGATCGTACACTTTTTATACTGCTATTAATAGTATATCCAAACTGGTGATTTCATTCGCTCATGTGCCCCGAATTCACTGAGACAGAGCTTATAACCTAACAAAATTGATTTATTGGATGGAAGTAATTTTCTTTTGATCAGCAATAACTAATCTATCAGAAGGTACCCAACAACGCAGCAAGAGAGCTGCAGGACTGAGAGTTTAGGTTGAAGGAAATCAGCAAGTGTATGTATGCGTGTATATTGGGTTTATAGATAAACCTCAGGTCTTTCAGAGCATAAACACGTTTACACACTTGTACTTAAGTTTCAGATATGACTAGATTTGAATCAGATACACTTTTATGTTAATTAAATAGTGATAAATTACTCTCTAGTCTTTTAGCATTGATTATTAAACATCAGCTTCATTCTCTGGTAAAATGAGAGACCGGACTTTGTAGAAAAAAATCTGTGTTCACATTTAAACCTGAAAATGAAGTTTATCAACCTGTTTTCTGTGCTGTTCATCAGTAAAAGCTCTTAATTTTAGATCTTTAAATAATCATTGTGTGTTAATCTCTACTGTTCATAATATAATGAGTAGAATCTTTAAGACATTTGACATGAATATGCTTGTTAGGCATTTTGTTTCAGGCTGTGTTGATACAGATCAAAATTTTTTGCTTAGTTGATGTTAACTTTTATAGGAAAGTCAAATTACTTGCAAATGTTTACACTGATTATAGAGGAATTTTTATTCACTTAACAATGAATTAGAATACCCAAACCTTACAATTGTACTATAGAGAAAAAACTGCAGAGCACTAGAAATGCTTTTATTATAGAAATAACTCTTGTAACCCCACCCCACCCCCAAAAAAGCTTATCAGAATTTACTGCTTATGTTTAGGTGGAGAACTAAACAGAATTTGGATTATAGCTTTTTAATGCTATATGCCCAACCTAAGGGAACATTATATTTACAGGTATGTTCACATTATCATTAAGTAGCTGCAATACATCTGTACCGATTCTTAGCTTTGGCAATTCTACTTTGTTTCAAAGGCCTCAATAAAACCAGCAATCTGTTGTCATTTTCTATGTATTTTGCCTCTGCTCTTTACAAGCATCCACATATTTCTGTGTTTATATACATGTAGCAGCCAGGTACTATTTGATTAAATCCATCTGTACCTTCCTGTCATTTGTGAGGTTGAATAACAAGGTAACTGGAGCATGAAACCCTTATTTGATTAGGTCAAGAAACTCAGAGTTTAATGTGTTTTCACTTGGTGCAGCAAGACAGAACAGTGGTGGCAGGTCCAGGTTATAGCCCAGGTCACAGTGAACCAAAAAAACCCTTACAGATGGGGAAGCATGCCAGTATGGTGATACTGGAGACAAGCTTTAACTGCAAGTTGGTACAGATCCTACATTCTCCAGATTTAGAGGGTTAGACTTTAAGAAGATCCCCATGCATTCAGGCTTAGGTTTAGCCATCATTCTAGATTTGTGCTAATTTGCACTCCATGAAGACGATAATCACCACCAGAGACTCCAAAATTTATCATGACTATTCAATAATGGAACAGATCCATAAAATTTCACGTACCTCGTGAACGTCACCAGTTTCAAAAAAAGCTTAGAACAGCATTTTGCTTAGATCTTAGTTGTCCTGGGTCAGCTCCTGATCGAACAGGCCTCAGACTCTGTATCACGTAAGTACATCGCAAGATTCCCAGAAGCAGAAGACCGCAAGAGCAGGCATCTTGTGCAATTCTCGTCAGCATTTAACACAAACGCATTTGAGCTGGGCTGCTCAAAAGCCTGTGCTCTGTTCTCAAATTTGGCATAGGCACTCAGAAGATAGGTGGACAAACAAAAATGTTAAGGTTTACTGGAAAACAAAGTATTTTCCCATGACTTTCATATATTTTTAAGAGCGCTACCCAAGTTTACTAAGTGAACTAGAGCATTAAGGTACGGGAAACATGTTGAAGAGAAATGTTAAGCATGCTGCCAGACACTTAATGTCCCTTCCTGTTATAAAGTTCTCCAAACATTCATGTTTGCATGGAAATGACTGACATATATTTGTATTTTTAAAGAAATTTGAGAATATGTGTTTTCATACTTGGGACATTACGTAAGGAGTGAATTGTGTTATTCAGAACAAAGCCTGGACTGTAATGGTCTGGTGGTAGTTACGGCTGCATTCAGAATTTTTTTGGAAAGAAACTATGCTTTCCTCATACCGTTGCCTGGTATATCCACTTCTTCATTTGTGTGTCCAGTCTGCAGCTGCTTCTGCAGAAAATCCTCTGTAGAGTACAGGTGAAAAGAAGGAACACAGGCTGTCATAAAGTTAGTTATGATCTCCCTTCACTTGGAAGCCTTGTAGTCATGGAAAGCAAGTAAATTAAAAATCCCTTTCCTCAGCCTGGTACAAAGATTTACTTCAGTAGTCTTAGGGAAACCTTGAACAAGCTTAGATTTTTATTTACTGTTTCATCAGCAATGGTATCATTTGGGTGACTGATACTAACTTCTGAATTTTGAAAGGAGATAAGCATATGTAATTGCTCTTGGCATCTACATGATCTCATGAGCCAGGCAAGATCTTAGCTGAATAAGCACGTGAACACTCATTCTCGGATACTGCTGAATCAGGATTTAAGCAAGTAGCTTTGTGAAGTCCGTTGAAGCTAAAAGGGTTACACTGTGGATGAACCCTACCTACTGATCAAACATAATCTTTGAAAAAAGACAATAAACCCCATCAGTCATCTCATCTCTTCTACTTGAAGCATCTCTTCTACTTTGCCTGTCTTTTTTCCATCCTCCCTGCCTTGAGCCAACTGCTGCTCCTTTTGGGCTTTTTTATGAAGTTAACTTAATCAATAAGAGAGCTAAGAGAACTTTGAAATACTTGTTTCCACTTTCACTATACTTCCTGGAGACCACCAGAGCCCCTTGAGCCGCTTGTAATAATATCAGAGACAAGATGATGGGATCTAAGTGTAGCCATAAAAGCAGGCGTTCGAATCCCAGCCTAGCAGTGAGGAGATGCCTTTCTTCTTTGTGTCCATGTAGACTTAGTTCATTCTGAAGTGATTAAACATTTCAAATCTGAGAGCATCTTTGAGAAACTCAGATACAGCAGTTTTGGGGAAGTGATTTCCATTAGCACTCAAGTAAACCAACAATAAAACATTAAATAAATCTTTTAGTATTTGCAGGTAAAATCTGTTACAAACTTCAGACTTAGTTAACTGAACTACTGCTATGCTTTTACCACCTCGTGAGTTGTTTCCTTGTGGAGGCTGGGGGAGTTTTGTGTATATTTATATATAACATATACGTATATACCGGTAATATATATGGCCAGCAGCACTTATCTGTACACCATTATTGTAATTTCTCTAGTGTGTTTCTCTAATGGTTTTAAGACCTGAGCAGTAGCCTAGTGAAGTCATTAGGAGTCTTTGTATTGATTTTTATGGTTTTTTTCTTCCCCCTCACTAGACTCTAGGTCAAGCCTGTTATTTGGTAGAGTTCTTAAAAGGAATAACTTCCATGAAAGTGTATTTTTAGCTGAAATTTTCTTTATGGTTGTACTGAAAAAGAAGAATCTATATGGAATGAACTATTGGAGGTTTGTTTTCTGTGGAACATGAGAAAATAAGATGTTTCAGCTTAGCAGTCTTCACATATTCGTTGAACAGTGATACCCTAATATAATTTAGAAAGGAAGATACTGTCCTGTCCGATGCCTACACTTCCATTGTATGCTACCACTTTTTTATTGCTTCTTCATTTTTACTTGGACAGATAACCCACATAAGAAAAATGAATGGAAGCCTATTTTTTTGAATATCATTTAGGAAATGTACGTAGCCTTGCTATTGTGCACGCACCTTTTTTTCATCCCACAGTACTGATGCACGAAGGGAAATGAGCTGCGATGATGTGCTCTGCTGGCCTTCTCATGGCAACGGGGCAAGTGGACTTGACAGTTCATATCCTGGATTTCCTGATGGAGTTGTGTACAGCCACTGCATAATCTCCTCCGGTAGATAAGAGCATATGAAAAACAAGTGGCTGTAAACTGAAGTCAGGAAAAATTCAGATTAGAATTTGGGTACCACATACTAAGCGTTCAGGATAATTACACATAGTATAACTTACTGAGAAAGAACTGATACTGCAATCTCTAAGCAGTGGCAGATGCTCTTCAGGAAGATGTGCTTTAGTTGAACACAAATTAGGGGGCTCAGTACAGGGTTAAATAAGCAACCTTTAATGGCCTTCGCTACACAGCAGCTGTGTGGTGCTTAGGTGCAGGCTGGGGTTAAACCACAACAGATATCAAAGTACATTCTCCAATATTCACTTTCAACTGTCAGCTTCAGAAAAGACTGTTTCAGGTGTCTCTTATGCAAAACTACTTTCAGTTCATAACTACATTCATCCCCATGTTGCATCACAGCCCCTGTATTTTTCATCTTTACTACTTTTGTACACTTTCTTCTAGCATTTCTTGATACAGTGGTCTCACTAGGTGTTTGAGATACGCCTCTGTCTTCCTTTCATCCTTTTTTGGGTGCTTCCCAATTTCCCTTTAAGGATTCTCTGAAAGTCTCTTTGATTCCTTGCTTTTCTCCCTTTACATCTAGCTACTGGATAATCCTCTTAGCTCATTTAATTTTATGCAGGATTTCTTGTAACTTGATGTTTTGAGGTTTTTGTTGTTGTTGTTCTCTTCTGCATAACCGTCACCTCAACTCAGTCCCCAGATCTCAGAATCTGTAACTAAGCGTTCATCTTGATCAATTCATTTCCATCTATCTACTTTTTGTTATCTTACCATCAGCAAAAGCTGACAGGGTCAAAACAGATCACTTGATCTCGTCTTTCAGACTTCATTCTACTTCCTCCTGGGTTCACCCTTGACAACGCGGTTCTCCCCCGCCAGCCCTACGTGCCTGGTAATGGCCAAAGTCAGCTAAAAGCTGTGGGCCTCGTCTCTCATGCTCTTGCTGCTGACTCTGCACTGAGTCAGTTGGCAACACAAGTCCAGCAGGAAACCATGCTGCTTTTTTTTCTCATTTTCTACCTCTTTAGCTTTCTGAATTGGCTTCCAGCACCAGCAGACAAGCACCAGGGCCAGTGAAGTACAGCAGTTAGATCAGATTAACCGTACCATTACACTGTACCCCAACAACTTCTTCCTGAAGGCTCAGCCTCCTCTCCCTGTGTTTCTCACACCCATACCGAATTCAAACCCTGAATTATTAGCTCCTTAATAATTTCTGGAATTAATTTATTTCCTTTGTGTCATTACCTCTAAACTCCTTGGTTGGGTTGCCCAGAGAGGTAGTGGAGGCCCCATCCCTGGAAACATTCAAGGCCAGGTTGGACAGGGCTGTGAGCAACCTGATCTGGTTAGTGGTGTCCCTGCTCACTGCAGGGGGGTTGGGCTAGATGGCCTCTAGGGGTCCCTTGCAACCCAAAACATTCTATGATTCTATGATTGTCCTCAGCTTTAGTAACTGGAACAGCTTCTGGCTTTTCAGATCCACCTGTTCTTCTCAGAAAGCCATCCAAAAAATGCAGCCAAGGCCTCTCCCATTTCCTTGATGGATGTCAGTCTCCATTTCCGAGTACCCTTGAGCTGGCTCTACTGCTGTAGTTGCTGTCAGCCTTTAAACCACCTTGAAAGCTCTGTGCATTCCTGTCCTTCAGTGCGCTCCACAGCAAGTTCCTCCTTTCACGGCTAGCCTTCCCTGAAACAACTTGCTTTCTACTAGCATCTCAGTAATCATCCACGGTTCTTCTCAGTCACCTTTTAGGCATGACAAAGTCTGACGAGGCTACTCTACAGGGCTTTTAACCATCTGCTTTAGACGCCTCCTTTCTCAAAAAAGTGAGAAGCGCTCATGGCGTTATAGTTGCTCCTGTAAATAAATATTTAATGAATGATACTGAAACAGAGAGCTGTGTAGAAGCTAAGTAGCAATCCACTGTAGTTTGGCACAGCTTCAGCACACACCGTACGGCAGTCAAACACGTTGCAGTTATCACTCCCATGTGGCAACATCACCACCACTTGCCTTCTCTTTTTTTTGTTGCTTTTTTTTTTTCTTCCCCAGCTGGAAGATGATATTATAGCCAAACCTGATTACATTCAAAGTATAAGAAACTTTGCTGCTGAACAGCCCCAAGAGTGGATGATTCTTGAGTTCTCCCAGCTCGGATTTATTGGTAAGTTCTTAAGACCTCAGCAGGGTCAATTGGATTTGGAGTTGCGTGGGTCGAGTAGGTCTCGCTCAGAATTACATTTCGAAGCATGGAAGGACTCGCCTATCAAAACTTCCTTGGTTCTTCTGGAAAGCTCCCACTGAAAGTCTTTTACTTTCTGTGCTCTTTAAAACTGTCTTTTTAACACACAGTCTCCTCAGCGTAGGACCTTGTAGTTGGGTTCTCCTAAGAAGCAAATTGTTCCACCTCGGGGCACTGTGTGCCCCTGTAGCATGTAGTCTTCTTTTCAAGAATGGAATTTAAACAATCTATAAAAAATCTGCTTCCATTCCTTTGTGGAGCAGAACACACATCCCATATCATAGGGAAGGGTTTTTTATTATTTTTAGTAGTGAGTTTCTTTTTATATTTTTTCCTTCAGTTTCAATACAATTTACTTGTGATAACACCTTATAAATGTTAGGTCAAATGAAGAAATTTAACAAAATCTGCTAATAAAAATAGCAAGAGAACCAAACTGAACAGTGATAGTATTTTAAAAGCAACACTTTTCATATCTAGGTCTCAATTTAAAGATATTCAGGATAGCATTGCCAGAGAAATTGGCTGTCTAGCATTTTGAGGAGTTATTCAGACTTCGTTTCATTGGACACACTGATGCAGGTGACCGGCAGGTTTGTGTTTGGAACTAGGATATAACTGTGTGCTTTATTAGTCAGCTGGTTGACTGTGTGAGAACATCTGCAGGCACGGAATGGAAATTGTTCAAAATCCCAACAAGCTGGGGGATAAGCAAATCTCCAAAGCTGGAGTCTGTGTGAAATTTCCACTAAATATCAGAATTACACCCATGTGTTCAAGGCTGGAGTAAACATAAAGCTGGTGGGGTTTGCGCAGCAATAAAAATATCTGACTATGCAATTTCTTGTCTTGGCTTTCAGGAAAATTGTTTAAATCAGAAGACCTGCCACTCATAGTGGAATTTTTTCTCATGTTCTATAAAGATAAGCCCATAGACTGGCTTATAGATCATCTGCTCTGGGTTAAAGTGTGCAATCCCGAAAAGGATGCAGTAAGTATCTCTATGAATTTATGAACATAAATAATATGCATACGGTCTCGGTGACAAAATAATTTATTTTCAAAAAGTGGAATAGAAATCTCTCAAACCTGACTGACTTTGGAGTTTGTGGGGAAAGATCTGCACAGACTGGCACTGGTGTTTGAGCCCTTTGGGGCATATGGAAAGGCCTGACTCACAGAAATTCAGATTTCCACACCAGAGCTGTTCTGCCTCGGTCAGCTCAGAACACGGACAGCCTGAGCTCACATCTAACTGCAGCTGGGCATGTAGGCAACCCTGCAGAACCAAAGACAATTTTGAATATGTAAACCTATGTGGACTATCACTTCTTGGAACCTGCTTCTGACTTTCTAATTTGAAAGTCAGTAAAGCATACAATATTGCAATCACTTTTGTTCTGAAATTTGCGTGCCATTTCCTTTCTTTCAGGAAGCAGAACTTAAGTGTTTTGCTTTAAATCTTCTACTACCTGGAAAATAAATTAACTGTTTACCTAAAAAAAAATGCAGGGGAACATATAGATCGAATAAACTAAATTATACTTCCCCTGAAAATGAAAGGAACAGTTGTGCTGAATTGCAAAAGGTGCCATTTCTAGCAGCCCAATGATATGTTAAGTATTTCTTTATGTTCTTTTGCATTCTTTCTCTCGACAGTCTTCTTGTGTAACAGACCGTGCCACGGAGGACTGGCCAGAGTTTCTGCTCCGTCTTGGTTTTTAAGGTTCAAGAGTTGTATTTGATTAGTGTAGCCGGTCCCCACTCCAGGCGTTGGCACATGTTACTTTTGTGTTGATAAGGAAGGAAGAAGAGACAGATAGGAGTTGTGGAGAGCAGGAGCTTGAGGGGAGCGGAACAAACAAGTTTCAAGTTTTACTGTGTGGCAGAGGTGGAAGGTCCCTGGTGTTACGCTGAGTAATGCCACTGGGGAGTCTCGATTCCCACTTCGTACAGATAGGAGTAAGCTTTGAAATCCTACTCCGTGGGTAAGGCTGGCTCATAGGAGTTAGAGTGAACTTCAGGTACCTCTAATTTAGGTTCTTGCCTACCTGTGATAACAGCATAAAAAAAAAAAGATGCTGTTATGTTAACATCACCCATTCCAGGTCTGGCTGACATGTCCCAACTTCCATCTGGTGGATGAAACATTTTACTTCTCTTTTTTTTTTTTTTAAATTACTGTTCTAGCTTCTAAGACCTGTTCATATCAAAACCAAAGCTGTGTTCCCGAAAGGCAGGCAGGCAGCTCACATGTGTCTGCTCTGGCCAAGCCAAAGAAGAGCAGTATCAGCAAGTTTCAAGTGAGTTTCACTTCTGCAATTGCAATTTCAATTGCTGTGGGTTGCAAAAACCCATTGAGATAAGGCAGCCTCACGCTGCCCTCGGGTGGGAATGACCAGCAGCATGGTCCTCTGGGACTACTCATGAGAGTGCAGAAAATGGAGGCTGGAAGAAGGACAGAGATCCCAGCTCTGCTGCTCCTCTTCTGCTTGACAGATTAAAGCAGTGGACTTTCCTACAGGCGCCAGAAAAGGCAAGCTGACAGGAATCCTCACACTTTCCCCTTTCCCAGCAATTAAGAGTCTCCCTAAGTGATCACACACTGTGCCTCACGGGAGGGTCAACAGGGCACATGTGCGTGGCTTTTACATGGCATCCTGTGGTGATGGGTGTTTGGCACGTGTTTTTGGCCTGAGCTGAGTATTAACGTACCAAGATTCAGCTACATCTGCTCACCGAGTTTGAGAAGACAGTTTGTGATGATGGGAGCCATCAGATCTCTGCGTGGTTCAGAAATGTCATCACATTTGCCTCCTGTGAACCATCATCCAGCTCTGGGGTCCCCAGCACAAGAAAGACAAGGACCTGATAGAGCAGGTGGAGAGGAGGGCCACAAAAAAGACCAAGAGGGCTGGAGCACCTCTCCCGTGAAGAAAGGCTGAGAGGGTTGGGGCCGCTCAGCCTGGGGAAGAGAAGGCTCTGGGAAGACCATAATTGCAGCCTTTCAGTACTTACAGGGAGCTTATAAGAAGGATGGGGAAAGACTTTTTACCAGGGCCTGTCGTGATGGGACAAGGGAAACAGTCTTAAATTGAAAGAGGGTAGATTTAGATTGGACGTAAGGAAGATACTTTTTATGGTGAGGGTGGTGAGGCACTGGAACAGGTTGCCCAGAGAAACTGTGGATGGCCCCTCCCCGGAAGTGTTCAAGGCCAGGATGGACAGGGCTTTGAGCAACCTGGTCTAGTGGAAGATGTTCCTGCCGATAGCAGGGGTGTTGGAACTAGATGATCTTTAACGTCCTTTCCAACCCAAACCATTCTGTGGTTCTGTGATCATTGCAAGTGGCATGTGTCTATTGAGTGTAGTGGGGACTAGCAGGCTGCAAAGATGGGAGCCCTGACTCAGCGAGGAGCCCTGTCTCAGTTTCTGCACAAATGACCACACCAGTCCTGGGCTACTGATTATTCTTGGCTACGACTATAAGTAGCTCTTTTGGTAGTGCTGCCGCAGCATGAAAGGAGACATGCTAGAGGATGATCTGCAAATCCTGTCAGTAAAAAGAGCACAAATTTATTTTCTTACAATGATTTTTTTTTTCTAGCAAAAGTATAGTATGCTTTTCAAAGAAACAGCTGCCAATAAATCAATTGGCATGCATTGTGTTTTGACACTGTTTTGCTGAACATGCACTGTGGACAAACATAAAAAATACTTAAGTTCTTTTTAGAGCTTTCCAGGTGGTTTTGAACTTTTAATTAGTACTTCTGTGGAAACCATAAATCCCCTGTGAGTTTTGGTGTTTAAGCCATCTGAGCAAAGACTTCATCACTTCTGGCCCTAGAAGGCATTGATAGGGTTTATGTAACGTTTTTCTTTTATAGAACTGAAAGCACTTGATGGAAGAGGTAAACACATGATCCTCTCAAATCTAAAGATGTGAGACCTGGGATACAGAGAAGTTAAACGATCTTCCAAACTCATACAATAATTCTGTGGCAGAACTGAGAGTAGAACCCAGGGAGTCTTGTTTTAGCTCTTTGCTCTGTTCTACGCCAGTGTGCTTCATTATGTCTCATTAATTATTTTAGCATGTTTGCTTCATTGTATCAAACTATGATGCTCTGTATAGATACAGAGCAAAAAATTACATTTAAAGAGGTGATTTGCTATCATTCAAAAATCATGAAACTCAGAAATTAGTACCAATCACAGTTATTTAATTCCCTGGTATATGTCATGTCACAAAGTGTACTTAACTGGAAAATCAGGATTGAAATATGGTATCTAAGGGCTTTATATAATTATAAGATAAAAGATACATAACTTATAGTATAGTACATTATAAGCCTCTCAAACATAGCAGAAAGAGACAAAATGATAAAGATGGAAATGTAACTGGAATCTATCTAAAGAAGGTCAGTTTGGGTCAAAACAGTTTAATTAGAACGATATGGCAAGGCCAACGGTTGAAATGAAATTTGCCAGAAAAAGTTAAAACCACCAGTTTCAGATTTGAGGTCTATTTTTGTCACTCTGAGGTGTGATCGATGGCATACAGTGCACAAATCCCTGAATTAGCGGTGGCTGAGCCTTCAAATCTACATAGCACCATGAGTGGAACTACAAGTTTAGGTCTAGAAACAGTGTATTTGAAATAAGGTGACTGTTAATCTAAGGATTACTCATTTAAATATGGATAAAAAAACCAGACCCATATCCTCAACTACATAATGAAATTGCCTTATGGGAACTTATTTTCTCTCTCCTTTATTTATATAAAACTTCCCTCCCTTTTACTTTCTTTCCAGGTACACTGTGAAAAGGAAAAGGCGAAGTTACGTATCCGTGCTAAACCATCTCTCTTTCAGCATGTGGGAATTTATTCATCATTGGCTGGGAAGATACAGAATTTGAAAGTAAGAATAACAAATGAATGCCATATTTCTAAATCATATGCTTGTGTTCTGACTCGTTTCTCAAATCAACTTCAAGCATTGCATCTTTGTCATTAGATGGCATTTCCATGTCCAAGAAAGCTGGTTTACAAATTTGGTGGGTGTAACATTGAGTCTTGGTGATTACACTGAAATGAATATTCTATTTCTATTAGAAATAGATTGTGTATTTTTTGACACTGAGGTAATTATTTTCTGGAATAGCTTCCTGTTGCAATTCAAGGAACTGGAGCACTTTTTTTTTCATTTTATGAGTTAAATTACATTTCTTTATATCCAACAGGATAAAGATTTTGGCAAAATTGTGCTACATAAAGCACATAATAATCCACCTGCAAAAGTGGATACAAGCCTAAGAACATACCAGCAATACACCTTGGAAAAAGTTTACAAAGGAAAAGACTGGTTTTGGGCTTCAGCTCCAGTGGCAGGGGACTACATCAGCTTCACCTTTTTAAATCCACTAAAAGTTGAGAAGTAAGTATTACACAATGTGGAATTTGGAAGCCTACATATATCCAGTTTGGAAATGACTGAGTCTGTTCAAAATCACCAGTGCTCAACTTGTTCACATAAATTATAGCGTCATCACTGACAAAAAATTCACAATTTGCTATTCATCTCCTCCTCTTCTTGAATTCCCCCCCTGAAATACATTTCTTCCTCGGTAATTAAGAGAGCTGCTTAAATTTTTTTCCTGTTACTTCTTCAGGTAAATATTTTACATTCTCTTACGATAATTCTCAAAGGAATTTATTTTTGATGAATGAATTTCATTATGGAGTCAGAGAAAGCCTTGTTTCTGTAGTTGTCAATAACTACAAACAGGCTGTTTGCATGGTGTCAAGTCAAAGGCCGTGTCCCAGACCAGACACTTAGCAGTGTAGGTGAAAGCAAAGAAAAAATATCGCTATTGTGGGGAAATAATGAAAAGTAAATTAATAAAAGTGGTATTCAGTTAAAGATTCAGAGACTTGAATGTAGGTGTTAAGAGTAGAGATGTCTACGTAAAATAGGTGTGTGAGCTCCTACTACACACAACAGATAGAGATCTACTTGACAGAGTCAGTGGACGCTAGACAGCTATTCATCTCATCCTCTGTTTGGTCACCTGAGTCAGTTGCTAAGCTTCATAGAGGGTAATGAGAACTCCAACACTTGGGTCACAGCCAGACTTCTAACTTCATGCGTTTGGATCTACAGCCAAGTCCCACCTTGAATGTATGAAACGATCTTCTCCGTTTTCACATTGTTCAACTTGGGCGTCTTTGAAAGGAAGAGACACCTGTAGCTTAAGACAGAGAAGTGTTGTTCAGAATGATTTAATCTATGAACAATACAAATTAAGGTTGGCACCAAAAGAAGCAGCCCTGCCTGGTTCAGCAAAGTTTCTTCTCCTCTCTGTGTCAGATTGGAGAACAGATCTGAGTTAAAACTAACCTAGCAAGAAATACGGTTCCAGGAGAGTGTCTCTGACACAAACTGCCATATCTCTGTAATGATATTCAGAGAGAAAACTCCTTTGCTGTTGTTACATTTCCTCCTTAAACTGGTCACAAACCCAAGAGACTTCCTTTTCTGCAAAGATTGTAGATTTCTCATTTATTTAAGAAAACCCAAACAAACTAAGAAAGCAAGTCTGTATCTCCATCTAGTGAGCTGCACTAAATCACAGTTGTTAGAATAAACACTGGTGTTCTGTGATCAACACTGTTAATTAACTGGTTAATGCTTTGGGAAACTCGGGTACCCTATATTTTTGCATTTTCCTGTTAATGGGAAGCTGTAGTGGATGAAGCTAACTTGTATAACGTATTGCCTAATGGCTGGTCCCAGCCCCATCTCAGTGCTAACCTGTGAAAATCTATCATTACTCCTATAGTATTTGCTGGTCTTCTTAGGTCTTGATTGTTTGATACCAGAGGAGGGAGGTTGATGCTTTAAATTTCCTTAGCTCTTTTTGGATCTAAATACCTAAGAACTCTAATGCCAGAAATTTAAAACCAAATAGGGTGTTTGTTTTTTGTTTGTTTTGTTTTGTTTTTTAAATCTCGGAGGTGTTCTTGCTTGGATTCTTGTTTTGACAGTGCTGTTGCTTATTGGCTATAAAGGAGATTATTGAGAAGCACCTGAGTTGATCAGTATTGATAAAAAGAGGGATCCTCTTGGCATGTAGCATGTGGTCTAGCAGAAACAGGGATTTTTGCTGCCATTGCATTCCAGAAGCCCATCTCGCCTCGGCCTTAGGATGACAGGAACAGATCAGAGGGCAGATCTTCCTTTAGCCATTTAAACCTGGAAAGTTAATTTTATTTGGAAGTTGAGCACTAAAAAGGGGGAACATTTGCATTCGTGGTTCCAGAGAAAGATGGTTCTAATGCTTGTTCCATTTAAAACAAAAAGCCTCTAGTATGGTTTGGTCAAACATTGGAAATTTTCAATGCCTATTTCTGTTCTCTATAGCCCACAACTCATTAAAGAAAAGGTATTTGAACCTTCCCTTCAAAACTGGAAAGAATTACTTCCCTAGAACTTTTCTAAAGTGTAAAATACCTGGAAATAATATACCTTTATCATCAGGTACCTCTTCAGGAGTGGAAACATGGAGCACCCTGGTGATAAACTGTTTAACACTACCGTGGAAGTGTTGCCAGCTGATGTAAGTCTCTCATTGCCAACTGTAATATACAGCTATTTCATTTTAAGAATGATGTTCAGCATAAAATATCATGCCCTAGAAAATACTTCTCAAGATTTTATTTGTTGTTTTGTTTGTTTTTTTTTTACAGGAAATGCTAAGAAAGGAACTGGTTGATAGTGGAAGTAAATTTAGCTACCCAGCAAGCAAAGATGGATATTTAAAAATAGGTAAAAATAGGTTTTGTCACTTGAAAACCAGAAATTCTGTTCTAATGTATAAAATGCTTCTGCATTTGAGAATTTCATTAACTCTGTAGTAAATACAACATTCCAAGGTGAACTGGTAAGGAAAGGAAACCCTTTGCGCTACTGCATATTCCAGTATGTGCTATTTGACCAATGACTATCCTACTTTATTTTAAATAATAAAGAACCCCACCAGCAGTGGCAAAAGCCAAAGCATCTAATTAGAAGAAAAAACTAATCGCAATTTCTGCAAGGTCTTAATAGGATAATTGATTCTGGTTTGGATTTTGCAGCCTTAGCTGAAGCCAAGGATTTCTTATGATTATGACAGCATTAACTTGTGTTCCAACCTGAAGTGAAGCAGCAGCATGACGCAAAGTACCTTCCCCATTTTGCCCCCACCCCTGCTTCCCTCTTCCTTCCTCAGGGCAGTGCGTGACTTCTTTTAAATGAACTGCACATTCTCCGCGTGCCTACCGAGGCCTGGTTTCTACTAGTACCTAAACTAACGCACCACTGAGTGAACAGAGATGGACTATTGGGAGGTCTGCTTTGCTTGCCACTTTCTTCTGTCTCTTCTACCAAGGAATTGCTCTTTTCTCCCAATGAACCACTTTCACCTCAGCAGCACTTCTTGTTATTTTCTTGTATTCTTCTCCAGCTCCTCACTGCTGTAACTGAAGGAATGAATCCTTCTTCTTGTTTATAGCTTTATCTTTCAGTTGTTATTATTTGACCTTTTCCAAAAGATTTTTTTTCCCCTAATGTGGTACCCCTGGAGTTAAGTTCTAATTTGTAATTTAGAGCTTTTGCATAAGCTCACCTGGAAGCATATTTCATTCTAATATATGTTTGTACGGGTCTTGTTTTACTTTTTTATTTAGGGGCTTTTGAAAATGGAATTGCAGAAGGAAGTATCGATCAGTCAATAGGAAAAATACAGGCTATTCGTTTATCGGTCCATTCTGATTCTCCTGTATGGGCAATACTTAGTGAGGTAAGCATGTTAATAAAAGCATTTTAATTAAAGCTTCATTAAATGAGTTTCAGTTCTTCCTACCATGTAGTATAGATAACCATTGATTTGTATTTAATTTTGAATGGGATTTTGTATGGAGAAGCTCAGACAAGTGGAGAATTTTATTAATTATTCGGGGAGCAGTAAAATGTACTTGATAGAAAAAGTGCTGGAAATGCTCACATGGGATGATTCTCCAGTTATGCAGTTCTGTAAGTAGCCACTAGAATTTGGGGCACGATAAACAAACCAGCCAAAGGAAACAGGGAGGCTTTTCTAGGTTTTTCAGTCACCATCTTGCATATTAATTATAACATGCAAACATTTTCAGATGAACATGTGATTTTTTTATTCTTCAAGTTTCTCCCAGGTGTCTGAATGTGTGTGAACCTATAACTAGGAAATATTCAGTGGAAGTCACTGAAGAGAATTACTACAGCCTTAAACTATAGCTGTAGTTGGAAGGAGGGAAAAGCTGATGTCTTAGGCAATGCTTCTGCAGATTTTAGAAAATAATATATTTTGTTTTTTTCAGGTACTTATCAAGACCTCTGAAAACTGAAAAAAAATACATTTTTGACGTGTCGCTTGTTACAGATTGTTTGAAAACTGGGCCAACAGCAACAAAAAACTGGCTGGGTAAAAAGAACAAATCCAAACCCATTTAATTCTTAATACTGTGTATTAGGAAAGAGTTGAGATAACTTTTAAATCTTTATATAAAGAATATTAAAAGCTATAAAGTACCCAGTTAAGTTAGTAATTTCAATAAAATGTTCTCGAGTAAGGTGTCATATATAAAAAATCTCAGTTTAGCTTGGCAACATTCAGTATGTATTATTATAAACAATTGATAAGGCATTACGAGTTGTCTCAGGGACTAACACATAGAAGAGCTAAAAACATGGACATTTTTGAAAAATATTAAGAACACAGTTTTCAATTCCACTGAGAACACTGGTCAATTTTGGAGGGCAAGTAGAACTGAAGGAAACGTTGTCACTATTCATTGCAAGTATTTAGAGCAGTCCACAGAGACAGGAACAACTTAATAACATGAAAATGGATCTCAAACTTAACAAAGTGTGTTTCAGCCTTAATGTAGCATAAGATATGTTTAATATTTTTTTTTAAATGGGAAGTGCCTACAAGTTACCATTTGAATAACTCAAACAGGTATTGTTGGGAGGCTTGTAAAACTTTTTAGTGAATTGTGCATTGAATTAACTACAGGAAATAAGGGTATTACGTGTAACTATATTTTTGTAGAAAGAAATCTATTTAAATAAAATCTTTGATCCTATAATTTGATAATCGGTATGTCCTGATACTTAAATCCTGGTCACAAGACAAAACTCAATATAAATTTGAAAATAAAAGATGAACGACAGTAGTCTCATTTGAAACGTTTTTGGGAAATGACAATCTGCCTTGGACATCTCCTGTTAATGTGCAGAATTTCCTCTATCACGCCCTTAGCACTTGAAGCATGACTGCGCCCTCGTTCTCCTGCACATGCATTGCATCCTAACAGCAGACAGCGAGAAATGAGCTGCAGTGTACACTTTGGCATGGCTTTGTATTAAATGGGTTAAATTAATGTAAAGCTGCGTTCTTAATGCAAGAGTATTTTTATTTAGAATACAATGAAATCTGCAGAACCATAGCTCCACTACAAAATCTAGGGGATCTCGTGAGAGAAACTCGGGATTTTTCACTGAAGAAGCGATAGCTGAATAGCGAGCGTTACAGCCCGGGGAAGTTTAAGGCAGTGGAGTGTAAGGGAAGTACGCTTACGTACTTTTGCACGTTAATAGCAAGAAGCGCCGCTGGCGAGTGAGTTAGCTGGGTTTGTTCCTAACAGTCTCTGTCAGGCAAGGAGCGGTTACAGAACACGTGCAGCTTCCTCTCCACCCTGCAAGCACGCTCCTACCTGCGCTCTTCCATTTAAGAATCCTACGCGCTGGACCGGCACGCGCCTTCTCACACCACGGCTCCGAGGCCAAGGCTGCAAAGAGGTCCCCCCCGTGGGAAGCTTCCGTTCAGGTAGCGGATCCAGGGGATAAGGAACATCCTCTAGCTTTACGGGTGACTGGCTTTTGCAGGGTAGGCATTGTGACTGTAGCTTACAAAAACAAAGGCAGTTAAGCCTACGTCAGAAAACAACAATGAAAGGAGTTTCAGATTCCATACCAGATCACCAAGCTCCTTCAGGTGGAAGTTTTACTGCAGTGATTTCATGTGGCTTAAATCACAGTCTCGAAACTATTGACTACCCCAGGCTCATTGTACGTGTACCCAATCAGGTTAAATGCCTGTGTGGGAAGAAAGCACATTTTTCAAGCTATTCAATATTAATGACGGTTTATTCAACCCATTTTGATTTTCACTGGAACGCAGTTATTCATTTCTCTGAATGGCGTGTCTCAATTTTTGTCTTAAATCTTTTGAGGGACTTTTGAAAGGGGAATGCTAACATTTGTGTTCAATACAAAAGGCAGTTAATGAACTTTACCACTTTTAAAATTTTTTTTTCTTTCCATTAATTACATGGGCCCCATATCTCGTCACTGTGCCTTTTTGCACAGCTTAACACAAGCACACATCTACTGTAAATGCTAATGGAAACTAAATGTACACTGAGAAGAGACTAGACTCTTAGCACAGATATCTATTAAGGTTAATTAGGAGATATTTAATCTGAAGTTGAAGATGGTTATTTGCTTATTGAATTGAAAATCTCTCTCACATGTTTGAGGAAATAATTTTCCCCAATATTTACTTTTTCTATTACTCGTAAGTCACACATTTGTTAGCTGTATTACTGGTTGCACCAACTGTCTTGTCTGAGAGTAGTTTGGGTTGTGTCTGGGCTTTTTTAAAGTATTACTTATTTGCATAAATGTAAGATTCCAGATAAATCTTTCATAGATACAGTGAATAATAGGAATATTAACAATTAATTCTGCAGTAAGCAGAAATCTTTAATTCTGCAATAGTTTCTAAAGGGATGTATGCGTATTTCAAGCTGCGAGGATAGTTTTCATCTGTCTTTGATTCATGATGGATTGCTCAAGGACATCCCTTAATGTTTTTTTAGCTAGAGATGTCTGAAGATTGACGTTTCTGTAGGACTATGGTACCATTTCTCAAAAGTACATTGAAATGGCACCAGAGTCCTACAGAAACTTCGATCTTTACACATCTCTAGCTAAGCTTTAGCAAGAGAAGAAATTGTGCTGCTTTCCCGTGACATAAATTTGCAACTGCATTTAAGTTGTGAAGTTTACATTGCTCCTTGGAGCTTGTAATTATAATAATCTATAGCAATCTTGAGTTTTGATGACACTGTCAAAAGAGAAATATAATCAATTACAAGCTTTAAGCTTGCGCATTAGCTTACAATGACCTTCTAATACTTGAAAGGCAGTATATCATGAAAATAAATATGAGCATTTGGATTTGCAATTCATATTATGCATTCTAATGGTAGGTTCAGAAAGTTCTGAGTCAACAAACTAATCTATGGTAGACATAAACCAAATGGAGAAATCCATAAAAATTATCTGAAGTTACAAATTATTTTAGGAAGGGGGAAGCTTAGCTTAATGGTGTACAGGCCATAGTTGTTATTTCCAAAAGACAGTTTCCTCAACATGGTAAGAATCAAATAATGTAAAACAGATTCTTGTGGCCTTAAGAACTGTCTGAAAGAGGTGTAGAGTTACGAGAAAAAAGTGCCACTTTTTCTTAGGGCGATCAACATTTCTGGTATTTCCTTCCTTCCTTTTCTTTCACAGACCCACGGTTTCATAGGCAATAGAAAGAAAAGCTCTGCATATGTGCCTTAGTAAGAATTTTTTGGGCAGTGAAACCTGCCTGCATTTGAGGGGATGGCTGATGCTGCAGTGACAATCCCCTTGGCTGCATAGGAGCGTGCTTTTCAAAAGCAGTCTCCGGTGAAGAGTTGCAGGTGCACCCTTCAAAGAAGAGATTCAACGGTCGGAATGAAAGGCAGCGGCTGTAGTTACATGGTTCATCTCACAAACACTGGCGTGACGGTTGGTGCCCAGAACAAATTTGAGCTTGAAATGAGGATGGCAACCCCCTTACAGTCTTTGGCTAGGAGGAAGGCTTGGATGATGCGAGCCATCAAGTGACGTGGTGGCACATGCAAAGATACCGAGCCCTGACCCAGTCTGTCAGCAGCTGGGCAGCTAAAGCGACAAGTATGTTTCTCGTGATCCCTCAAGGAATCGCTTTTGTCTCAGCCCTCTCCTGCACGTTTCAAGTATCGGTGCCATGGGTAACGTTTGAACTGCTCCTAAACCATGCGCTGGCCAGAGCGTGAAGATACAACTTGAGCCGAGCCCGAAAGCTCCTCAGGGGCGGCAACCCCGCACCTGCTGTGTTCAAAAAGTCAGTCAGGAATTAATGTCACAGCTGCTCCACTTCGTGACCCCCCCAAATGTAGACTGGATCGCTCGCCTGAGCCTCCGATTGTCATCAAGGGCTTTGTCAACTTGAGCTACATTCCCCCCGTTGGGGAGGGGGGGGCTGCCGTGTCTTTACCCGTCCCGATCACTGACCACGGGTGCGTGGAGCACGGCGATGCCACCGTGCGCGCACATACGGTCCCACTGACCGTGGCCATGATGGCAAAGCCCGTGGAGCACGCGCCACTGCACGCCAAACCCAACGCAGCTGCACTGCTGCCCCGCCTAGCAACACCGC
>NW_009260497.1:0-33504 GCF_000687185.1 Egretta garzetta | reverse complement strand
GGGTTTCGGAGCCCGGCCCCCCGCATGAGGAGAGCGAGCCGCCCGGCGGGAGGAACGCGGCCGCCGTCCTCCCTTCGCGGCCTTCCGAAAAGCCGCCTCCGTATGAAACGCGGGAAGCGGGTTCGTTTTGGGCACTGCCTGAACGCCCGGTGTCCGCCGGCCTCAACTTTATTTTTTTAATTGAAGAATAACCTCTTCCCGGAGGTTTTACTCAAGAGAGCTGTAGCAACAAAAGAGCTTGAAAAGGCGCCTGCAGGAGTACAGCCTCGCGGCTTGAGTGATTGCTAAATTGCACATTTAGCATTCATTTTGGCACGATGTTTTTCAGGCTTCAGCAAAAGATAGGAAAGCGTAGTTTTCACAGAAAATAAAGGGGGGGAAAAAAACCCAACTTGTCTAAGAACTCCTGGGTGCTCTTCATGGAGCGCTTTCAGCTGGGTGCTGTCTTCGGCCAGGTTGATGCTGATGCGCTGTATGGGGGAGGAATAAGGCAGCACGTGGTTATGGGTGGAAGAAGGATTGGGGTGAAAACCCTCCCCTTTCTGTTGCGCTGGGTGGAATTGGTATTTGGCCCTAGGAGAAGCCCGTGTGTTGGTACTGGATGCAGGAGCTTTGGGCCTCGGAGTGAGAAAGGCTGTTAAATGGCCGTCTTGCTCCCTTCCTGCTCGAGAAGGCAGAACTCTTGAGAGATCCGTGAAAAAGGCATGACCCTCTTCAAAGTCCAAGGAAAAGTTAGGAATAATCTAAAAGATCCTGGCCTCTATTTAGTTCTGCATCAAATGGAATAACGATGCCGTTCATATTTAATGGCATGCGTAGAACATGCAAAAGACTGTGGTGCAGAGGGCTGAAGATTGACATACTTGCATTGTGCAACCATCTGTAGAAATCAAATCTTTCAGGTAGGAAGGCACCCCAGGAGGTCTCTACTCCAACCTGCTGCCCGCGGCAGGGCCAGCTCTCAGGCCAGTTCAGGTTGCTCAGAGCTTTATCTAGTCGGTCTCGGAAAACCCCAAGGACTGAGAGGAGGCAGCTTGTGCCACCACTTGCCTGCCCTCACGGGGGGTGGAAATTCTAATATCCAGTCAGAATATTCTTTCAGTTTATGCCTGTTGTCTTTCCTAAATACTAGCATGTGTCTCAGAAACAGAGGCTCCTTACTTTAGGTGCAACATTATGCTGTTGTTGCAGCAGCGTCGCTGGTCCCAAGGGCATGCTTTGCAATAGTACTGCTGGCTCCAACGTCTCTTCCAATGCGTAGATGCGCTGCAGTTACCCATGTTCCCATGGTAAAGAGCGACCAAGCTACGCAAGAATTCAGTTTAAAATTGTAGGTCTGAAGTTACATATATTGACAGAATTGTCAGTATGTTTTTCTAGAGAAGGTTGGATATAAGCTGCCCATCCCAAAAGGAATAATTGGGAATCCCATTTTGGAGGTGTAATTATTATTGGATTAATTTCTGTGACTCAACTTCTATGATTGCAGCTTTTCAAACTGAAGAATGGCTCTCCAGTTCTCTCATGGGTCATACCGTATCAATAGCACATTCCTAATTGAAACTGCTGTCAAGATGTATGGTTTCGCAATTACCTATTTGCTGTAGCTCCCTGAAAGGCGCTTTGGAAGTCACTGGCCATCGGTGTTCAGGCCAGGATTGCTAGTAAACGTGTTCGGTGTTTGTGTGAGTGCCATAGACTGGGATAACTTGGTTTGATCTGCTGAGGATCTTTTAACAGTGGGAACCCTTTTGGCTTGTTTTTATGGTCAACTTGAGGAAGGAATAAGGAAAGTTTTTCACGGGTCTTCATGTGTTATTTAGGAAAGCTCAGTAAGTTTTAAAGACAATTAAAGGTGTAGTGTAAAGTTCTATTTTAAGACCAGAAACTCTTTGGCTTAGTTGAAAGATTTATTTTATATTCTAAGATTGTAGTGCAGACAGAGTTCACAAAAGTAAAAGATAGCATGGTCTTGTTTAAAACCATCTTTGCCTGGCAATTGAGCAATAACTGTAATTGTTCTTCATAATGTATTTCAGTGTTTCTGGGATTATTTTAAAAGTGTGTCCAAAGGTCAAAAAAGTGTACCTTCTCTTCTTGAAGGGAAAAGTAAGAGAGATTATTGAAGGCTGAATGAAATTAGGAGTGTTCTAGGCTAGGATCAGGGAGTAGTGATAAGACTTGGCATGAATGAAGTGAAAGCATCAGGAGTTTTGGAAGGGAACTATGTGGAAAAGTGAGTACCAGCCTGATTTCTTGGATGCCCTTGCTAGTCTGTGGATGGAACAAAAGTGGATGGGGCTAATGACAGTAAAATTACAGCTACATAAGTGAAAGATGTTTTGGATCATACACAAAATACACCTGAAATGTATTGATAAAGAAAGATGTATCTCTTCATCTGCTTTAGGAGAAGAGGAGACGACCACCTGCATGACAAACTACCTGAGTAAGGTAGGCAAGTTTTATGCTAAAAAAGCAAGTCTACTACCTGATTAGTGTATGCCACTTTAGCTAAGAGCTAAGGAGTCCCAGGAGGTATTGATATGAAATTCTTCAAGTGTTTGTCCTAATATAGTGATTAAGAACAAGAAAATGGGGGTGGTACAAACTAAGTGTGATAGTCTGAACAAAGATGTTCAAAAGTACACCATAAGATTGAATGTTCATATATGATAAACTGAATTACTTTAAATCTTCAGGGCAAGATGGTTTTAAGTTCTAGAATTGGCCAAGGAGGTTTATGAATTAACAAGATCTGTATTTTTTAACTAAAATATATTAAAAAAAATACAAAGAAACTAGTAACGTTTGCAGACAACTTTTGAGAGATATCACTGTGTTAATAACTGAGAAGAGGGAACCATAGACTTGCCATCCTCAAGCAAAATACACAGCAGGGTGAAAAGTCCCGCAAAGAATGGCATGGGTTGTGGATGATAGTGGGGGAGGAAAAAGAATGGTAGCATAATTAATACAGTTTTGTGGAAAATAGGTGTTTCTCCCAAGAAGGGAGGCTTTTGACGATACTGACATAGTACTAGTGTGTGAAACACTTTACTGCTTTATGATACTTCTGGGTTTGGGGTCTAAATATAATCAGTACAGTCAATATTAAATTAATAAGTCTTAAAAGGAATAAGTAGAAAATAATTACTTTTCTTTTTGGATGTTTGTAGTACAGTCATACTGGGATGTGGGGGTTTTTAGTTTGATCTCTGTATGTGTTGCTTGATAGAACTTGCAGATATTATAAGTTGAATGATACATAATTATTAGTGCAATTGTGATGTTTAAATTGCTTAGCAAATCTGATAAAGCCAGGAAGAAAGAGACTCGCGCTTCCAGTGTAAGGTGGTATCTTGAATTGCTGGGATATTTAGGGTTGTAGTGGTAAACAATTTGATCTCTAAAGAGCAGTGATATAACTAAGAGGATGACTGTTTGCTCAGGCGCAGAAAGCACCTCAGTTGCAGAACATTTAGTATGACTAGTAGTGGCTAAAAGTAATGCGAGGTTTGAAAATGTCTTACAATAGCAAACTAAATATCAGCATTTGTCTGTCTTTTTAAGCTTGCTCTGGATAGAAATGAATAAGAACCAAAGGACAAGTGCCTGTGCAGTGGTACCTAGAATCTGTCTTCCTTTTATTTCCAAATTCAGACGAAAACAAATTCAGAAAGAAACATTTTTGCTCCAAAACACTGGGTATTCTACTATAAAACTAGATGATGCAAAAAAATCCTGGGCAACAGTCTCTTCTTTTTTGCAGCAGATTAGATTGAGAGTCTGGGGTAGTTATCTGCTGTTGACATTCATACTTACACAGATTAAAGATTTTCCCTGAAATTAGATATTTGCATTTAAGCTTAAACTTCGCACTTATTGGATAACTTTGAAACAGAAAATATTTTCTGAAACAATCTTATACTTTCCTTTGACGCTTACAGCTGGAGTTGATACAAGGTCTGCACTATTTTAAACGTAGACAGTGGAAGAAGATCCAAATACAAATGAGTAATTCTGGCGGTGGATAATAATATGTTCAATATGTTTTATTTTTCCCTAATGAAAGGGGCGTTGCTTCGTGCTGCACTATAGAGACTGATTCAATTTGATTACTTCTTCAGATTGTTAAGGAATGATAAAAATAAAAGCAGGCTTACTTAGTTCTTAAAAATGCGTATATACTGCAGTCAAATTCTTGTTAGATTTGTGGCCTGGCAAGGCAAGAGAACAGCCTACAACCACTTCCACAGGGATAACGTGAAGTGAAAAAGAGTCTGAGTCAGGGCTGTGTAGTAAGAAATTTTTCAAATTAAGATACAGCACTTTACTGACGTATTATAGTGACAATACTTTATCATCTTTATTTCTTATTATTTTAATGTGTTTCTTCTCTTGTAGATAAAGTCTGGGGTAAAATTATAGTAGTATTGATAATATTCTTGCAACGATACTTAAAATTTAACTCTCAGTTCTTCAGATAACCAGGATGCGCTTCCTGTGGGAGTGGCTGTGCTTGGGTGTCCTGATAATTAGCTCGGTGACTGCAAAAATGGAAAATGAAGAAACTCTGGATGCAGATGTTAAAGTGGAGGATTTTGACAAGCAGTCTCAAGAAGCTGATGTTGACAGAGATAAATCTTCCTTAGAGGTAAGATTACAGAAGTCTTTAGTTAAAACTTGTTTAATTATAAGATACATAGTTATAACTACTAGAGAAATTGGTGGACAAATGCATTGAAAAAAGAGCAAATTAACACACAGTTGACAACTAAGCGGGTGTCCAACCCACCAGTCTTGAGTTTTTCAGTTGCTGTATGTGACATGGAGGACAAGCTTAATGAATGATTCTGCTATGCCAAAGTGTAAAATCAGGTCTCCTGCGTGTGGTGGATAGTCACGAAGAAGGTTTTGCTAGTCTGTGCTGCAGTCTGGATACAGAACCTTTTGTTCTAAGTCCTAACGTGCCGCTTCTAGAGACGAAAGCAGAAAGCATCTCTTACTGAGA
Source organism: Egretta garzetta (assembly GCF_000687185.1). NCBI lineage: Eukaryota > Metazoa > Chordata > Aves > Pelecaniformes > Ardeidae > Egretta > Egretta garzetta. The sequence goes on along the minus strand of NW_009260497.1, from coordinate 28,490 downwards.
TTTTGACATTAGTTAAGTTTCTTGATTTCATCAGTCACAGCTGCCTTTTTTTGACCCTGTCTTTATTCCCAGAAAATCTTGCTGCATTTGTTATGCTGCACTTCATAACAGATGTGGGCAATATCCCTAAATTATGTTCTCAACTTTTTCTTTTTACCGTGTAGCCCAACTGTAATGTACCAAGTAGACAGGAAAACAGCAGAATGGAAAACATGTATGGAAAGAAGTAGGGAGGAAGCAGGGAATTGGTGCAAGTTCAGTGAATTTTCTGGGTTTTTGTTAAACATAAGATGTGTAGCAGTTCTTCAGTTAAGAGCTTTGAACACAGGAAGCAATTTTTAAAATTCACAGGTGTGAAATTGTTCGCTGTTAGGGGGATGTGCCAAAACTGTAGAAATGAGAAGGGCATGGTGGGGCAGGGAAAGGTGCTTTATGCTGCTAGATGTTTCTAATGAACAAAATCTGGTGGACTACTTCTGGAGGCGTGACAGTGTATTCCAAATGAAAAATTACCTGTGTTAGAGCATGTATCTGTTCATATCTTTTAGGTTGTGTATCAGACTCCAAAGCCAACTGGGGAAGTGTATTTTACAGAAACCTTTGATGGAGTATTGGCTGGGTAAGTTTATGCCTTAGAATTACAAACTTTTACTTTCAGCAGTTTAACTTACAGCGGCAGGACTTATTTTGTATTTATTTGTCTGCTAGTATCTTTATAAAAATTAATTTTTACAGGGGTTAGAATTGGGAAGGCTGGTAATGCTTGCTCCAAATACATCATAATGTTAAGCCGGACAGTTAACATTTCAGGTATGTTGCTATTTTTTGTGTTTTAAGGAAGCTTTTAATAAACTCTGGGTTTATGGGCATTAAGAAAAATGACTTTAACTAGCCGCAAGGTGAAGCACATAGCCATCACACTGCAGTAGCAAACTCTTCCTTTTCACATGCACTTAGGTATGTGTAAGAAGGCAGCACCTTCAGCATTATAGATAAAACGTCTATTGGAGAAGACTTTTTTTTTTAGCAGATTTTTTTTATTAATTTATTGTATTGCTTCCCATACTCAAAAATAATTAGATATGAGACTACTGAAGTGTTCCTAGGTAGTTTGACCTTACTGCATTGAAATTTTAGAAAAAAGTTCAGGTTTATCTCAACAATTCTTAAGCCAGAAATTTTTGTCATGTCTGTATCTTACAAGTTTTCTTCCAACAGTATGGCAATGTAAGATGTAACTGCTATTGGGTGACTCGTGTTGCTCAATGAAAAGCTGTGTATTGTGAGCTATAGTCAGTTGCCACCAATGCACTGTCAATAAGTGAATATAATATATTACGTTCTATTTCTGGAATAGACTCTACTACTTTTAGTTGGAAAACAACTTGGCTTTCAGTCCTCTTTCTAGCTCAGATGTAGAGGGTGTAGAATATCGAGGAAAAACAAATGAATACAGTGTAAATGTAGTCTGTACGATCACTGACTTTTCTTTTTTGAATCAAGCCAGGTTAGTATACTGTCACTGGCTCAAATTCAGTAAAAGCATGGATCCAGGTAGAATCTGTGAATGCAGTAGAAATCTCTTTAGTAAGAGCTGATGTCATGAGTTGCTAGAGTACTTTCTTGCTACGAGAAAAGCTTTTAAAATTTGAAAGTAAGCCTCTAGTTTTTAATGACAAAACAGGTCTTGTTATTGGTATAGTTTTTTTTCCTGTACACTTTGACGCTGTTGAACAAAAGGGCTATCTCTTGATTTGTGAAGAATCATAAAAAAGGTGTTTTCCTATGTTACTGAAACTGATGGAACAAAAGCTAACTCTCCTGTGAAGAGCCAGACAGAGAGGTGAAAGGAGATGCAGTATAATACGTTTGTTATGTTAGAACTTAAAGCTGCCTATTTTTTACTTCCTGTGAGAAAGCTGAGATGCAGCTACTGTAGGAGGGAGGTTATACCATCATAAGAGATGTATGTCTGTTGAGGATGCACTGCTTAAACTGTAAACAAAATAACATGGTAGTAGGGACCAGTAAATCTTGCAAAATTGAATCTTACTCCCTTTTTCCGATTGTTTCTAAATTGTTCTCTTCTGTAGAATTACAGGGAACTTCAGACCATTGAACACTATCCATATTGTGTTCTTTCACATTTTCTTATTTTTGTTACATATTTAGATCAACTGTAGAAGGATAATAAGTTAACAAACTCCGTATTCAGTCTTAATGATATGTCACTTCTAAACGTTAGGTGCAATACAAAAGCAGTACCAATAATGACAAGGAAAATGATTAAGCAGAAGAGGTGATAATGGTTGTTTAACAAACAAATAACTGAAAATTTTGATTAACAAATGCAAAAACTTAACTGGGATACTTGATATTGTTCATCCCAGTCTCTAGCTTCATGAGATTTGTTCAAAGATTAGTTTGTCTTCCTGCTAAATCTAATATTCAAAGCTTTAGCTACAAGGCTTGGGATTTTCTGTTCTAGCTATACATAATTTACATAAGAATAACAAGTGGGGAACTAAGATGTATGAGAAAGTAAGCAGCATATTGCCTTTCTTCCCTAAAATTGGGGAACAGTACATATAAATTGACTAGGTAAATCACCAGAAGAGAGTAGCTTTTTTGAGAATGGGACTTGAAAATCTTCTGCATGACTTGTAGAGATATTTTATTTCCTCATTGGTCTTTCTCCTGGTAGACCAATAATCTAGTTTGTCATTTATGCTGTGAAGCTTTTTCAGCATCTCTGTTAACAGTGAACAAATCTGACTGAAAGTCAAGCAAAAAATATATTCATCTCTGAAATAGTCCATGCAGAGGATAGTTCAGAATGAATGAAAAAAGTTCTTTACAGAATTAATCATGAGAATGTGGTATTGTAGTCGATATAATGAAGAGTTGAGCAACACTGTTGGCTTAAGATACTCCTGTGCATGGCTCAGGATAGAACCACTGTGTGACCAGATGAAGCTGGACTGCCCTTTTTTCCTTTTTTTTTTTCTTTTTGTGCAGTGTATGTGCATATCTTTTTAGTAGCCTGAATTTGATGAGTTTGCCGTGTTCATGATATCAAGGAAAACAGGAGTGAGTTTGTCCTGTTGGGATCCCCTATGTGCAGTACACCTGGAACCTGTTCAGTGCATAATTGCATTTGTAATTTGGACACTTTACCTCTTCCTTTTGTCCTCTGCTGTGCATGTGTACTGTTACTGTCAAACAGTGTTAAGGTTTCTTCGGGTGATTATTTTCCTTGCCTTACTATATTGAAGGTTTTGCACTTGTACCTTGCTATTTTCCATGTATTTTTGACATTATGTGCTTATGTAATTTTCGTGCATTCTGCCAAACTCAGCTGGTCTATAAAATTGAATTTTATTCAGCAGAACTAAATTACGTTAGAGTTATAGTTGTATATTCATTTACATTCTTAGGCAGTATTTTGAAACGCTATATTAGACTAATCTATTTCAATTTTTCTTTTCATGTTCTTTGAACTACACAAAGTTCCATGATTCTGACTGTCAAAATCATTATCACAGGTTCACAGCCTAGAAGCGCAAGCTGGTTTTCCTGTGCTTGTTAAATAATACAGCTTTGCATAGATATTTCAATGACTAGTACACTTTTTGTTTTAGGTGGGTGTTGTCTAAAACCAAGAAAGAAGACACAGATGATAACATTGCTAAATATGATGGTAAGTGGTTTTAATGTTTACTTCCACTATATAGTTTCTGTTGTTCTTGTTGCTATTTGAGAAATAACTACCCTTCACGCTGAACTTATCTTTGAAAACCTAGATGACATAAGTCAAAATTATTAGTTTGTATAATGACTGTTATCCTGAAACTGAGATGTGAAATGTTGCTCATGGGGTTACTTGGCGTGAAGATAATTTTTTTTGTCATCCCAACAATCTATTGCAATGAATGAGATCAGAATACCTTCTGGCATCTGAATATTCAATATTGATTGCTTATGAATAGTGCTGCTTGAAAACTACCTTCTCTGAAATAGTGTCAGAGAGATTTACCACTTTAATTTCAGTTGTTATACACGTTTCTGAAGCAGCATCTTCCGTGTTGCTGTGTCTGTCCTACTGATTCATAGGTTGATCTCCAACTGTAGTCTCTGAAACGAAAAAGTTAAGCTGAATGATGTTTTTCTTTAAAATACTTTTTCAGATTTTCTTTGCTTGAATGTAGGATTCTCCAGTGGTTCTTGTACAGTTTATGATTACAGTAGTCTAAAAAAAAATGAGAAGTAATAATGAAAAAGTTGGTTTGATGGTTTTTGTCATGGGGGTTTGCACTTGACTTAGAAGTTCTTAGGTTAGAATTGCCTGCTTGAATGTAATTTTAAACCGTTTGACAGATGTGTGATCTGTGGCAATAATTTTGCAACCTGAATTTATTTCATTCAAGAGAAAGTGGGGAGAGCAGAAAATGTTTCTGCTGCAAAAGAGAAGTATTTGCTATGCTACTGCTCTTATTTCAAATGAAAGTAATTAATATTAATAGGAAGTGGTAAACAAACGTAACTTAAAGGATTTTGGTGTGCAAAACAGTACAGAACAGATGTTTTTAGATTTAGCAGATACCAGAAATAACTGGTAAAAATAAAGAAGTTGCAGAGGAGGTATCCATACAGCTGAGATGCTTCTAAGAACCAATGTCTCTCTGATTACTTGGTTTCATGTTAGATAGAAATTGTGTCTAAGGTCAAAACAGTCCTATTTGCTTAAAGTCACCCAGATGATTTGGCATTACCGAAGTCTGTGGTGAAAAGACTTTTTTGGACTGTTTCCCAAGTCTTGTTGTTTTGCTTGGCAATATTGTTTGGTCTTAGTTTCCAGGAAGGAACACTACTGAAGAGGAGAGAATTTTCCTCCCTCCTGTTTAGCAGACTAGAAGAAACTAGAGATTTGTTGTTGACATACGTATCTGCCCTTCCTTAATGACCTTTCACAAATCACATTTCAGGTGAATAAAAGTAAATGGCTTTTTCATTCGGATTTCACAGTTTATGAATCTTCTCTAAAACAAATGCTGAAGAACTAATTCAGGTTTCTTCCTTTTGTTCATGTTGACACAGGCTTTTTTTTAAGATCACAGTGAATTGTAGAAGTAGTCTGTCTTTTGTGCTATGTTCATTCCTGGAAAAAAAATAAAATCAGTGAATCTTGTGCTTCTAATATCTGAGAAAATATAACTGCCCTTCCAGAAATCTTGTTTTTTGGAGATATTCCCCACATGTGTAATTAACTGTATTTTTCCCAAACTTGGAGAATTTGCAATTATATAATCTTTTGTTTTTAAAGCTGTAGGCTTGTTTGTTTGTCTTCAAGATCAAATCTGATAATTCTTGGAAAGACTTGGGGGCAGGGGGAAGCTTCACATCTCCCACGTGATTAGATTTGACCTGAAAGATTCTAATTCCGTATAAGCAGGAGAGGAAGAACCATGCAGGTATCTAGCTTACACAGTCCCTTGTGACTAATGCTTTTTATGTGACGATGGTAGGAATAAATGTAAAATCTGGAGAAATATTTTATGTTCCTCTAGGCGTTGTGGGGTACCACAGTCTAAAGATACAGATCTACATTACTGAAGTTTTCTTGTAGATTTCTGTAAATTTGAGAAGAGCAAGGAATAACATATACTTTACACATGTACCATCTTTAAAATATTGAAAGCTAGTATTATCTTAATTGGCTAGAATAAAACGTTTTTAGTGAAATGGGAGAGTGGGCTTTTCTGTGTAGAGCTATGCATACCTGAAGCATAGGCATCTCTTTAATTACCTGCCAATTTCTTAAGGCTGAAATAGACTTTTACAATGGAACTCATTGAATGTGAAGCAGAGCTTTGAAACAGTCTCTATATTAGCAATGCAAGCATTAGGCTTGACATATCTAAAGTGCATTCATTCTCTCATAAAATTTTGCAATTAAACAGAAATCCAGTGGATCTTCACTCATGCTACAGGTTTGTGCAATAAGGTTAATTAAATTCGGTGACGTAAAAACATTTTCTGTTAAATGTATATGCTTTTCTATGCTGTTTCATTGGTTTATGGCAGATTATGGTAAGGATGTTGTTCTTTCCTACTTTGGAGTCCATGACTGGCTTTTTTTTCAGTTGGAAAATTCTGGTTTACCCATAAAACTGAGATTTTGATAATTTTCTTCCTTTTGGCTATAGCAGTTATGAAACCGGGATTTTTACTGCTGTAGAAACAGCTACTTGGGGAAATTAATAAGAAAAAGCTTGTCACTTCTTGTTACAACTACTTGCAATCTTCTTCCCTAAGCTTTCTTTCCTCTTTGCTGCCTGAGCCAGAACATTAGGTTAGATGGATCTTTGGCACGATGCAGTTTTTATTTTATCATCTAACTGTGGAGCTGGAATTCTAGTGGTTTCCAATTCTTGAAAAGTACTGGTTAAAACATTCTGTCACTGATTTGATAGAAAGATGTTAGCCGCAAATTTGTGTACCATGAATTTTTTTTTTGTATTTGAGTGCTGTAGAGCAGTTAGTTTGGGGAAGCGTAGGCTGGACTTGAGTAATGTTTTGTATCTGCAGTAGAATTACCAATAATGAATTGGATGATTATTGTTTAACTACTTTGACAACAGATATCAAGATTTCTTCCCTGCTTTGGCAATTAGTCTTTATTTGCCGTTAACTCTTTGCTTTCAACAAGGCTATGATTTCTTTACTCCAGCCTACTTTTTTTCAGAGATTCTCTGTGTGTGTCTTTCAGGAAGATGGGAAGTAGAAGAGCTGAAAGAAAACACAGTGCCTGGAGACAGAGGATTAGTGTTAAAATCAGTGGCAAAGCATCATGCAATATCAGCTATGCTAACAAAGGCATTTATTTTTGATAATAAACCTTTGATTGTTCAGTAAGTAATCCCTCAGATTTTTTTACTTAAATATTTATTATTCTTAAATTTTTTAAGACAAAGTAATGTCAATCCCTGTAGAAAAATACTGACTTCCATATAGCATTGACCTACCATATCCAGACCTGTCAGAACTGTAAGTATGAATGATTTAATAATCAAGTAAGATTGTAGTACAAATGTTAAGAAGTCATACTTAAACTCTTAAAATATTTTTGGACAGAAATCTAATACTTTACAAGATTGCTGAAAAAGCTAATTAATTTTCAGTCTTACCTAAAAGACCTAAATTGTATGTAGTTTGAGTACCATGTTATACACTTACGGAATGCTTCTGTGTAGCTCTGTAAAAGCAACTTGAATCTTGAATGCATTATAGCAATATTAGTGGTGATGAGCACTGTGGCAATATCACTACTTTTTTCTAATGTTCAGACTTGCTTTGTTGTACTTAGCCAGAGGAGTTAGCTGGATATGTCTAAGTTCAGCGTGTCATGTGGGCGGTTTCAAAGACGGCACGAGCTCTTGCCTGTTTCTGCTTCACTTAGATGTTTGCATGTTGGTTGGTACCACCTTGAAACTTTTGCTGGTGATACCAACTGTAGCAACAGCTACTGTGGCGTTTTTTGACTGACATCGCTGATGTATTAGCTTGAGTGGCAGTTAAAACCTTTTGGCCGTGTAGAAGTGTTTTGACAGTAGTGACTAATACACAGTCTTAATGTATTCATAATTAGAACTGCAGATTAGAAGTTAATTTGTATTTGTCTGGTACTTGGAATTTTTTTTAACTTTATCTTTGCCCAGATATGAAGTGAATTTTCAAGAAGGCATTGACTGTGGTGGTGCATATATTAAACTTCTCTCCAGTAGTGATGACTTGAATCTGGTATGTCCTCTTACTTAATGTTTGCTATCAGTTGTTCATTTGAGGAATGCATAGTTGTTCTTGTGAAATGCCAATATGAAATCAATTCCTAATGCATCCTGAATTCTTAAAAGCTTCCCAAGTGTTTAAGCACAAGATTGGGCAAGATAATAATACATATACTTTATTATATATACACAAAAACTTTGGAGTTGTGCATTTTTTACAGGTGGAATATTTGATAACGTTATTCTTGTTATAATTTCTATTTATTTTAGTGAAACTTACAGTTAGTCTAAAAACTTAAAGCTGTTAAGATATATATTCACACAAGAAATCTCAAAATGTGAGTTTCGGAAGGAAGTGATATCTTATATCCAGAACAAAGGACTTCTGCATCTGTTTAGTCTGACTTTCTGCAATAGTAGAAGCCATAGAATCTCAACTTGTAACTTGTGAAACGATTTTTTTACTGCATGGCACACAACATGGCGTCTTAGAAAGGGCCACAACATGGATTTAGAAACTGAAAGTGGTGGAGAATCTCTCTCCCCCAGGAAAAGGTTTGAATAATCAGGTGTGAAAAAATCAGTAAGTGCCGTAGTATGTTGGACCATTTTGTAGATTGCTTCTCAATATAGATTTGAACTAGCTTGCCCTTTCCAAACTTGTCTGCAAAACTCTATTACTATGCCAACGCAGTCAGGTATTTCTTGCTTAAAATGCTGCCTGTTCTAGCCAAGTCTCAGTTCTGGCACACATGATCTGGTTGTTCCTGCTTTTAGTATTTCTGCCACTACACTGGAGTGTAGATATAAGCTGTGTAGCTTGTGATGAAGGATATTTTAGCAACTTTTTTTTGGTTTTTTTTTTACATTCAGAACTGGCAGTGAATTGTGGCCTAGGAGCTTGTGCAATGCAAATGTTGTGTTGACAGAGTAGGGATGGCTGATGTATACAACAGTTGCTGCAGGTGCTTTGATGGGAGCTGGTGCTTTTGGCACATAGCAGCAGTTACAAAACAGGACTTGTAATGACCAGTGTGGATCCAAAATGTTACATCATGAGCTAGGAGGAACTTATGTTGACGCAGCAGTAAAAGCATGAAGTGATAAGGGTACTTCCAGTCCTGAAGCAGGTTGCTGTAGCCACTTAAAAGCTGACTATACCCTAACTGCTACTGATTTGTGGCTAACTGGTATTGCTGAGCCAACACTCAGTAGTATAGTGACAGCAGTTTGCGAGGCAGTCCCAGTTACAACCTATACAGACTATAGAAGTTGTTGGGTTTGAGATGCATCAGGCTATATACCATTTGCTCACCAAGGTTTGGTAAGCTAGAAAGGCAAGCTCATGGAAAAAACAATAGGGAATAGTCTGGAAAAATCTTGTAACAGGAGCGTGGGCAGAATTCATCGTTTCCTCTCTGGGTAAGATTTTTCATCTGTGCTTTTACCCCTGAGACGTCTGTGCCTACTGCTGCTGCCTTGACCCATGAGGCCATAACCTTGACTTTCAAGTACTGAGGAGAAAAGCAGTGAAGTGTGATGCCCTGTGTATGTGCAAAATGAAGAGGAGCTTGCTCAGGACAGGCTCAAGACATTGCTTAACCTGACCTGCAAACCAGCAGTCAGGAAGAGCCACTTAACAGTGGGACTCTTCATGAGATATGAGGGATAATATGTACCTCTGCAAGAGTCTGGGAGATGGCGACATGCATAAGAACTTGCTTGTAAGCATTTGTAAGATGTATTAATTAAAAGCTTTAGTGCAACTTCCTAGTGCTCTTTCTTTTTCCTAAAATTAATATGCCCATGTGTATTTTATGCTCAAGTATCTTGAGTACTAATAAGTATTAAAAATACAGATTGCAGGAAAGCGCGTAGAGGCGTGACGTCTTTCATAATGGAAAGATGTGTAAATGATAGTAAAACTGAAAAGTTTTACATTTTAAAAGAAGGTGTCAGACCAAGATATTCAGCTCAATTACAGATGAAACTGTAATTCTCCAGTATCTGTCGTCTTACGAGAAGGTAAACCAGAAGACTGCAAATGCAAAATTTGCCTGTTTATGGCCTGGCTCACAATTCATCCTGTACTGTTTTTGGAGTTTCACTGGCTGTGTGATGAGGTAACTTAAAAGAATCAATGTTCTCTTTTTCTTGTGGGTTTTTTTTTTTTTAACTTTAAAATTGGACATGTCTCAATGCTGTATATACGCTTGTTGCTATTAGCATAGTCGGTTAATTATTGTTAATTCTTAGCAGTGACATTTTCCGAAGACTGTTGAATGTTGTAAAAGGGACTGACCTTAAAATACATGCACTTCTGTATTGCATAAAGTAAAAATGTTTTGCTTTGCATTCAAAAAATGTAAAAATACAGACTCATTTCAAAAAATACATTTTTATCAGAACATATCTTTCAAAAAGAAAACTTCCAGGAATCAAGTGGTCTTCTTCCTTCAAGCAATTGCTTAAGAATGTAAGGCAGCATGTTACTGCATACTCTAAATACAAAAATCATATAAACAGCTGAAGAATACAGACATATCTAAACAGCTTACTGCAACATACTCTGAAGGAGAATAACTGTATCTGATATTTTCGGGGATGTTTATTGTTATTTAAATATGTAGAGCAAGATGACTGATAACAAATACTGGTTAATAATATCCTGGGTTTTATCTTTATTGAAAAATAAAATTGATTTGAAGAACAGTTACTAGTTCCCTTCCATTTTCTAGTGTAATGTTTGTAGAATGTTACAGATACTTGGGTGTTTTGATTTGTGACAGGTGCTTCCACTTAACATAAGGGTAAGGTCTAAATAAATATATTAATCTTCCCTTGAAGAGGCTTAAGCGATCTCTACGGTTAGTTTGTTCCCAGAGAACAGAGAGCACCCAGCAACTCAAAAGGACTGTTCAATTCCTTTCATGATTTATCCTACTGGTTTTCAGTTGCCTTTTAGAAAAAGGTAGCGATGCTGTATGCCACAGCATCAAGGAAAAGTAGTACCCAAAACGGCTTCATAAAATGTACAGTATAACACATGCTCAGCTTTCTTGCTTCTACAGGAATACTTTTTTGACAAAACACCTTATACTGTTATGTTTGGACCAGATAAATGTGGAGAAGATTACAAACTACACTTTATCTTCAGACATAAGAATCCTAAAACTGGAGAGTATGATGAAAAACATGCAAAACGTCCTGATGTAGACCTAAAAAAATTCTATTTGGACAAGAAGACGCATCTATATACTCTAGGTATTGTTTAATTCTTACAACTTTAAATTGGAAAGGAGAGATTAAAAATGTGTTTCTGTCCACTGAAGCTTTAAGTCTATTGAATCTGCTTTTTGTTTGTAATGGCCTGTGAATTATGAGGGGTGGTTGCTTAACGATTTGGGCTTAAGTGATTTAATGACTGGGCTTAAGTGCAGGACATAAAAGTGGCTTTGAAATGCTGCTGTTTAATATTCAATTACAGGAAAAGACCTATCAGCCCGGGCCAGCCTTTAGCATGAAGAATTAAAACTTTCAGTACTTACTATGATAAAAATATTTTTAGGAAAGACATTAAAACCCCCACAACCAGCCAATATTGTAGGAAGGCATCAGAGTTCACAGGAATTCGGTTAAATCCGCAGCATGCGGCATGCAACTCTCTTCCACGTGTTAAGAGTTCACACTAACACCTGCATCTGCAGCAGTGTGTGTGAACAGATAATGTTACCTCATTCTCTGAAGATGAATGAATATGGGCTGGTTCTAATTCGTGTGACATCTCTTTCTGTACCAATGAATGGTATAACAGATGAAAGTTTCTTTTCTTAGGTTGTTTTCCCCCCTTTTTCTAATTTCTGAGGAAGAATAAATAATCAGAGAAGAATGGGCTAATCTGTGGCATACTGCAAATTCAGCAAAATTGACTGCACTTCTGAACGTCATTGAATAATAGTGGCAGGCATATTCAACTGCCGTGCCATGGGCAAGCTTACTGTTCTTTAAAATAAATTACCATAGTGTGTCATAGCAAACTTTCACTTTTAGATATAAGGGTAACAAAACACTATTCATATGGTAAAGGAATGCATGTGTTCCTGTATTTGGGCTGTTCATTAGAAATTCTGATTAAAGATACTTAAATGGGGATTGCATTTATTCTGTTGTAATTCTTCAAATAGACTCCCTAGAGCTGTGTGATTCTAATGCATTATGTGGCTGATAACATAAGTTTAACAATCGATTCTTTGTGTTATATCTGAAGTGATATGGGGGTTTAATTTTTGCATTTGTGGATATTTTAATACTGTTGAAAACGGAAAGAGCTTCATTAGAGATTATCAAGCTGTCATTGTAAGACAGTCAGTCTGGTTTTCATCACCCCTTTTCATAAAACTGTCATAAAAGTGAAATACTATTTACTTTGAATTAACAGTCTTTGTTGTGTTGAATGAACATTTGAATATACTTGTTAAGCACTTACAAATGTGCTCACTGGTTATTAGAAATGGATCTGGATGCAACGTCTGTTACAGAGTCTGACGCTGTTCAGTTCTGTGACCCCGGCTTCTCAGTTACTCAGCTTGCTAAAATACTTAAACAGTTGAAGAGAATTTTCTGTGTTTGCAGCCTGGCATTTGAGGGAAATGGCTGTCAAGTTTGAATCAGAGAAAACATTGCTTTGATGATCTTTAGCTGTGTTACTGAGGCAGTTCTTGTATTTCCATGCTTTCAGGCTTTAAATTGTAATTTGGTAGCAGAGGTGCCTTTTGGGGCAGAGGTTTGTCTTTCATTGTGTTTTAAAATAAATAAATAAAGCAGAATTCAGGCCAAGTGGTAGGTTTTTGAAAAATCTCTTAGAATGTGCTTGGATGTGTTTCAGTAATTGAATCAGCTAGAGGTTTTGTTTGGGGGGGCCTGACACTGGTCATACATCCCCACAGTAGCAACTTTATAATGTTTTGTGTCCAGATCCAGTACCTGGGTGGGGAGTCGTGTCTCCTGCTCTGCTAGCGAGGATCCTGTTTGCTCTTAGCTGTCTTAAGCCTGTGCTCATTATATAGGTTTTGGTTAAAGATATTTGTAGAATGCTTCCCTTATTTCTTTAATACAAATCTCTCCAATTTAGTGCTAAAGCCAGATGATACGTTTGAAATGCTAATCGACCAATCAGTTGTCAGTAAAGGAAGTCTTCTTGAGGATATGGTTCCTCCAATAAACCCTCCCAAAGAAATAGATGATCCTAGTGATAAGAAGCCTGATGACTGGGATGAGAGACCAAAAATACCTGATCCAAATGCTGTCAAACCAGATGACTGGTAAGGAGAACATTTTTATCCATACATGCAGGTTATTAATTTGAAAGACTTGACTGGTTTTATTTTGGTTTTTTGCTAATGACAATTGGGATGTGTTTCACTACTAAAAGCACTAAGGTTTGAAAACATAACTGAGGTCAGTACAAGGATCTGGTCGTTTTCTAAGGAAAGAAATAATTGTGCTTTTTGCTGATTTGTACCCTCCATGGTTGCAATTAATAACTACGATGACTATACCTGAAAGGTTAGGAAAAGGTTGGGGTTTTTTACCATATAGTCTTAACTTATATTCAATGGTTTCTAATTCCTTCTGCTGTTTATACAGCAACTCAGGAAGAAGGAAAGGAAGAAGGGGGAAAAAATTAATGGAAACACCTGACTGACACCTGCCAGCTGATGGCAGCAATATGTGGGCTGCGTAGTACTTTGCAGCAATGTAAATATAATTCAGATAGTTATAAACAGATAATTGGATGTCTAATTCTCATGATCAGTGTGTCTAATTCTGTTTTGCCTTTGAAAATCATCCCTCTCATGCCAGTTACAGTCCTCTGAACAGAACATTTGTTCGATGTCAGGCTGCTGTATTTCTAACGTAAGTCTGTAATTGAAGGGATGAAGATGAGCCTTCCAAAATAGAAGATCCCGATGCTGTTAAGCCTGAGGGATGGCTTGATGATGAACCACAGTATGTTCCAGACCCTAATGCAAAAAAACCAAAGGACTGGTAAGAACTTGATCAAGAAGTGGAGGTTGTTAATGTGTCTTGTAGATAAGCCTGCCTATTCTCTGTTGCAAGTTAGGAGTTGTGGATCAGAAGTCAATCCAAATCTCATTGTCTTTTGAGGTAGTAAGTTGGAATGTGTAAGGTCTGGCCAAATATTTGGTGTTTGGAAGAGCTACTTTTAGAAATGCATAAACAGATCGATTGCCTTTTGTTTTCTGAAGATAAACAAAAACAATATGAAGGACCCCTTTGAAAGCACTTGCTACAGTGTTAAATCATGAAACAGTTTAAGGTTGATAGCTTGAATTCATTATACAACAGTCTCAAAGGGTTCTCTAAGCATCTTAGGAGAAGTGTTTCAAGCTGTCTGTAAATGCAGGATTATAACTTCATTCAGTCATGCTGTGGTAGTTATGAACATGTGACCTTTTTTAAAAAAAAAAAAAAAGTATAGCACTCCTCAAAAAAAAACAACTGTTTATACTGTTGGGTAAAGTTCTGTGAGCTGGTCAAAATTCTGAGGTTGCTATAGCAAAATGTTGGGTATAGACCCTAACTTCAGACTGACTGCTAGTGTTCAGAGCAGTCTGATCTGTAATTTTTTTTTTTCTGTAGGGATGAAGAAATGGATGGGGAATGGGAAGCCCCTCAGATCCCTAATCCAAAGTGTGAGACTGCGCCTGGTTGTGGACACTGGGTGCGTCCCATGAAGAGTAACCCAAACTATAAAGGAAAATGGAAAGCACCTATGATAGATAATCCTAACTATCAGGTAATAGCAATATGGTAGGTCTTTGTTAAAAGGTACAAAGTTCAATGGAGCAGGCAAGTCAAAGTAGTGTATTCATCTAGGCTTTTTTACAGTATATTCATGTTTTAGAATGAGTCTGAATATCCTCACTAAACATTTTGAGGTTTTTTGTATTTAATTTGCTTTTTTTTTCATTTAAGTGTACTAGAAAATAGAAATGCTTCCTCTGTTAAAACAGTTTCTCTGTTAAAAGTTGCTTTTGCAACAATTTGCACTGGTACAGTTTACTTAATATGCACTGTAGAATTGTATTCTGAATCGTGTTGTCATTTAATGAAATACTTCTCATTTTTTATTGGGGTTTTACGTGTGGGCCTTTTAAATGAACATTTTTTAATTTTTTTTTTAATTAAAAATGAAGCCTTTCAGTAAGCAGGTTGACTTACTAGTTCAATTTTAGGGGAAGCATCAATTTTGGATAACTAAATTCCCCTCTTCCCTTCCAGATATAGGAGGTAATCAGACATACAATTTGTATTAATTATGTCTGGGGAGTACTTGAATTTCATTTTTTTGAGCTTAAAATCCTATGCACATTTGTAAACAAAATTTGGCTCTAATTTGCACAGGTATCATAAGGCTGAATTTTCTCATTACAGTAGCTGTCAGTTTAT
This sequence comes from Egretta garzetta, assembly GCF_000687185.1. Lineage (NCBI taxonomy): Eukaryota > Metazoa > Chordata > Aves > Pelecaniformes > Ardeidae > Egretta > Egretta garzetta. Next base: position 13,230 of record NW_009260497.1, on the reverse strand, counting down.
ACATATGTATGTATGTATATACTGGAAGGGACTGTGGATCATGGGATGTAGTTCCCCTGCAGTCTTAGGCCACCAGCCAATAGATGCTTACCTCAGAAGATTCCATCACTGGCCACAAAATACTGACCAGTGCCTTTCCAAAAATGTATGTGCTATATTGATGAACAAAAGCCAAAGCTATATATTACATAAGGAGAGACTAGAGGAAGAAGTAATATTAATGCCTTATTTTCCTGCTGTATTAGGAAATTTGTTTCCTAGACTTGCTGTAGGAAGTTTACAAAGACTGTGCTGGAATCACCAGTGCCAGGAGGAACAGAGATGCTTTGTACAGTCAGTTATTACTATAACCCTGTATGGACAACAAAAACTAGTTTCAAGAGGTCTGCCCTAAGCCAGAAAATTGACACCCATCTGCCAAAATCCTATAGGTTATTTCCTGTTCTGTTTTTATGTAGGTTAAACTCTGCTGCTTGTCTTTTTAAATAATGCATTTTAAATAGTCAGGAAGTTCTAAACATTTTAAAACTTGTTTTTAGTGAGGTATAGGTAATGTGATTACTTTTTTTTCCTTAAAAGGGAATCTGGAGCCCTCGGAAAATACCAAACCCAGACTATTTTGAAGATCTTCACCCATTCAAGATGACCACTGTCAGTGCTATTGGTTTAGAACTCTGGTCTATGACATCTGATATCTACTTTGATAACTTCATTATATGTTCAGAAAAAGAAGTAGCAGATCGTTGGGCAGCAGATGGCTGGGGCTTGAAGAAATTAGTAGCAAGTGCTAATGAGGTATAAACTTTACTGTGTTCTTGATAGCCAAAAGTAGTGAGGAAGATGTGCTGTTGGAAGAATTTTCTGTCAGTTAATGCTGCAATTAATAATCTGACTGAGTAACTACAATAGTTTTTTTTTCTTGTAGTTTGGCTTTTTACCTTTCCCAGATCAATATCCTCTTGAAATCAAAAGGGTACAACTTTTTACTTAAACACCTAGTGAGAAATTGGCTTCATTACAGTTCATGGGTCTTCTGCTGTTTGTGGTGATGCTAGAAATTCAGTGCCTGTCAGCAAATGGAAACTGAGTTACTTACACTCAAAGACCTCTTTTTTTTTTTTTTTTTTTTTTTTCCTTTTCGCTTGTGGCTGACTCCATTATATATGTTCTTTAGATGATCCCCACCCATGAAGAACGGATAAATAGCCATGTATTTTTTTCTGTTTAATAATTTTAGGCCTTTGGCTGCTTCGATGTATATTATGCAGCTCTGAAAATAGTGCATGTATGTTTATGGAGTTGCATCTGTTCTTCTGTTTCTGTTTCCATGTGTGCATTTTGTTTGTATACTGCAGTTGGCCAGCTGCCACGTTTTTTTTCTAGATCCTATGCTGTAGGACAAACTTGTCCTGACATACGGGATCGTGAGCCCCTCTAGTGGCTGCCTTTACTGGCTACAGTTTCTTTTGAAGAGTCCTATATTTTCTTTGATTCAGTGGCAAGAGCAGGCCCGTACTTGTGGGAAAGAAATGATGGGTTGGTGGCAAAGGTGGCCAATTCCTGACAGCTGCTGTTTGTCACATTCTGTCCAATGCAATTAGGAAAGCCACCTCCTCCCACAAGCTTGCCCTTTTCTGAAATGTGTGAGTTTGTCTGGACCTGCATCTATACCTGTATACACTTGAGTCCCCTCACTCCACTGTGCCCCTCAAACTTCCTACCTTAGTTGCTGACATACCCTTTCCAGAGGTCTTACTGGACCAAGCACTTGCCTACCTACTGTGTAAGTCAGAACTGGGCTGGGAGGACAATTTACTCCCTGAAAAATTGGCTGTCAAAGGAGGGAGTGTGGTAGTAAGACAGATGGAGCAAGACATTGCTCTTCAGGGGGCTGGCTGCTGCTCTGAGGTTCTCGATGCTTTGGGAGCTTTCAGCTGAGTTAGCACAGCGTGGGGAAAAAATCATAGAATGTTTTGGGTTGGAAGGGACCCCTAGAGGTCATCTAGCCCAACCCCCCTGCAGGGAGCAGGGACACAGCTAACCAGATCAGGTTGCTCAGAGCCCTGTCTAACCTGGCATTGAATGTTCCCAGGGATGGGGCCTCCGCTACCTCTCTGGGCAACCTGTTCCAGTGTTCACCAAAATAGAGTAGCTGGGAAGGGTGTAAAGTGCAAGATTGCCAAGACTCCCAATGTTGCTTTACAAAATGGAGTAGTGGCCAGTCTAGTATGTTTGGAATACCAGGTTTGTTCCTTCTTACTTAGCACCTGTTATTTATTTGCAATCTGTCAAGTTGTTACTTTACTAGTATTGAAATCCAATATTGTTTTAGTCATTAAAAAACAAAGGCAAAGAAGGGTGCTCTGGGAAACAGAAAGCTTAAAATATATACAGTGCTCTTTATAAACTTATTGAAGTGTTGAGAGGGATGTAAATGCAACTTTTTTTTTTAATTGTTTTTAATATAGCCCGGTATGTTTAGTCAACTGGTGACTGCTGCAGAAGACCACCCATGGCTCTGGATTCTTTACGTCTTGACGTTAGCTCTCCCTGTTGGTCTAGGTGTGTTGTTCTGCTGGCCAGCAAAGGTTAGAGAAATTTACTATATTTTCATTTGGTTTTATTTTTAATACTTTATTTGAAAACTCTTAGCATCTGTGTAACAATATGCACTTTTAATGTGCCATTGATATTACTTGGCTTACAGTGGCTGTTGTGTTCAGTTCTTAATTTGAGTTTAAATGTAAATTGATTTTTAATTTGTTGTAGAAAACAGATGAAGATATTGACTTCAAAAAACCTGATATATCTAAGCAAATTACAAAGGGAGAACTAAAACAAGAGAGAGAGGAGTTAGAAGATGATGAAATAGAATTAGAAGAAGAAAAAGAAAATGAAGATACTGCTGAAGATGGTAAGATGAGCGAGCCAGCTTGCAATTTGATTAAATATAAAGACATGAGTAGGGCTAGTTCATGGATAGCATTGCCAATAATTACAATCAGTTATCTTAGAATATGCAAAACCTGCCATGCTCTGAGTCGTCTTTTCCTCTTTGACACAGCCTCCAGTGAGTGGCATTCCATGGCTAATAGCTCTGATAAATACAAGCAGAAGATAAGGCTCTCCTCAGTATTTTTTCACTTTCAAGAAATTAATGTGCTTCTGACAGTCTTTTTATGTTTGTAGACAGTGATGCATATTTTCTCCCTTCTAAATGTTTCATATATTGAACACATTTGAATGGTTCAGTGTGTACCTGAAGTGGTTAAAGTCACATTGTTGTCTTTAAAATGTGTCTGGAATAGCTTTAACTTAAGTCTTTCTGCTTACTCCTCTATGGGACAGTTGTACCTCAAACTATTCTGTTGGTCACTGGTAACTCTTGTTAAAGCCTAGAAAATAGAGTAGACTTGAAATACTGAAGTCTGCTGCTTCCTTTTGTGTTGCTTTCTAGCAATGCATTGCACACCTGCGGAGGTCTGCCCTGCTGTCCCAGGGAGCAATCTATGATTCAGTAGGTTGAGCTATACTTTAGCATCGAAGGATAAAATCCTCTTGTGTTACTGTATCAAAGATTACCAGTACTATGTAACTATGGCTTTGACATTCTGTTAGCATTTCACTTAGTCTGTAGTAATGAATAAAAAGCAAATCACTGAACTTACAGTGCATTATCTTGACTTCTGTGAGAAAATCCTTAGCCACAGAACTCTGCAAGATTCTGCCTCTTACTTCACTCTTCCTCAGTAGGAACAAAGAAGGTGACAAGTGATTGGCATGGAAAGTTAGAAATCTAGCAGTCATTCATGGGTGGGTTTGTTTCGGTTTTTTTAACTTTTTCTCTGTTCTGGCATCACTTTGTATTACTGACTGAAACTTTGTGGGTTTTGTCTGTCTCTGCATTATGTTCCACGAGCATTGATGGCTTCTGCCTGTATGACTTAAGTTTACTCAGCATCAGATGTTCCCATGCTAGTATTTACAGAATTGAGTATGTTGTTGGCATAATGCTTGCCACACCAAACTTAGTCTATCTGCCTTACCATTCGAGAGCCTTACCTAGGCATTTAATTATTTTAGTTACGGTACATATATTTTTTTTACATTAGCATAAATTGTAGGTACAGCATTTCAGCATTGTATCTTCCTACATTTTCCTTTTGATCTTACTTTACTTGCTCTTTGCTCCTGAATTACAGAATCTGTTTTCTTTTACCCAGTCTTGATGCAGATCATAGATAGATTTTGTAGCTAATACACTATCTTTGCAAGGCTGAGATACGTGAATTCTGATATTATTCTGTAAAGTCAGTCGGTTAATTTAGTTAATTACAACACATTACTTAAATAATATGTTAAAGTGTGTGTGCGAGTGTTAGAAATAAGGTTCAGGCAATCGCAGAGGAACACTGATTAGCTCCCACAACTTTTTTTTTAAAGAATTCCACTTGGAACATGATGTTTCAAAAGTAGGTCCGTTTTGGACCTTTACTTTCAGTTACTAAACTGAATAGAGTAAAACTAACTTTTGTATGACTATTCCAAGGTTTTCAAGTAAATTCTAGGCTTCAGAGGGAAGGATTGCACTTTGCTGTCATATGACTTCCCAGTTTTTCTTTCTTTAAGAAGAATTGCTTAGCTTCCCTTAGCTTCCTGCCACCTTTTACATTTGCAGGTTGAAATCTTCCCTTTTTTCCTATCACTTTTTTGCCTCTTCATATCTGAAAGCATTGGAGAATTTGTCTTCTCCTTCTGCTGATTCTTTTTGATACAGAGAGAAGAGAAATGGAGGAGACAAAAGGAGAGCTTATAAAGGATACAAAGAAGATGGGAAGGGAGGCTTCTCCTTCAGGTACTGGGAAAGGGAAGTAATTTGGGCCAGGACTTGAAAATGGTTGCTCCTTTCTGGTTTTTTTCCCTCTCCTTCCTTGTTGATGGGAGAACTTCAAGCTGGTGGATGCCAGCTTTTGTCAGATACAGATGTGAGTTTACTCTGGCACTTCTCAGTATGGTATCTGTAGTCATAAATATCTTCTACTAGGCTCTTTGGATCCCAACAATTTTTAAAATTCCTTTATAGTCATTATCTGCTGCTATGTTTCCTGGAGTTGAAGGTAGTGGGGTTTGAGCTGTGGAATACTGAATGCCTTGACATCCACATTTTATCCTGGCACCATTTAAAAAAAAAAAAAAAAAAAAAAAAAGCGTGGCACAGTAGCAAATTTCAGAAACACTTGTAGCTGTCTTTGGCTCCAGTGAGGATGAGTTGCTGGCAGAGTGCTCCTTGAAGGGCATTGTCGTGGGATTTACTGTTTTATTTTGTTCTATGTTAATTTTTGTGGCATTGCTAAAGGATGATGTGTTCCTGACTTGTCCACTTACCTGCTTTGTCTCCTTGCTTTCCTTGCCCTATAGAAAAGTTTTCCAGGAACTAAAAGAATGTTACCAAGAAATGGAATTTCAGGGGCACAGCCTGAACCTTATTTGGGGAGTTTTTCATTATTTATATGAAATACTGTTTAATATTAGACTAAATTATCATTAATAATTTTAAATAGTGTAGTTGTTCAGTTCTGGCTTTTACTACTTCTGATGTCTGAAGTGGGTTTTTTGTTGGCTTTTTTGGTTTTTTTTCCCCCTCTTTTGAAATTAGTACTTACGGGAAGTGCTGGATTTGCATCATTTAAATTTTCTAATCTCTTTATTAGAATATGAGCAAAGGCTTTGTGAATTTTTGCCAAGCTCTTCTGTTAAGGGCTTATTTTTAGAACAGAAATCTTTGTTTACATCTATCTAAAACGATCATCTCCATTTTTTTGGTCATATTTCTCCTTTTGATAACAGTAGTAGAGATGTTATTGTATTTACAGATGGGAAAACTAATTTGTTACAGCTTTGCTAATTGTTATGAACTGTTTGGCTCAATTTATAGCTACACTGTAGGCAAAGTTTTCTGGTACTCCTACGGAAGTCTCAAATATTCTAATAAATTAGGGTTTTCTAGATTCTTGTGAGCAAGAATCAGGAGAGTCACATCTTAGGTGTGACTACCATCTGAATTTATATGGTTACTTTTATTTCACTTTTACTGAGCTGAAACAGTAAGAGTTGGGGGGTGGGTGTTGGCTTTTTGTTTGTTTTTTGTTTTTTTGTTTTTAACACTGAAGTAGTGCTTGTGAGATGTAGGCATGACCTGACAAGAATAGAACTGAGCACTGCTTCATTACTGCTTTTAGCTGAGCCCCGCTGGCAGACTGTTAAGTTGTAAAATGCCATCTTGTATGCTTTCTCTCAGATTTAGATATGATTTCATATTTGTTCTTGATAAAAAGTATTGCAAAGGGTACTCAATTTCTAGAAATTCTCACTTCAAGAATCAGTTTGAAGTAAAGGAAGAGACTTGCCAAACCCCAGTAACTTTTCTTTGAATCATGCTGTGGTTGCTGAAGTTTAGTTCTTATAATGATCTTAGATACCTAAAATGCAGGCATGGGAGTGCCAGCTTGTAAGTACTGTAGCCCAAAGTGGAAATCAAAACAGTTGGGTGCCTGGCCTCCTTCACAAAATACGCAGAATATAAAGAGTTGGTTACCCTACAGGGGCAACCTGCATGCTGATCAGAAAGCAACCTAGAATTCGCAATATTTGATGCATGTGCTGCTCTTCAGTGCAGTGACATGGCCTCAGTAAGAAAGTAGAAACTGCGTCTGCATTGCTTAGCCTGTAGTTTGTCCAGGGAATTCTGAAGAGTAAAAAGGTGGTATTTATTTTTTTGTCTTCCCATTCCCTGTCAGTTCAAATGTCTGACACCAGGTCTCATAGAAAGCTTACTGCTTTTTGTCAATAGTTTTATCCTAGTAGTGCAAGCTGGACACACTTTGAGTGAGCCGAGGGGAGTACAGTGCTTTTCTGACTAGTTTCTGCATTGCAGTAATGCATAAGAAGGGGTAAGCACAGAGCTACTTACCCCTTAACCAAAGCAGTATTCCAGAAGAATTCTGTGCTGAAAAGGGGTGTTTCCTTAGGATGTAGGTGTCCTGTGTGGTGGATGACTGGTAACAGCAATATTGTACTTTGCTATCGAAGTCAGAATTTAGTCAGATTTGGGATGTCTGAGTTGTCCTATTTTGGACTCTGGTCTCAAAACTGTCTAATACAATACTTGGATTTAAGGACTTCCCTAAGAAAATGAACCTGAGGTCATCATTTTAGTTGGTCACTTACAAGTCTGAAGAGATTATGTGCTATTGTGAAAAGAGGCTAGGCTGAAGCTGTTAAAATTGGTTATTAAATCCAACAGTGATCAGTTTCTACTAATTCATGAGAATTCTACTCTCAGGATCACAGGGATTGTTTTTTGGGTTATTGTAAACAAGCACTTCATTCTGAGACTGAAATTGGCTTCTCTTCTTTACTAGTGTGTCTGGATAATAGTGCATTTTTAATATAGTTCTGTTTACTAAGTAGGATTAATTTCTTCTGCAGAAGATGAGGGTGAAGGTGGTGAAGATATTGATGATGAAGAAGAGAATGAAGTTGCAGATGGAAGTCAAGAAGAAGGTGATAAGTCAAATAAATCTGGTTCAGAAGATGAGGTAAACTTGCGATTTTTTTCCCGTATTTTCTCCTTGCCCCCCCTGTCCAACATCGCACTTCTAACAGCCCAGTTACCTACAACAAGAGTTTTTCTTCTGTTGAGCCATAAAACAAATCATGAGGTGGGGATGTGTTTTTATTTGAGTTTGATACCTCAAATGATCTGTACAGATTTGTGAAACACGTCTCTTCCTGTGTAATTTTGGCTAGGAGGTGATGTTTATTGTAAAATACAGGTGTAGGATAGAAGTGATCATGCAATTGTCTAAACATGAAACTTTTTTACAGGAGTATAGCTTTTAAGAGGTTATTAAATTAATTACAAGTCTTGAAAATTTGGATGCTGCGGTAGATGTCAGGCTCTTTTTATTGTGCTACTTAATTGATGGAACATGCTTGTAACTGCCTTTCAGTGAGACCTAGAAGAACTTTAAGCTTTCTGTTACCTTTCTTTTTTTAATTCCAAAATAAGGTTTTAAGCAAAATGACCATACTAGTTTTCAACTCAGCACCTGCAGTTTCATTTTTCTCATGCAGATTAATCCAGTCACCAGATAATATATAAATTTTTTTTCAGAAGATAACATTGTAGAATGGAATTTGTGCGTGCTTTTTCTTGCTCGTCAACTACTCATTATCCTTTCATTTAGAAACTCTGGTACGTCTGAAACTCTTTAGATCCACCCACAGTATTTCTGTTGGTCATCTTGTGCTTGTCACTCCCTAAATGAGTCCCTTCCCAGATTAGAGTTGTTGTTTAATGTTAACTCCTTTTCATATAAAACTCCTCTAGGAGACTGTACCTTGCGTGAGGTTGCATTGGTTTAGCGTTGAAATTCTTCATTAATTACACCTTATTCAGGACTTTCTCTTGTAAGAAGTGGGGTTTGGTTTTTTTCCTTGTACATTTACCTAGGAATACAGTATCTGGTGAACCCCATTAAGATGCATGTGACTCCTTGTGAAAGTAACAAGACGACCTGAATGTGTGTGTGCCACTACACAGTATCAAAATGAGGTTATGGCTTGCTCTCCTCTGGGTATTTTCAGGGTGTACAAGTTTCTGTCATGAGTTAGGTAGTGACCTACTTGGCAGATGTCATGCACACCATGTCCTCACTCAGGTTGTGCCACATTGTGTGAGCTGTTCCTTCTGAATGAGGTGCTTGCCGCTGGGTGATGCGGGAAAGTGAGGAAGCAATGCATTGTCTGAGAACGGAGTTCATGGTGGAAGGCTTTTCATGCGCCTCTGTAAGATAATTGCTTTTAAACTGAGAAGAACGCATCTGATTTAAGAACAGTTTGTTCTAGTTGTAGCTCTCCAAAGATGGCAGTTGGAATGTTTTAAATGCTTCTTGCTTAAGAAGTGGAAATTAAAATTGGCATAAGATGCACTTTAAGGAAGTTGCTAAATTCATTAAAAAGTCACTGCTTTAAACCGGTGAGTGAATGGGCAAAACCAAATTTCTGACATCAGCTTAGATGTACTATTCCCTTCCCTCTGAATATAGAAAGGAAAATTCTTCTACCCACTTTATTTATTGTTAGATTACTACTGTGGAAAAAAAATATCACTTAAGTGTTGCATTTAGTGATAATATGACTGGGGGGGTTGGGAGGAGAAATAAAGTAACATGCCAGTTTCTAATAAAATTAAAATTGGTTTAAAATTTTAATGCTGATATTTTTTTTTTTTTTTTTTTTTTTTTTTTTTTTTTTTTCTTTTCAGATGAAAGAAGCTGATGAAAGCACAGGTTCCAGAGATGGTTCACTGAAATCAGTGCGCAAAAGAAGAGTACGAAAGGACTGAGTTACTTCCAGCTAGTATTTGTAGGTCTAGATAATAGTAACTTTTGGTATGCCACTTCAGTGGGCCTGACAGCATGCAAGCTCCTGAGATTTGAAGGAAAAAGGGGGACTCATTGCTACTTAACCTCCTATTTTAATTCTGTAACCTCTTTTAACCTTCCCAAACTTCCTTGATTCCCTTTTTTAAGGAGAAATACCATTTGTGAGGAGTTAGCTGATGTTTCAGATTCAGAATAAAAGTGAAATTACATATTGGCCAACTGATTTTAAGGTGAAGATTCTTAAGATTGGAAGATTCCTAGAAATTAGTATTAGTTGGAGATAAACTTACTCTAAATATTTTTAAAAAACATGAATAAACTAGAACATTGTTGCAGCTCTAGCACAAAATTAGCTGTTTACACTTTTCAGCTAAAAGAGTATGATAGTATAGATGTAGCATCTATAGCAGTTCACATTGCTATGAGAAAAGGTGGGGTTTTTTCTGTGCAGAGCAAAATGCAATAATTGTTTTTGTATGATGATTTAGTGCTAGCAACAATTTTTATTGTAAATTATTTATTTTAGTTGATCTTGTTACATGGGTGGTCGCCTGTTCACTTTAGATATTGGTTACAGTAATTTATTTTTAAAAGATATTTTAAAATAGAATACTCATATAACAAGTGGTAATTGATGTGACTTGTTTTACTTTTGAATGCAGATATCAAATCTGCAGAAGTGATATACAGGTAATTTTTTCAAACTTTTATAGTTCTCATGTTCCAAGCCAGAATGGTATAACCTCTGTTTATAGAATACTTGCTAAGTGTACATTGCCTCCTAAAAATACGTAGTAATTCTTGCTTAACATGAAATTTATTAATCTAGGTAAGAATTTTTGATGGATTAAGTTTTTTACAGATGTGAGTAACTGGGCATTCTCATAATACAGTTTAAATAAACTGCATATTGTAAAAGAAACTTTGTTCAAGTTCAGCTGTATGTTAAAACTAACAATAAAACTGCAGTCAGCAGAAACCTCTTGCTGCTTGGCGGCTGCATATAATATTAGTAGGATGTAAAATGCTTGCAGAAGCAGTCATACATTAAAAACACGTAGAAATACATTAACACATAAGGAATCTAATGGATCTCCTTGTGCCTGGCAAGAAACAAGTTTACGTAAAAAAAAAAAAAAGTTTTTTCACAGCAAATCAAGTCAGCAAAGATTCCATGGAAGTTTCTAACAAATGAATGCTTAATTAACCCTGATGAAGAAGCCAGTGTCTTCAGGTGCTTGTGTTGAAGTGCTCAAAAGTGAATTATATTGGACTCTATTTTATGTGAACTACATGGAAGGGCCTCTGGTTTCTTTGTTTGGTTTTGGTTTAGGTTTTGTTTGTTTTGGTTTTTTTTTAAGTTAAATGCAAGTTACCTCCTCTTTATTTAGGGTCTACATGCAAAAGGTAAGAATTGAAGACTCCAGATTCCTCCGCCTGCCTGTGACTCTTCAGCAATAGAAGTTGTTACCAATGCAGTATCTTGCTAGTAACAGCTACTGTGAGCTGTCAGGGAGCTTTTCAGCACCCCTTTTGAATGAATCTTGCCTGAGCCTGGTTAGAAGTCTTTTGGAATTGTTACAGCGTTTTGGTGTATTTTTGGGGTTGGTTTTTGTTTGGTTTGGGGGTGGGGGGGGGATTGCTTGGTGCAATATAGTTACTCCAGGGATTGGTCACCCCACAGGGGATGTGACTCTTCCCTTATGGTTTTGAATTTAAGATTGCCATACTGACTCTGTAGGGCCTATCTCACTTGAATACTGACTTAATGACTTCAACTACCTGGAACCCGGAGATAGAAGACATCCTTCTGCCCATCAGCTCACTTGGATCTAGTCTTATCCTAGTAATTAGGGGAGAAATATCAGAGCTGTGGGGATTTGAGGCTCTAGATCTAGAAAGCCAGGCAAAAGGGGAATCCCCTTGATTGTCATTTACAATACTGAGATTTCACCTGCAGTTCCTGTGCGTAGTCCGTTTATATCTGAACAGGTATTTCAGGAAAAATACTTGATCTTGTTACTGTGGCTGCTTGAAAGTGCTTTGAAATTAACAAACTAATGATAATCCAGTTTCAGGATGGCTTGCTATTAAGACTGTCAGTCATCTCTGGAACTCCATCAGTATCAGACCTCCACAGCCTGTGCTCCTGCCATAGCTCAGTAAAAGGGGCCTTACTGAGGACACCAAATCCCAGACTGCAGATTTGCTACACTCAGGGAAGGCTAAGTAGGACTGAGGCCTTTTTATTTAATTACAACTGAAGCTAATCCTCAGTTAGCTTCCACCTTCATGAAGGTATGATGAAGTAGTAATTCTGGTTTCTGTCTAATGTAGAGCTCGCTACCTGTGTAGGAAAAGGGAAAATCTCTTCTATTCTAACTTGCCTTAAAGTTCTCTCATGTGGAGAGGTGCAAAGTTTAGTTTTGACAACACTGGATGCAGTCTACCAATGCTTTTCCTCTTCCTTTAGCTGATACAGAAAAGTATACAGAAATGTAGGACCCAGGGGTGAAAATACCAAGTGAGTCAGGAACTGGAAGCTTGCTGAAAATAAATGAATTAACCCAGGTTTAATCTTAATACTTTCTGATTACATCTAGTCTTACAGACACTTCAGCTATGTAGACAAAATTAAGATGATCGCAAACCCTGCCATTTTTCCACGTTTTGACTACAGGTGGTTATGAGACGGTTTAGAGTTTACAAATGTTAAACCAAACTAATAGAGACAAATCAGAAGTTTTTATTTAGTGTAAAGTCAGAAATACATCTTTAAAATGTTCATAACTCAAGTGAAGGCCACAGTAGTGGGATGTAAAATGTTATATAGATGAAATGACTACTATATACACACCGATGGATGAAATATCGCTATCCAGTCTTACAATAGGAAACCATGATTTTAAGATTACTTGATCTCAGGGAAATTGCTGAAGTCTAACAAGCGCATGCTCTGTTACCACTTGATCTCCTACAGTGCAGATGGAGATGTGCAGTGACATGGCTTTAAAGCTAGGGTGGCTGCAATGCAATGCAATCTTTAGAAGTCAAGTGCTTAGTGTGATTGGTCTTTTTTTTTTTTTTTTTTTTTTAATGCTCAAACCCTGGGCTAACCACGTGATCTGCTGGCTAGCAGTTCTTGGATGAATTTAGAGTTCCAGATAGGCAGTAAAGTCAGAGAGTAGTCCACAGAAGATTAAAAATAATTTTGGATGGTTACAGGACCCCATGACACAAATGGTATCGGCCATTTGTGCCGTGGTGGGTAAAACCTTTTTCATCATCAGGTTTCTTGACTCAGACTTGTAAACAGCCCTTGAGATGGAACTATTAGTGCTTTGTTTGCGATGATTTGACTTTGCTGATGCTCCAGTCAGTGCTGTGCAGTCATCTTAAATGGGGAGAAATGGGAGACCTCTCCTTTGGGAGGGGGACACCTCACAAGGTCAGTTTACACTTGAGACACAGCTGTGCTTAGCTGCCAAGAAACCTGGGGCTTGAAAGGGATTTATTCTACTGTTATGTCCACTCATTCAGTTCCTGTAGCTTTATTTTATAGAATCCATCACAGCAAGGTTGACAGAGATCCTTGTACTGGTAGTTTCCTTTTGTTAAAAGGTAAAGTACAATGGCTTCATTACTGACGAGACAGACCTCAGTTCTAAGTAACATCCATAAATAAGTCTGCAAGACTGCTCTATGGCAAGATGAGACAGGCAACTGAATTTTGCTGAAACTCACATCATTGTTTGTATTTCAGCTTCTGCTCTCCCTTAAT
>NW_009260496.1:231808-245982 GCF_000687185.1 Egretta garzetta | reverse complement strand
GTCCCTGGGGAAGGGCAGCAGCCAAACCCACCGCTCCCAGCCCTGCTCTCTTCCCGCAGTGGTCCGGTGCCCCAAGCCCGTGGTCGAGAGGGGAAGGATGACTCCGCAGAGGTTTACGTTTCCCTATGGGACGGCTGTGAGGTTCTCCTGTGATGAAGGCTTCAAGCTGCGCGGTGATGCTGAGAGCCGGTGCCTGGCCGATGGTGCCTGGCACCCTCCCCTGCCCACTTGCCAGCCAGGTGGGTACAATTTTTCTTGCCAGTCCTGTGTAAAGGAGGCTCAGGAGACGCCATCGTTACTGACTTTCTCTTCAGCACGTGTTCTTACTGACAAATGTCATTCTGCAGACTCTTGCATAGGAATTGAGATGTCAGAAAACAGCAAATGCGTAACACCTCTCGGGGGCTCTTCTGACCTTCACCCTTCCCTCTTGAAGGGCCTGGGGAAGGAACTTTGCTTTAATGCTTGATTTCACAGCTCCGCAGATTTAAGTTCACCTGCACTGACTCAGCCTTCACTGTCTTTGTAGGGTGTTTTCCACCTCCGTAACGATGATCCTCTTGCTGAGCTGCCTTCTGCTGTGGGTTTTCCTTTCAGTTCTGTGTCCGCAACCGCAAGTGGCCAACGGAAGACTAAAAAGCCCTTCGGGTGGTAAGACGTGGTACCAAACAAATGAGACTGTTACCTTCGAATGCCTTCATGGATACCACTTTTCAGCCGATGGAAGCGTGTCTTCAGAAGGCTCTCAGACAGCCACGTGCTTGCCTGATGGCAACTGGACACTGCTGCCCAAGTGTGTGAGTACCACAGCCGGGCTGAGCTCCTGGATGGAGGCTGCTTGATTGCCAATATGAAAAATAACTGCTTGACCTTCTTAAAGGCTTTTGGTTTATGGTACCAAAGGGGGGTGCAGACTGCATTGGGGCAGCGCACGGCAAGCGGGACCGAAGCTCAGGAGTGGGTGGCTCTCCATCGGCTGCAGTGCAATCTCACGTGCTTTTTTCTGGCTTGTGTTTGTTTTGGTTTACTTTTTAACAGAAGGGAGAAGGTGACGCTGATGTATGCGAAGAGATTCACGATATCAAAACTGTCTTTGACTGCGGTGTGCCTATAGAAGAACTGAAAACTCTGCTGGAAATACAAAAACTCTTTCTGGAGATTAAAAAACTAAAGGTAGAACTAGGACACTTGAACGAGGGAGTCATCTAACGATCACTGTTGGTGAACATGCAGCTCATGTGGTCACAGCACCTATAAGGCGGCTCTCGGTGACTTTATGGTTCATGCTTGCATGCACGTAGCCAGAGAAATAATAACCAATGTACGGGGGACTGCTTTGGCCTTGCTGGATGCTAGAGCACAGAGGGGGGTTTGCTCTTTTCCTTGAGTCTGACAAGCTTGATTTGCTACTGAACAAATGTGTTCTTTCACGTTTTATTTTAGGAAGCATAGGAAGTGGGTCAGGTTGGAGGGGGCTCAGCACCCTGATCCAGGTAAAGGTGTCCCTGCTCACTGCGGGGCGTTGGGCTAGATGGCCTCTAAAGGTTCCTCCCAACCCAAAGTATTCTGTGATTAAATTGAGCTTCTTTGAGTCACTGCCTAAACTGTGCTAAGCCAAGAGAAGGGGGACTGCAGTCCACACAAGTAAATTCCAGCTGAGATGAGTGCCTGGCTCTCTGGAGGTGCCTCTGCTGTCATCCTCCAGTGGCTTGTGCAGGGCTGCGTCCTCTGCCTGTACCGAACTCACCCTGCTACAGCATTAGCACACTTCTATCTAGAAACAGGAGTGAAGAGAGCATTTAACTATGCCGTTTCCTCTTAATCTGGCTTGTGATTTCTATTCATCTGGTTAAGGGCAGTTACATATAAGAAGTGCATTTGTAAAGGCTTCTATTCCCTTATCCCTGGACTTAAAACAGGCGACAGGCAGCATGCTCGACAGAGATCTGTGGTGGTGTTATCTTCCATGTGCCTATTTCCAGCAAGCAAATGCTAAGAATAGGTGTAAGTTTAAGTGTAGAGAATCAGACAGTAACGATTGCTCTTATGACTTAATGAATGACGATCAGTTTATGTAGCTCTGTGATGCCGCAATTACTCCTTCCCTCCCGGATCGCAATAAAGATGCAAGTGTAACCATGGGTGTCTTGTAATCTGTCACACTGGCTGTAAATGAGGCAGATTTCCAGTGTGGTCCAATGGTTGTTCCGACTGAGAGCCGAGCCCTGGCAGCCCGGGTCGGTGCTCGGGGAGCCGCAGCAGGCACGGCACGGCGAGCGGCCACGGGGCTGGGGAGCAATCCTCTCCTGCACAAGCAGCTTACGGCGCTGTACCATTGCCGGACACGTGCTTTTGGGAGTTACTAGAGTTACTTTAAATCTTACTAGAGCCTCACCCCTAGGGGAAGAGGTGGTGTCTCCCATCTTTACACAGAAAGATGCTTTGATGAGGCAGCCTGTGCTTCACCGCGTCCTGGTGAGGAGCTCCCAGACCCACGCTGGGTCTCCCTGCGCCGCAAGGGCTGCACCCCCCTGGTGTGACACCTCGCTCTCCTCCGCCTTGTGCGCACCCGGGACTGCAAACGAAGTGTCTCGCCTCCCTGTGCGAGGCTTGAAACCCATCAGCATTAAGAAGAAGAATTGGGTGTTATGTCCCCTGTGTATCTAAGGCTGTGTTTGGGTGGTCTCGACTTGTCAGATGGGATCTTTCAGAGCATTAGTCAGTGCGCAGATGTATTCGCTCACACCCGTTCCTAATTGCCAATGAGTCAGACCATCAAGGAAAAAATTAACAAACAAAAAGGATAACGCTTTTGGGTTTTGTTTGACTGACTCTGCTTATGGAAGATCTGTGTTGCGTTACCTGCCAGCAAATTATTAAGTAGGCATTTCCCTACCCTGGGGCTGAGGGGGATGGGGGGGGCGTCTTTTCTGCTCTGGTGAGATTTGGTTTTGGTAAATCTGTGCTAGTCAGTGCTCACTGCCAATCTCAGGTGAAATGAAAAGGGTTGAGTTATTCCCCCATCCCTTACACTGGGGCAGGGGGCTTTACCCAAGCCCATGGATGACAGTTGTCCCCCACCCCTGGCTGCTCTCTGTGTTCCTGATCCATGGGTGTTTCCCAAGCTCCAGAGGCTTGGCTGAGTCTGCTGCATCTCCTCCCAGCTTCAGTAACAGCTCCTTGGAGCCGACAGCTCTTGACAGACGAGCTCAGAAATTGCTGCAATGAAGTCTGGAGAACCAGGATGGGGGAAACACCCAAGCACCCTGAGCTGTGGAGCACCCGCTGGGGCATGGGTGTCTGGGCACCCCACACTGCTCCTGGCCTTGCTGATGCTCCTAGGCATGCCGGTGGCTCGCGGTGAGTACAGGGATGTGGGATGTGTGGGGAGCACCAGTGAGACCTGCCCAGGTCCCACCATGCTGCTTAGGGGTTGGAGAAGGCGATGCCACCATCCCCAAGCCTGGGGACCCATTGCTTGATGCTCTCACGGATGCAGCCCTGCCTGGTGCCTTTGCCCAGAGGGGAAGCCTGGGCCCACCCAGCTGCAGTGCTGGGATGCTCGCTGAGGCTGGGGAAGGGGCCAGGGAATGGGGTCCTCACCCGAGGAGGTCTTCTCCTGCTGCAGGTGACTGTGGGCCCCCACCTCGCATGAACTACTCCAGACCATCCAGCGACGAGCACGCCAGCAGCTTCCCTGTCGGATCCCGGGTGACATACACGTGCCTCAAAGGCGCCATCAAGATCCCCTGGATGTCGGACACGATGGAGTGCCTGCCCGGCGCGCGCTGGTCGAAGCTGCCCGAGCCCTGCGGCCGTAAATACCTCCTGTCTCTGAAAGGCGGCCCCTTCGCCTCTCTCTCGCTTGGCTTAGCGTTCCTGCCACCGCGGCTGCTCCGCAATGCCACCACCCACCCTGGCAAGGTGCAAACCTGCTTCCCTTAGCTGCTCTTCGTCGGAGCTGCTGATGGGTGCAGGGTCCGTGCCTGCCGCTGAGGGGGGGTCAGCCCAGGGTGCTCGCATGCCCCCCGAGCCCGGGCGGGCAGAGGCTGCGCAAGCGGCTGCAGCGTGCGCTGCCCCCCCAGCACACACGCGTGCCTCCTTATTTCAAGGCCAGGTTGGAGGGGGCTCTGAGCAACCTGATCTGGTTAAAGACGTCCCTGCTCACTTCAGGGGGGGTGGGCTAGATGGCCTTTAAAGGTCCCCTCCAACCCAAAGCATTCTATGATTCTAACAGCTTTGCCTGTGCGCTTAATGCATCCTCATCCGCGCTTTGCACAAGGTGCATTCAGCAGAGCAGCAGCCTGGGATGAAAGCAGAATTAACCTGCGATGAACGCAAGGAGCTTTCCCAAAGCACCGCCGTGAGAGCATTTCGGTGATCCCCAGGTTTATTTTGCATGCCTCCTGTCGGGGTGGCTCTTTCAGGCTCGCTTTCCTTGACTGCCAGGGAGCTGTGCTGCCCCGACAAGGTTGAGGTTTGCTGTCCTGTCCGAGGCGGACGAGAGGATTAATTTCTTTCCTGTTGGGAGCAACGTGAGCTACGTCTGCCGCCCCGGCTACGAGAACACCTCGGAAAGTTCCCCCACCAGCACTTGCCTTGAAAACCTGGCGTGGTCGGATGTGGCTGAGCTCTGCAGGAGTGAGTATCTCTGCCCCGCTCCGCTTGCCGAAAGGTGGCTGTGGAGCTCGGGGCAGGTCAGGTGGCTCGTTACCATCCCAACAGCTACATGCTTCAGACAAAATTAGGTGGATATTCCTCAATATTCATACTTGAGACTGAACAGCGGGAGTATCAATAGTGTTGGGGATTTTTTTCTGCTGGCATGAGCAGATTGGTTTGGTTCTCATGTTAGGAAATATGTTTGCATCTGGACACAGCATATGCACAGGACAAATGCTCATTTGCCATCCTAGCACTGAACTTCAAAATGAAGACAAAGCACGTTTCTTGGTGAAATCCGTGTAATATTAAGCCTGATGATCTGACAGCAATACATTTTTCACAGTCGAGTAACTTATTGCCAGTCTATTGAGCTGGAGAGATCTCTGCAAATATTCTCCTCTGCCCTCCGGGGAGATGGTTACTGCCGCGGGCACGGGGCCCTTGTGGGATCCACACCTTCCCCCGCAGCTCATTCTGGCACCCGTGGGAAGTAAAACGCTTTGGTACCTTCGGGTATAACCCTCCACGTCTGTCCCTTATTTGGCCTTTTTTTATTTCCCCGTCGCGGTGTGTTGCCACTAACGCCGGCCTCGCTCTCTGGCAGGGAGGTCCTGCGGCGAGCTGGGACCGCTGCCCGGCGGCAGGATGGTCGCTCTCACGGACTTGGGGTTCGGAGCAAGAGTGAACGTGTTTTGTGAAGACGGGTGAGTCACAGGGCAACGCCCCCAGCTCCAGTACACACCAGTGCTGATGCTGGAATACAACACTGGTCCAGAGCAATGAACTTGTGGACATGGGATGGGCGGCTGTTTCACAATATATCGTTCTTATGGTGTTGCTCAGTGAGGAGCAGGGGGCTGCTTTTTCCCACTTGAACAACAGCTTTGGGCTGGAATGGAATAACGCTGGAGGGCAGGGTCTGAATTTACGGCTGCCTTTTCCTTCAAGTGTCACCTGGGGGAAGTTTAACTCCCCCGGGGCATCTATATCCCAATAGAGCCCGTTGTACCATCAGTTTATAACTCTAGACTTCAAAACAGGTTACTTAAAATATTTCAATTTAACATATTTAAGATACATTGGATAAAAAGGGGCTACGTTTGAATTTTAAAAATTCAGTGATGTCCAGCTAGAAACCGCAGCGAAGCCCGGTTTCCATCAGCCGGTGACCTGACTCACGCTCCCTGCCTGCTTTCAATCAGGGCACATATGCAGCGCACTGACTTGCAAAATTAAACTCTTAGGACTCCAGCTAGCATTCCTCCTTCCCCAGCAGGAGCTGGCTGGCATCATCCACTTGTTCTGTCAGTCCTTGCAGCTGCTTCAAATGTAACCGAGCCATTTTTCCTCCAGATGCTCCCTTAGGAAGGACTTTGGGGAAATGACAGCATACCCCACTCCTCTGGGGTTCAATTAATCTTCAGCAATATGCGTCAGGGTGGGGGATATTGTTATCCATCTAAGCAAGATCAGATACTGTCAATCGTGTCCGAATGATGAGGTTTTTTGAACAGGAGGATGTAATTCAGAGATTAGGAAAGGTGTTGGTGCTGTCAGGACAGGGTGTATTGGCTTCCAGCAAGCCAATCCAAAAGCCACTTCAGTGATGTGTAGATCCCTCTTGCCCCTCGCTGGTCCCTGCTCTATGTAGTGGACGCATTTGAGTATCTTCAGCCCAGAAGCCAACCCTACCCTGGGCTGCATCCTCCGCAGCATGGCCGGCATCAAGGGAGGGGATTCTGCCCCTCTGCTCTGCTCTGGGGAGACCTCCCCTGGAGCCCTGCGTCCAGCTCGGGAGCCCTCAGCACCAGGAGGACATGGACCTGTTGCAGCGGGGCCAGAGGAGGGCCACTAAAATGCTCCGAGGGATGGAGCCCCTCTGCTGTGAGGCCAGGCTGGGAGAGTTGGGGGTGTTCAGCCTGGAGAAGAGAAGGCTGCGGGCAGAGCTGAGTGCGGCCGGTCAGGGCTTCAAGGGGGCCCAGAGGAAAGGGGGGGACAAGCTTTTTAGTAGGGCCAGCTGGGACAGGACAAGGGGGGATGGTTTTAAACTAAACCAGGGCAAGTTTAGACTGGATCTAAGGAAGAAATTCTTTAAAATAAGGGTGGTGAAACTCTGGCAGGGGTTGCCCAGAGAGGGTGTGGAGGCCCCATCCCTGGGAACATTCCAGGCCAGGTTGGACGGGGCTGTGAGCAACCTGATGTGGTTCAAGGTGTCCCTGCTCCTGCAGGGGGGTTGGGCTGGGTGACCTCTAGGGGTCCCTTCCAACCCAAACCATTCTATGATTCTATGATCTTCCAAGACCAGCTGGAAGGTACACCAGCAGCCTGCTCCTGTTTGCTGTTCTGGTAAAACTTTCACAAACCAGTGACACCCTTACAACCCAAAAGCGATGTCCTAGGGGGAAGGTGGCACTGAAGGAGCCTGGGCCCCCTGCCCTTGACCACCAGCACTGAGGGCTGCGGCACATCCAGCTAATGGACCTCAGTAATGCAGCACCGCCGCGAAGCGGAGCAGCAGCCAGGGGCTGAGCCGCAGCCTTTAGAGGTGCTGGGTGGGCTCAGGAGGGAGCTCCTCGCCTCCTCGCCTCATCCTGGTGGGTGGCAGTCGCGTGGGAAAGGAGCTGGATGCCCGCAGCCTGAATCGCAGCAGTGTTCTCCAGCAGGAAGCAGGGAGGGAGAAATAGTCCCTGATTCAGCAGCACCGAGCCCGATGCATCCGTGTGGGAATCCACATCGAACCCTGGCGCTGTCTGGCATTCACTGCGTGCTCTGCTGGCCACCAGCTACGGCTTCCCCCGTCCTGGTGATGGGAGATGCACTTTGCAGTGAGTCAGAGGAGAGACTCGCCCAAAAACAGATTAACAGGGAGCCCGGCAGAGAGCAAGGTGAAGGAGCTTTGCTGTTAACCAGCCTGTATCCGCACGTCTGCTTGCTTTAAAACTGCCTTTCCTACACTCCTGATCATCCTGGTACCGGGGGAAAAAATTGTTCTTGGTTTCTGGCTAGTTACACAAATTTTTCTTTCCTTGTGTCTTTTCCCTTAGGTACAAATTAGAGGGCAGTCATTACATCCAGTGTCAGCTTAAAGGAACCGATGTTGAATGGAGTAAACTTCCAACTTGCGAATGTAAGATTAATCCAACCTTACTTTTGACTTCTCTCTGGTAGACCCTGCACAGTAACGTCTGGTCTAAACCTGCCCCCCCCCTGCTTCTTTTGGTCTTGTTGATGTTCTGTGGCGGATCCATCACTAACGCTGCAGCTGGGAAACCCCCGTTTGGCTGCTGACACTGTGTTTCAGCAGTTCTGTTCCCACAAGATCAACACATTTTCTCATGAGTTAAGGTTGCAGTGAAGGAAGAAATTTTGAGGACTCATGAGCCAGGGCATGGCAAGTTGCCTGTTTATTTTGTGACCCTTGGAGTGAGAGGGAGAAAGATGGGAGAACAGAAACACTTCTGAGAGGAGAGAGATGATTGAGACAGAAGGCAGCCCTAGTTACCCATCTTCGGTTGTCCAGAGGGTTTATTGCCTTCAGGAATCTTAGGTGGACTCAAGAAACATTTTGCATTTTCATTATTACTGAAGCTTTTTGCAATATATGTTGACCTTCTTTCCCCCAGTAATTACTTGCTCATCACCTCCTCAAATTAGCAATGGAAAGCACGATGGCGAAGGCGTAGAAAAATTTGTTTATAACGCAACAGTGACTTACAGCTGTGACCCTGGCTTCCAGCTCGTTGGAAATGGGAGCATCCATTGTACGAGCAGGGACAAAGCAAACGGAGTCTGGAGCGGAGCTGCACCCGAATGCAAAGGTGATTTCATCTGCATTCAGTATGTAGAATGAGTTCAGTATTTAGTCTGAGTTCAGTATTTAGTATGCCCCAGCTTGACATATTAGGATTGCTTAGTACAGGTCATGTCAAGTGCAAGTCATATTGCAATTTTTAAGAGAAAAAATGCCGTGCTGCCGAAGTGAGTACGGAATAAATGGTCTGTGCAAGTAAGGCGTAATGCTCCTAGCAATACTTATTCTTTATACCCTAGAGAAAAGCACATCTGTCAAACTTGGAGCAAAAGCAATGGAAAGGAGCCCTCCTTCCCAAAGTGAGTTGAAAGGATTTTGCACTGAATCAAGTCCCACGTTTCCCAACTTAATTTGCTCCTTTATCGCACTTCTATGAAAAAGCCGTTGGATTAATGTCACACCGTGGTTTTCATTCTCGCAGGTTCCCGTGGAAATGCCATCCAGCCACCTAAGAAGGCTTTCACACAGGAAATGAAGCTCAAACTTTATAAAAAGTCACTCCAAAACATCAACTCCTTCTCCCATTCTTCCTTCTCCAGGACACCAGGTCAGTCCTGGAGGCTCCTTTGGAGCTCAGGGGCGCTCATCAGTGGGACTCCCTGGGTGCTCCCAGTCCTACACCTGGAATATTCTTTTTTTCCCATGTTGCTCTTCAGTGTCAAGGGGCTGCGCAACCTCAGCGTTCAGGTTTGTTGTACCTTTGTACAAAACCCAAACCTACTATTCTCCTGGGACCAGCCAAGGATCCATGTGTGTTCCTAAGTACATGGGGATCTCTGGCATCCTCCCCCAAGCCAGCTGCTTTGAAAACTTAAAACGGTCTAAAGTTGCATCACTTTGTGGAAGTGAGTCACTTTTTTGTCTTGTTCTCTATTCTGTAAGTTTTCTCTGTAATATTTATATTTTTCACTGGTTGGGCATCTGGTTCAAAGCTCAGGTTTGACTGCGCGGACCCCCTCCTCTTAAAAAAGCTTTGCTTTGTATGAAACGTATTTTCATTTGTAAACTTTTTCCTTGCCCTCGAGTTATTAGAGGTTTTGTTTAACCCATTGAAAAGCAAGAGATAACTTCATACCCCGTAGCCTTTAAGAGTGCTGGGGCTTCGGTCCTCGTTCCAGCAGCGAGAGGCGATGCACTAACGCTGACCTTGTTCCATGCTAGCGAGGTCGTGGGCAGCCAGGAGAAACCTGACATGGCAGAAGTGTTGTTACAACAGATTTCCCATCCGTTGCAAAGGATTATTTTACTCATAACAAGGGTGAGTGTCCGTTGTGTTGGAAACGGTGTCTGGGTAGGAACCATAAGCGTGTAACTGTAAGACCCACGGGAGGGTCTTGCTACCCAGCTGGAGACTGGATGAAAAGCGTTTCTCTGGTGTCAGGCTGAACTTGCCCACCCCTGAGCCACCTCTCTTGGGTCAAACCCACAAAATCTGTCGCCCCTGTCATGGTGGACTTTGTGCGTGAACCCGCACAGCCAGGGCTGCTACACAAATGTGACGGGGCTGGTGCTTAAGCCCAGGTCCAGAAATGTCCCCATGCAGGTGCAGCATGGCCAGGAGGGATTTTGCCCATTGCTGCCTCATTTCTTAAAGGTGGGCTTTGTGCCAAGCTGTTTAGCATCGCCAGGCGGGTGGCCGTGACCGAGACCCCGAGGTATTTGTCTGGACTGTTAAACAAGGAATCAAGAGTCCCAGTTGTGGGGTTAAAGGCAGGGTAACGGGGCTGCGTGGTCGGGCACCTGTGGAAGTGTACGTAGGAAAGACGTTGCAGTGGTATCGGTGTATGGAAAGGGCTCCAAGAAGGGCTTTGCAGGCCTTAAAGGAGATGAAGTTTGGTGACGTTGGGCCCTTGGTAGGAACAAATGAAGGCAAGAAGCATCTGAGGTCATACAACATAGAAGGAAAGGGGAAAACGTCATCTTTTTTTTTTTTTTTTGGCCTAAAAGTTTCTACTTTGCTCTACTATGTAACTTCAAAACAAAGAAGGATTTTTAAAAAAAACCTCTTCCACTTGGTTTTTCTTTTCTTTTACTCTTTTGTCATTATTGGCACTTCTTCAGGAGCTCGCGTCAAAGCAGCGGCTTGACACACGATCAAACGTGTGAGAAACGCCGCTTTGCGTCGTACGGCAGGAACTTGGCTCTTCTGCCCCAAAACACAGCTCCTGTAAAACTGGCTCCTTGGTACCAGAATGCTGGAGCAAGGGATGAGCCGGGGGAAACGTGGAATGGTGCCCGAAAACAGGCTCTAGTGTTTGAAGGAGGAATTGGTTTGGGCCTTTCTGAAGTGCAGTGCTAAAAATCACCCCCAAACCGGGTGGGTTTTTAAAAGTCTGGGCAGAAAGTTTAACTCTCCTTGAAATGACCGCTGGGCTAATCTTCATGTGACCATTTCCTTCCCCCAGGCTGCTTATATGGCCCATGGGAAGTGCACGGCAAGATTTACCTGTAGCTTTGAAGCAGTTTATTTGTGGCGGGGCTGCTCTCCTCCAGCGACACCGTGACAAAGGGACCCCCGTGGAAGAAACCCCAGAAGGCAGCATTTGCACTTTTCCTTGCACGGTTGCAAAGACAACTGGAAGGTGCTGCTCTTCCCGCCATCTCGCTGCAGCTGTAGCCAAGACACGCAGTTAAACGGGATCCCACCTGCCTAAAGATATTGTTATATTTTAAAAAAACCTCAGCACTGTAAGCATAAGGCATGCAGACCCTTCGCTGTAATGCATGCAAACCCTTCGCTGTGTTCTGTTCCTAACGTGCCCCATGCAATGGTCGTACTCGTTAGGACTCTTACACTTTGCTTCAAAACAACAAATAAGCCAGATCAGGTCTGTCCCATCTGCACGTATAAAATGTATTTTTTTAAATTGGGATGTGTTTTAATGTTCCTAAGAAAACCAATTGAAAATCACTTATGCAAGAATTGGCTAATTGCCATAGCTGCTTCTCCCGTCGGAGTTTTTCTCTCTTTCAGTAATGTCCTCCTAACATCCCGAATCCAGTTACGATCCCCTGCTGATCTGACCAGCCCTTTTTCCCAGCTGGGGTTGAGAAGCTGCAGTTGCTCAGAAACACCTCAGGCCTTCTGCAGAATTTCTGACGGAGCTCGGTTTTGACACACCCCGTGCGACTCGGTGTTTCCACAACCACGTGTTTGCATGCTCGCTAGCAACGCTGACCCACTGCCATAACAAGCACCGTAAATACAGCCCCACAGGACTGGCTGTAAAAGACCCAAATTTCTCTGCTGGGCTGAGCTGCTCCCTTCACTTACCAGGAATTTCTGGCATGCGTGGTCTGGTTGCAGATCCACCCATGGTAGCTGCCAGCAGGGTTGCGTTGCAAGCAAAATACTGACTTCCCTGTCTTGCATAGTTATATGCTTATTTATTTTAGGAAATTGTAATCAACACACTAAATTAAATGTCGATCTTTGTATCTTCAGTACTTTAAGCAACTTCTTTAGCAAAAGCTTTTTTTTGTACCGGACACAAATCCTTTGCAGTTTGTATTTCCGTCCGGACTACGTGCGTGACAGCAGCCATGAGTGGTTTGCATGTCTACGAATCTCGTATCGTAACGAAGCAACTTCTGCTTTCCAAAGGGAGGAAGGCAGCGCTGT
Organism: Egretta garzetta; assembly: GCF_000687185.1. Taxonomy (NCBI): domain Eukaryota; kingdom Metazoa; phylum Chordata; class Aves; order Pelecaniformes; family Ardeidae; genus Egretta; species Egretta garzetta. The sequence goes on along the minus strand of NW_009260496.1, from coordinate 233,884 downwards.
AACGCTGCCACCACATCGACTGCGTGCAGACACAGAAAAGCAACTGCTAAATATTCTCTGTCGTGTTGTCATGCTGCAACGGAGCCCCTGGCAAGGGCAGGTTTGTGTTGCTGGCTGCTTACCATCCTATGCAGAACACGAATTGCCTTGTATTTAGGTGCCTTTCTGGGTCTTTATTTACATTTAGTAATAAATGGTAATTGTTTATAGCCTGTGATTCAACTGCCTGCTGTTCCCTTTTCCCGTTCCATGCTCTTTTCAGGAAGGTATCAGCTTTTAGAGATATCTTGCTAACGATCACATTTGCTGTTCAATCAGTTCTTTATCAGCACTCTTAATTATTTTCTACATGGCCAAGTTTAACTTGGTCTAAAAAAAAAAGGGGGGGGTGGGGAAGAAAGAAAATCCCTGCAGTAATGTTTGGGAAAGTGAGTGTTTCTAATAAGTGGCCTCAAAAAGCAAGCTGGAGCAATGCGTACCCGCCCTTCGCCCTGTTCAGCCGTCCCAGTCCCAAGCTCCGCAGCCAGGCTGAGGGTCACCGGCTCAGCCCAGGCAGACCTGGGGGTCGGTCCCGGAGAGACTTTGGGAGCCGTGGGCCACGTCCCAGGCTGCTGCCCTGCACGGGGATGGCAGGAGGGGGTGGGAGCGGGCTGGGAGCAGAGTGGCTGCTGCTGCAGAAAGCCAAGAGCAACTCCAGCAGCCCAGCCCCTGGTTGTGCTAGCTGGTTTTGCTGGCAACCTCATGTTTTTCCAGTCCGAGCCTGGCAGCGTACGTGCACAAAGCAGCCGTAGGTCAGGCTCCCCTCTGTGCAGGCTTTCACTTCGCCATCTGCTTGGCCTGATTTCTGCAGCACGGGGAAGGGATGTCAGAGCAAGATAAAGCAAATCACCCTCGGCAGCTCCAGCTGAGCAGCCGCAGACCTGCTATCGCAGGGCTCAGCTGCTGGGGCAGCTCCTCAGCGGGAGGTTTGGGTGCTGCCTTGGTTACTGGGGCAAAATGGGATGGCAAAGGTGGGTGGCAGAGAGGCAGAGGGCCGGGCTGGTCCGATCCTGGTGGTCTCAGTGGGTACAGATGTCTCCCGCATGGCCTCAGGTAGGAAAGCAGCCTGGTTCAAGGCGTTAATTTGAACTCTGTCAGCAAGGGGATCTCACTGAGTTGAAGCTACAGCAGTTGGTTCTTCTGGTGTAAAATTAAAAAAAAAAAAAAAGATAACTTTGAGCTTCTCAGTGGAAACATCACAGGCAGACAGAGGGAAGCAGGCAGGCTGCTGCTGGCTGCCCTTTCCTTGGGGTGAGGTGACACATGGCCACTTACTGGCAGTGCTGCTCAGCAGAGTGGGACAGAACAGCAAATACAGCCGCGACCTTTCCTTTGGCTCTTCCTGCAAGCCCTGCGGGCAGGGATCCCAGAGCAGCTCTGTTTTCCCACACAAGTATGGAGCTGAGGCAAACCGCTCCGGTGCCTGGCAGAGCCCGAGGACATCCCCGAGCCTCCACGGGCAGCGCAGGGTCTCATTCAAAGAATTCTGTGTCTAACTGGGAGAATTACAGTGGAAATGCTGGTATGCCCCCAGCCTTGTTTTGTGCATAGGTGTTAACAGAAGCAGCTCAATTAGTGGCTTCAAAGTGCAGCTGATTTACAGCCCTCTCACCTCCTGTGCACCCCTTGGGCTGGAGGAAAGCAGAAGAACCTCTCCTGACAGAGCTCTCTTCCTAGGGACAGGCAGGGGACATTGGAAGACAGTTTGGGGGGCCTGGTGGGAGGCTGGTGTCACCGAGGTGTGCTGGGCTGATCTCCCTGGGAGCAGCCTTCGGCCAGATGCTGTCGGAGAGGGCAGGAGGCACTGATGAAGATGCAGAGCTCATCCCCACACACAGCAGAGCCGGTGCTGGGGGATGAACGGGGCCTTCTCTACCCCTCCCAGCTTCGGGGCATGCTGCAGGGCTCCCAGCTGGGGCTGGTGAGACTCACAGCCTGCCCTTTGGGGTTGGGGTTGTTTGGGTTTTTTTCTTTTCCTTTGGGGCTTCATAGCGTCGGAGGGAGAGGTGTCTTTGCTGGAAGGTGCAGAGAAACGAT
>NW_009260496.1:226107-230858 GCF_000687185.1 Egretta garzetta | reverse complement strand
GGACGGGGGATGGGGGGAGCCCGGGCACCCAGGGCGGCCGCTCCCTGCGGGGGTGCGGGTGCTGTGCCCTGCCCCGGGCAGCTTTAAGTCGAAGCCGCGCTAAAGCCGGGTTCACTTCGCTCCAGGTGACTGCGGGCCGCTGCCAAACATCAACCACGCGGAGCCCCCGGAGGACGTGAAACATCGGGAACGCTTCCCCGTCGGCTTCAAAGTAACGTACAGGTGCCTTGCGGGTTATAGCAAACTCCCCTTGCTCTCGGATACGATGCAGTGCCTTGCGAACACCGAGTGGTCCAACCTCCAGGAGTTTTGCGGTCGTAAGTATTTCCCTGCCTCTGAAAGGAGTCGCTTAGGGATGCGCTTGTGCAAACGGTCTCTGCCTTAGCAGTCACCGTGTCAAGGCTTTCCTCATCCGAAGTGACACATGATAAAGTTGCTTGTCAGAGAATCTCTTACTGCCCCTTTTTCCTAACTCTGCTTACTCTGTTGGAGTCACGGACTGGCCCTTGTGTGTTAATTAAAATAGATCATTCGTTTGGGGGAGCACAGGGAAGGGGGGCAGAGCCGTAGTGGCGAAGCGCTGGCACAGCTGATGTGGGGGGGAGGTTTGGCATTGGGGATTTGCCTCCCCACCTCAAACGTCTCATCGGTGGAACTGGCAAGGGAGGTAAGCACCGCGCTTGTGAACGATTGTAAGAGGGCAAATTTTAACATTTAAAATCTTTTTCCGTTAAATAGTCATCAAGGGATACTTTGGAATTACACAAATCACGAATCACCTTCTTAAATGTATTTGTGGTATCCATATTCTTAGGGAGGCTTGTGAATTATCACTTGGATTATACATAGTGGAATGCCAAATATTGTGAATTATCACTTGGATTATACATAGTGGAATGCCAAATATTGTGAATTATCACTTGGATTATACATAGTGGAATGCCAAATATTGTGAATTATCACTTGGATTATACGTAGTGGAATGCCAAATATTGTGAATTATCACCTGGATTATACATAGTGGAATGCCAAATATTGTGAATTATCACTTGGATTATACATAGTGGAATGCCAAATATTGTGAATTATCACTTGGATTATACATAGTGGAATGCCAAATATTGTGAATTATCACTTGGATTATACATAGTGGACTGCCAAATATTGCTAATTTTTACTTGGATTATACATAGTGGAATGCCAAATATTGTGAATTATCACTTGGATTATACATAGTGGAATGCCAAATATTGTGAATTATCACCTGGATTATACATAGTGGAATGCCAAATATTGTGAATTGTCACTTGGATTATACATAGTGGAATGCCAAATATTGTGAATTATCACTTGGATTATACATAGTGGAATGCCAAATATTGCTAATTTGCTTTGTAACTGTACGTTTTGGTTGTCTTTGTTGTCACTAGGTAGCTGTTCCAGCCCGCCCCGTGTGCGTTTTGCTAGACTATCAGAAGAAGATGGAATACAGAATTTTTATGCCGTTAATACCGTGGTGACCTATGTTTGTCGCTCGGGCTATGAGAACGCCACAGACCAGCTCCCCACCAGCACTTGCCTTGACAATGTCACATGGTCAGCAGTTCCCGAGCTATGTCGGAGTGAGTGTCTCCGTGTCGTTTCGTTTTCTCCAGCGTCTTCCATCTGCAGCACTGTGTTCCGAGTGCCGTGCCTGATTTGTATTTTGGGATTGCTTTTTTATTTTTAATGATCTTTTAGCATGAAACACCATCAGATGCCTGGTTTGATGTTGCCATCCTGTCATGAAAAGTATCGCCAGGTTTTTTTCCCCGTCCTTGTAGCGTCCCAAGGATAATCTTCTTTTTCAGGGAAATCTTGCGGTGTGCCAGCCAACCCAGAACACGGCAAAGTTATTGCAAACGATCATCTGTTCGGTGCAAGAGCAAATGTAGTTTGTGACCATGGGTGAGTGTGAAGCCAGGTGCCTGCTGCATCCCAGTTGCCTTGCCAGAGTCACTGGTGTGCGCGCTGGGACAAGGGGAGTCTGCAGCACCTCTCTGGGGTGACACGTTCTTGGCTGGTCACAACAAACTCATTGATTTGCTGGTGTGGCTTTACCCCTGCAGGTACGTGTTAAAGGGAGCATCGACTTTCATTTTTTGTTCCCTGGTGGGAGATAAAGTTGCCTGGAGTCAACTTCCAGCTTGTCAGGGTAAGTGAAGTTGTCCAGCGCTTGACTGGAAATACCAGATATTCCAATGCAGAAATACGGAGTCGTGTGTTGATTTTTACGAAGCAGAGGGTTTCTGGAGAGGAGCCAGCTGGCGTGGTGAAGCAGGGCCTAGCCACTAGCATCGCTGGGGCCTTCTGCGTGTGAAAGACAGACAAAAATGAGGAATTCGCTGTCCCGGCAGGCTGCCGCCGCCCCTGGACACGCAGGACAGCGAGCTGGGAGGCACCTAAAAATAATTGCGTGCCGAGCGGGCGGCCAGCGCTCCCGTTTCAGCCCCTGCTCCTGCAGCGGGTGCCTCTGTGCAAGCGGCCCGTGGGTTTTCCTCTCTTCACTCGTGGAGAAGAGCATCCCAGGGGTCACCTCCCAAACCCTTTTCTTTTTCTTCCCCAGCTATTACTTGTCCTCCGCCTCTAGCTATTCCCAGTGGGAAGCACAACAGCAACGGTATGGAGAAGTTCACGTACAGCTCGCTCGTGACGTACTCGTGTGACCCGGGGCTCCAGCTTGTGGGGAATGAAACTCTTCACTGTACAACGGAGAACGGCGTCAATGGCATCTGGAGCGGGCCTCCTCCCAAATGCAGGGGTGAGCGGTGCTGGACAATCAGCCTGTTCTCGAGCAGTTTTTCTTGCTGTGCAGTTAATCAGTCCTAATTAGTCTCTCAGAAAGGGAAAAACCCCAGTCTGGCCAGGCATTCCCGTAGGGTTTACTTCCAGGGGAGCAGCATCTGTGCACAGCAGTGCCGGTTCACAAGTTTTATTAACAGTGTTGGTCAGCAATTTTTATTAACACACAAGCGTCGGCGCGCGGCTCCAACAGACTAAGAGTTAGGAAAAAGGGGCAGTAAGAGATTCTCTGACAAGCAACTTCACTGTGTGTCACTTCGGATGAGGAAACCCTTGAAATGGTGATTGCTAAAGCAGCGACTGTTTGCACAAACACCACGCCGAGCTGTGCTGATGAACAACATGAGCACAGTCGTACACAATTTTACATTTTTCCCTTCAAGAGAAACAGGCAGAATTTTAATACACAGTGTGCGAAGTGTATCAGGATCAGCAAAGCCCATGGAGTAAACCTCAGCATGGATTTACCGCTCGTGTCCAACAACACCCGGGCAATAAAGCCAAGTGGGACAGCAGACTCCCCTCTATCCGTAAGGCTTGTGGTGTCACCACGAGGACCCTGTGTGACTTCCACAGCTCTCGCTGTCGTAGCCACTGATGCACAGGTCAGAGGCCACCTGCCCATGCTACATTTACTCCTCACTGCAGTATTTTACATAGTATGTATAAATGGGGAATTATCTCAGATATAATTTTGAGTGGTTTTCCTCTATTTTTTTCTAGCTGTAGTTAGCACTGCAGCAACGACAAACCAAACCACACCCTTGGAAGAGAAGGCAGAAGGGAGTCTTCTCTGGCTAGGTAAGAGGCTTTCTGCCTCAGGGTCGTTTTAATTGCTGAATTGCACCCGTGCTGGGTGCCGGTGACTCCCTGTGCTGTTGGGTTTCTGCTCTCACTGTGCCGCCTTCATTTCTTTTGGTGGGGCCACCTTCCAGTTTCTTATTCCCTGGTCTAATCCCCTTTTCTCTCTGCTCTCCGCCAAGGGTCTCTCTAGCTGGCATGATACAGAGTAGGATTTTTGATGCTTTAATCCCCCGCCCCGTGCAGCCAAGCACCTCAGTAGAAACCACCGACGTTATCTTGGCTGGTTTTGGATGTTGCTGAGGGTGGAGGTAGCCTGGAGCTACGGACCTCAGCTCCATCCGTGGAGAGAGGTGGGGTGAAGGGCTCGAGCATAACGGTGTGTGTAGTAGTTAATGACAGATGGTTTTACAGCGTTGTGTCTTCTCAGCAGTGTTATGCTTATCGGGGTTTGAATAATATTGTTCTGTGGGCAGAGATAAAGGAACTTTCTTGTTTAGTGATCAGCTGTTGGCTTCATTTTTCTAACATCAGGTTCATTATTTTCTTCTCTAGTTGGTGTCTTCGTCCCTGTTTTCCTTGGTAAGTAGTATAAAATGGAAAATACACTTTCCTAACCCAAAGCTGTTACTTGCTGTTAAATACCTGGAGTCAGCGGCTGTGGTTTATTCGTTTCACCACCCCTCACACTGAGTGTCTCCGGTCAGGAATCAGGGGTTTCTCGGCTGTTGGGTAGCGCAGCAGCGTTGCCAGCAAGCGGGTGGATTGCCTGTGTCAGTACAAAGCATTACATCAGCTGGGCATGAAATGGAAGAAGCCAGAGAAGCCAGCGTAAGGAGCCAACCAACAACTGCACGTCCCATTCACTCGCTGATAAAGTTGCTCTAAAAGGCCTTGGCAGACGTTGAAAATTAAGAGACCAGTGACGCTTGGAACGTCCCTGTTGCAAAAGAGATCCAGTACAAAAAAATGGCGTGTATGTTTAAAATAGAAAAGAAACAGGCGGCTGTCTATGAAAGCACTAACACATGAGGATCCCACCCTGAAGATCAGCCCAGCACCCCATGTCGCAGTGGTTTCTGTGCTCTGTGTTCAGAGGCACGGGGGGG
>NW_009260496.1:225085-226063 GCF_000687185.1 Egretta garzetta | reverse complement strand
GTTTTTTACCAAACTTCAATATTTCACTGAAATTACACACCAGATTTGTGGTTTATTTTGGGTTTGTTTATTTATTTATTTATTTATTTTGCTTCTTTCTTTGTTCCCCCTGTAGTCCTTGGAATTCCAGCTGGGATCATGGTGAAAAGGAAATTCAGTAGGAAAGAGTAAGTGAGCCTAAGCTGCCCCTCATAAATCATCACGTTCCCTGGGGATAACTGGACGCTTCCTTTAGAGCTCTGAGTGAGAGCAGTTACCTTCAGTATAGATTTGCATGGTTAGTGCTGCCTTTCCATGTTGCTAAGTTGCTTTTTATTCAGTGAATTTCCTCCTCTCTGTCTCTGCAGCAATTATAACATGCAATTACAAAAGCACAAGATGGGGGGAAGGGGTCCACTGATGCACCCAAAGAGAACGGATGACAAGAAGCAGCCCGTGCCGTGGCGTTCCTATTTTTGGTAGGTTTGCTTGTTCGTCTGCCCAAAAGCTTGTGCCACTCTTCTGACTGTACCCACGGCTCTCGCCGGTGTTATTTCTAGCTACAAACCTTGCCGTGCCTGACCACGCCGGTGCAGCACGTCCTTATGCAGTTTTTGACTCTCAAATGCCAACACCTCTGCGGTGAACGTGCCGCTCGCCGAAGAGGCGACGGCTGCTTCACGGGAGGGTTTGGCATTCACCGGCTGCTCTCGGGGCTCAGCAGGAGGGGTTCCCCCCTCCCCATCTTTCTCATCCGCAGCCACACGACAAGTTGCCACGTGTGTCCCACCTGCACGCTGCGCACCTACTTGGTCCCCAGCATCGATGGCAGCGAGAGCCAAAGCCCAGGAGGCACCAGGTACCACGGCCAACTGGGCACTTGCTCCTGCTCCCCTTGCACGGGTCCATGTAGTGCAAAATCATAGAATCATAGAATCACTTTGGTTGGAAAAGACCTTTGAGATCATCGAGTCCAACCTTTAACCTAACCTGCCATCC
>NW_009260496.1:223163-224476 GCF_000687185.1 Egretta garzetta | reverse complement strand
CCTTCTTTTAAATACCTCCAGGGATGGGGACTCGACCACCTCCCTGGGCACCCCATTCCAGAGCCTGACAGCCCTTTCAGTGAAGAAGTTTTTCCTAATGTCCAACCTAAACCTGCCCTGGTGCAACTTCAAACCATTCCCCCTCGTCCTATCATCTGTTAGCAGGGAGAAGAGCCCGACCCCCCCAGGCTCCCCCCTCCTCTCAGGCAGTTGTAGAGGGCGATCAGGTCCCCCCTCAGCCTCCTCTTCTCCAGACTAAAAAACCCCAGTTCCTTCAGCCGCTCCTCGTAAGCCTTGTGCTCCAGACCCCTCCCCAGCTTGGTTGCTCTCCTCTGGACGTGTTCCAGCAATGCAACATCTTTCTTGTAGTGAGGGGCCCAAAACTGAACACAAAAGAGGGGGACAGGGGCGCTTCTTGCTGGGGAGAAAGCATCAACACACAGATAGAGCAGGTTTTGCAGTTTGAATTCCTTTGGTTCCTTTAAGTCCAGTTCTAGCAGTAGGAAGTGTTTGCTATCTGGGAAAAAGTGGTTCCGTAGGGCAGTGGTCGCGCTCGGAAGGCTGTGCGTCCAGGTGGCTTCAGGTTGTCTTCTTTCTCTTCCTCTGTGTCCAGCTCTCCTGCCAGCGCTGCGGAGGTGCTGAGGGCTGACGGCTCAGGAGGAGCTGTTCTGGAGCAGAGCGAGGCAGAGCAGCCCATGAACCAGAAAAGGTCTGTCTTCCACTTAAAAACACACAGATGCCACGGTGGGCTTGGAAAAAAAGTCATTTCAGAGTAGAGTAGGACTGTACTTATTCTGTTTGAGGAGAAAATAAGGGTGTTCTGCACCTCCTTGCTTATTCCCACTTCTTTCCTGTCTTGACCCTGTGCTGAGCATTACAGCATTTAATGACTTTTAGAACACTCATCTCTCTGCTTTTTTTCCCCCCTAAAACAAAGGCACTCAGGGCAGTTTTTGTGCGTTGTTCTGTCAGTGCTTTTAAAAAGCATTCCCCACCTGCACATGTTTCTCCCGTTTGCTCGCCTGTGTGGCTCCCCGGCAGCCGCGCTGTACGCTGCCGTGCCCGGAGGCTTCCCACAGCGCCGGGCACACGGGGCCAATACCGAGAATCGCCGAGCCGAGGCGTAGCTGGGTTTATCACAGAATCGCAGAATGTCAAGGGTGGGAAGGGACCTTGGGAGCTGACCCAGCGTCCCCCCCCCGCCCAAGCAGGCTCACCCAGAGCAGGGGGCACAGGACAGCGTCCAGGCGGGGGTTGAATATCTCCAGAGAAGGAGACTCCACAGCCCCCCTGGGCAGCCTGGGCCAGGGCTC
>NW_009260496.1:222448-222688 GCF_000687185.1 Egretta garzetta | reverse complement strand
TGCCCTCTCAGCAGACCTGCTTCCCAGCAGGTCAGCCTCCAGTCTGTACTGGTGCACGGGGTTCAGCCTCCCCAGGGGCAGCACCCAACACTTGCAGGGTTGGTGAGGTGAGGTTGGGAACCGGGGGAAGCTGTAAGGAGAGGAGGGGTTTTATGAGGCAGCGAGTTTCAGAAGAGACCGAGAAACATCTCATACAGATTTAGCAAAGCAAGGGGGGGGGGTGGGTCGGGGACAGGGCTG
>NW_009260496.1:220119-222130 GCF_000687185.1 Egretta garzetta | reverse complement strand
CGCGGGGAGCCGGCGGGGGGGCCCTGCCCGCAGGACGAGGGGTGAGTGCGGAGCGGCCGCTGCGGCGGCTCCTCTGGGCAGCGGGCACTGCGGTGTGCGCCGAGCAGCCTCAAAACCAAGAGTTAAGTGCTGAAAATTAAACAAAACAAAACAAAACCCCAAACGATGCGGGTGCGTAAATGTTGGCTCTGCTTGCTTATAGCTCGGTATCCGGGTAAGCGCGGTGCCTGCGTGCAAGCAAAGAGCGGTGAAACTGGTGTGAGGTTTATTTGGACAACGCTTGTGCGGTTTCCTTGGGCATCTCCAGATGGGGTTGTGCTCCTCCACCGTCCTCCCTTGGCTCAGCCTTGTGTCTTCTTTGGCCTGTGATGGAGCTTTGGTTTATATTAAGCAGCAAAGACCCTGCAGCTTTCTGTTCCCGTTGCTGCCAGGTGCTTTTCCCCCCTCGAGGCACGGTTTGTTTGCTCGGGGTGGAGCAGCGACCAGGCGAGCGCGGTGGCGCTGCGCGCTCTCTTTCTTTTTTGACGCCTGCCCGTGCGAGTCTCGTGCTCTCTCAGACCCACAAAGCTTCCTGAACAGAGTTCTCATTGACAGAGGCAAATCCAAGTAAATATTTGGTTAGAATGAACATGGTTTGAGGTGTGCACCCGCCAGCTTTAGCTTTTGTAAGTGCGGATCATTTATTTCATGCTGGTCCCGCAGATGCTTGTTCCACTCGCTATTAGCCCTAACCCCGGAGGGGCTGTTTCAGTGCTATGCTCCCCGATCGCTGCTTGTTTGAGTTTAAAAGGTGAATGGTTTTGAAATTGTTAGCGAAACCAGCCCTGGCGGGTGCCAGAGCCCGGCTGGTGCGGCTCGGCGAGGAGCAGCCCCCGACACAGCCCCGCCGGGGCTCACCTCTGGCTCTCCCTCCACAGCCCACAGGGTCCCGTCTGCCCTCCCTGCGCCCACCAGCTGCACCTCTCCCTTGTCCACGACGACACGGCGGCCTGTCCCGTCTGTCCCCTGGCCGGGGAGGGGACCCTGGCTCACCTCGTCCCCCGCCGCTCCCCCAGCTGCCACGTCTGCCCCGTCTGCGCGGCGCCCACCCACGCGCACCTCTGCCAGCCCCGGCACCAGGCACACGACGGTAAGGACCTGCCCGGGGGGGACCCAAAACGCCCTTTGGGCCACCGCAGCTGGGGGCTGAGGTGCCGCAGAGGCTGCAAAGGCCATTCCTCCCGGAGCCAAGGGGCTGCAGCACGCAGCAGCTAGCCCCGACTCACGGCTCGTTTCCCTGTTGCAGGATAAACGCTGGCGGCCGTAGCATCCTTAGCGGCACGAAGGTGGCTGGAGAGACGGGAGCGTTGCTACACGAAGCCCCGGCACCGTCAGGGATGAAGGCCGGGGTGCAGTAAGGTACCCCAGCGCCAAGCGTCTGACTTCACAAGCAAGAATTTCTTTGTAAAGAAGCAGGAAAATCAAACACACTTCAAATTCAGCTCCGTTTTGATTCAATGCCTACTTTTTTGGTTTAGTATGGACGAACTATTTTTGCAGCTCTTATGGCGAGGCTTTAAAAACTCGGTAAATGTTTCTTTCCACTTTGAAAATAATTTCATAGCAAACGCCCTCTTTGCACAATCTTGCAAGATTTCACTGCATTTTTTTAAACTACTTTTTTACTGCACAGATCCAAGTGCGAAACCGGCAGTATTTATAGTGAAACTGTTTTGTAAATAAAAGGAATATAAGATAAGTCATCCTAGTATCCTGGCTTGGGGTTTGGGGTCTTTTTATTTACAAATCAAAGCTTCACTCGAGCGCTTTAAAGGGTTTTGCAGTCTCATTGTTTGCCGGATGTAATTAGCTGCTCAGGTAACGAATTGGTGCTGTTGTGCTGCGTGGGTGTCCGTAGCAGCGTGCCTGGCCTTTCCTGGGAACTGCGGTGACGGAGGCGTCGCTGCTGGAGCGGGGCCCATTTCCACCCCGGGGTGGCAGCGGGGCAGGATTGGGGGAGGCGTGGTGTCCT
>NW_009260496.1:219363-220102 GCF_000687185.1 Egretta garzetta | reverse complement strand
CCCCGGGTATTCCTGCACCGGTTGCGTTCTCCACCCAGAAAACCGGGCTGCAGCTCCAGCAAGGAGTTCAGAGGATTAAGCTGCTCCCCATGGGGTGTTCGCTGGCTTTGTACTCCTTGTTTTGTTTTGACACGGGGACAAAATCAATCGTGATAATACAGAAGCTGTAAAAATTGCCTTTCTGCTTTATTGCTGTTTGCCAAGAGGTGGAATTTATTGGTGTTCTGGCCAAAGGCGGGCGGCGCTACGGGTAGGGCAGGTACCTGATTCTGCTGCTGTGTTTGTGGTCGAACTGGGACGCAGCACGTTTCCATGGGCTTGCGCTGGCGGGTGCGATCCTGATACCGCTTTGAGGAGATGGAGAGGCAAGGGTCCTCTGGGCACCCGAGCTGCCCTTGTGCCCTGGCTGCCGTCCCTCGCTGTCCCCTTTGGATTGTCCCATCAGCATGGGGCTGGAGGCAGCGGGGGCTGCTCCAGGGGTGCCCATGGTACCTCCAGCATGCCCTAAACCTCACCTCGCTGCCGCAGAGGGAGAGATGTGCCCTGGTTTTGGCTGGGACGGAGTTAATTTTCTTCTTAGTAGCTGGCATAGCGCAGTGTTTTGGATTCAGTATGGGAAGAACATTGATAACACCCTGATGGTTCAGTTGTTGCTAAGCAGTGTCTGTACTGGTCAAGGCCTTTTCAGCTTCCCCTGCTCTGCCAGGGGCACAAGGAGCTGGGAGGGGGGCAGGCCAGG
>NW_009260496.1:217778-219175 GCF_000687185.1 Egretta garzetta | reverse complement strand
GGTCCCCCCCCCCACCCCAAGAGGGGGTGGGGGGGAGCAAGCGGCTGGGGGGGCTCAGCTGCTGGCCGGGGGCTGGGGCTGCATGGTGAAGGGCTAAAGCGAGCCCCCCCCCCCCCAGTGACTGCCAGCAGCCGCCAAGGTTTGCCTTTGCAGAGCCCCCTACATCCCTGGAGGAGTCCTGGGGACCACGCTGAGCTACAGGTGCCACCTGGGGGACACGATAGCCAGAGGCAAGTCCCCTGTGGTCAACCTTCCTCACCAGTGCCCGCTGGTTGGTGGCAAACCCCAACTTCTGCATCGGTGGGTTCACTCCGTCACGGTGTCCTGGGGTCTGGAGAGGGGGGTGTATCCCCTGCTGCACCCCAGGCCCCACTGGCATTCGGCACGGCTGGGAAGGGGCTCCCGGTCCCTGGTTTTAGCACAGTTGGGAACAAGCGCTCGCCCGCATGCCTGCCTGGGGTTGCCCTTTCTGCTTAGAAACATTAATCTCTGGGAGATGATCTCTGCCCTTCTCATTTACTTTGCCATCTGGTGGTACAGCGTAAGTGCTACCATACATTCGCAGAGAAACGAGGTACAGCGTGGAAAAGGCCGTGGGAGCCTGTTGTCCCCATGGTAATGCACCTGTACCGGCCCTGGGGCCAACACACCTCTTTGTCCCCTTCTCCTTCGTCCTGTTTCCCTACGGACCAAGACCTCTGCCCTGAGCTCACTGGTCTCTATTGGTTTCCCAATAAGTGTATAAAGCTTGGCTTCTTTTATTTGACCTTAGCTTTATTTGTGCTTTTATTTGCATTTCATTTGTGTTTTAACCTCCAGTTCCTCCGGAGTTAACGTGGAATTTGTGTCTTTTCTGCAAGTGCTGGTACTTGCTCATGAGGCAATCGAGGTGCCCGATAAATGGGCAATCGGTCTGCAACGCCATGAACAGCACTGCCACCGGTGTTTCACCATCGTGCTGTAAGATAAAGCTAATGCTGATCGCTTCTCCTTCCAGGAAAGTCACGGGGTCCACCAGACATCCTGAATGGCAACTTCCAGTGCCCTTATTTAGTGGCTTTGATGTGGCCAGACCCCATCTCACAGCAGGGGCAACTTCTGGTTAATGACCGGCCTGCATGCAGTGGTGGGGAGGCCGGGATGAACCCTTCCCAGGTTGTTGGGAGAAGCTGGGAAAGTACTAAGCTTGTCTTTCTTTAGGTATGAATTAACAGGAGTCGTCTTCTGCCAAACGTGTGGTATCAGGAGATGGAGTTGATTGGGATACAGCATCTCCATACTGTGAAAGTAAGCGGGAAAAACTCTGCACAGAGCCATTTAGACTGGATCTAAGGAAGAAATTCTTGACCATGAGGGTGGTGAAACCCTGGCAGGGGTTGCCCAGAGAGGGGGTGGAG
>NW_009260496.1:207822-216514 GCF_000687185.1 Egretta garzetta | reverse complement strand
CCCCCGGGCCCCACTGGCATTCGGCACGGCTGGGAAGGGGCTCCCGGTCCCTGGTTTTAGCACAGTTGGGAACAAGCGCTCGCCCGCATGCCTGCCTGGGGTTGCCCTTTCTGCTTAGAAACATTAATCTCTGGGAGATGATCTCTGCCCTTCTCATTTACTTTGCCATCTGGTGGTACAGCGTAAGTGCTACCATACATTCGCAGAGAAACGAGGTACAGCGTGGAAAAGGCCGTGGGAGCCTGTTGTCCCCATGGTAATGCACCTGTACCGGCCCTGGGGCCAACACACCTCTTTGTCCCCTTCTCCTTCGTCCTGTTTCCCTACGGACCAAGACCTCTGCCCTGAGCTCACTGGTCTCTATTGGTTTCCCAGTCAGTGTATAAAGCTTGGCTTCTTTTATTTGACCTTAGCTTTATTTGTGCTTTTATTTGCATTTCATTTGTGTTTTAACCTCCAGTTCCTCCGGAGTTAACGTGGAATTTGTGTCTTTTCTGCAAGTGCTGGTACTTGCTCATGAGGCAATCGAGGTGCCCGATAAATGGGCAATCAGTCTGCAATGCCATGAACAGCACTGCCACCGGCGTTTCGCCATCGTGCTGTAAGATAAAGCTAATGCTGATTGCTTCTCCTTCCAGGAAAGTCATGGGGTCCACCAGACATCCTGAATGGCAACTTCCAGTGCCCTTATTTAGTGGCTTTGATGTGGCCAGACCCCATCTCACAGCAGGGGCAACTTCTGGTTAATGACCGGCCTGCATGCAGTGGTGGGGAGGCCGGGATGACTGAGGCCAGGCTGGGAGAGTTGGGGGGGTTCAGCCTGGAGAAGAGAAGGCTGCGGGCAGAGCTGAGTGCGGCCGGTCAGGGCTTCAAGGGGGCCCAGAGGAAAGGGGGGGACAAGCTTTTTAGTAGGGCCAGCTGGGACAGGACAAGGGGGGATGGCTTTAAACTGAAGCAGGGGAGGTTTAGACTGGATCTAAGGAAGAAATTCTTTCCAGTGAGGGTGGTGAAACCCTGGCAGGGGTTGCCCCGAGAGGGGGTGGAGGCCCCATCCCTGGGACCATTCCAGGCCAGGTTGGCCGGGGCTGTGAGCAACCTGATGTGGTTCAAGGTGTCCCTGCTCCTGCAGGGGGGTTGGGCTGGGTGACCTCTGGGGGTGCCTTCCCACCCAAACCATTCTGTGATTCTGTGAAGATAAATGGTCAGGACGGTGCTGGTGTAGCTGCCTTGCTGGTGGCCTTGGGCTGCTCTAACTTGCCCTTCTTAATTCAGTCAACTGTAAAATTCATGATTTCGATACTAGCTCGTGCTGTGAGGCCTTAGGTGCGATATTCGCATGCAATGCAGAGGTTATTCTGACTCTTCCTCTACGTACTAAAATTTGTTTTAAACTTCAGCTGCAAGTCTCTGCTCTGGCATGATGTTTGCATCACTTCGAGGCTTTTCAGCGAGTATCCTGCGGAAAACACCCTTCCTGCCACTGCAGTGAAACAACGATTCTCTCGAAGAGGTGAAACTTTTTGTGGGCTGAAAGCCCCGGCAGGAACCCAGCTGGGTGGGCGCTCGGGGGCAGCGGAGCTCATCCGCAGGCAGGTGGCGAATGCAGAACTTGCAGGTGTCTTGGCAGATGCCACCAAGCATCAGAAAGTTGCTGCGTGTGAACCTTCTCACTTTCTGCTCAAATGCCGCCCGCCTGGGGCGACTCTGACGGCTGGGAATCGCTGTCTGAATTTGCACTTAAAAGGCTTTTTCAGGTGGTGCTGTGCACCCCGAACCCAGCTTAGCCCCAGGACGCCTCGGGGCTGCTGCTGTTGGGGATGAAGAGCATTTTTTTGGCCTCTCGCCCCGCTGGCGGCAGGGCTGGCGGGCGGCCGCGCAGGGTGATTCTTCCTCTGATGCTGCACCCAAAGTAGGTGCAGATGCCCAAAGCCGAAGCCTTCATGTGCTCCTCCGTGGAGAACAGGACACAAACCCCATGTTTCGTGTGCGCTTTGAATTCACCCTCTTGTACCCGACCCAGCGGATCGTTGTGTTGAGGATGGTTTGCGAGGGTGGATAGAGGTGGGGGAGGAAGAGTGCTGTCCCCCAGTTCAGGCTTTGGCGGTGCCACGAGGACAGCTGAGATGATGGGACCTCGCTCACCTCGTCTAAACCAAAGACACGGGGGAAAGTGCCCCCCATTTGTGTGGCTGATAGAAAGCCCACGTTGTGGTGTTGGTTTCCTTTCCCGTTTTTAACTCAGCCTCGCTATGTGATTGTTTAATAAGCTGAGGAGGTTTGTAGCGTCTTGTAAAATGAAGTAAAGATTTGAAGGCTTCCTGGGAATCCTATTTATAAGGGAAACAAAACTGTGGCAGGACTTAAACTTGTGTTCGGCTATTGCCTGAATCCGGCTTGAGGTGCTAGGACATGCTCTGGGTGAACCTGGGGTTGGACCAGATGTCCCTGCTCACTGCAGGGGGGTTGGACTAGATGAGCTCTAGGTGTCCCTTCCAACCCCAAGCATTCTATGATTCCATGATCTCCCGAGGTCCCTTCCAACCCTTGCCATTCTGGGATTCTGTGACCTTTTGCTGCTGGTAAAGCAAGATTTCAAGGTTCAGGGGTTTGCCTGATGCCGAGGTAAATGACCCATCTGTGAGCTTCTCACGATGGCGCAGTTGGGACTGGGAAGTATTCGAAATGTGCCCACTATATACTTTTTGTTTCTGCATTTTCACCAGTGCTTTCCTGTTAACAGGAACACGCATCTCATTCGAGGGAAAACCACAGCCAGCCATTTCCATCAACACGTTACTCTTCTTCTATATAAACCCCCGAAGTTCTCCCTTCCTGTCAGAGCCCTGTCCTCCTCAGCTGTCACCGGGCCACCGTGAAACACCATTTTCGGAAGCCAGTCTTGCAGAACAAGCACTTGCAGATTGCTGGTTATTTTTATGCATCTCTTACCATAAGCCATGTGAGTGACGAGATGAAAAACCCACAGCGGTAAGGCCTCGCAGCTTCGTGTTGTGTCCTGGTTTGTTATTTTAATCCCAACACAATTGTTCCTACTGCATAGTCCAGAGTGGATTTTCCAGATCATTTGACAGCTGATTTGGGGATCAGCTTGAAATGATCTCCCCGCAACCAAAGGGGAGGAACGGTGAATGCTGTGGCATCGCTCATGGGTGCGGCCACCAAAATTAACCTTTGGAGAGGGCTTATCTACTGCGTTGCTAATTGAGTTGCGCATAATTTTACTTTATAATCCGAGTGAAACCAATCAAGTGCAATTCTGAAGTATAAACATTAGGTATGCAAATGGTGGGAGCTCTCTGTCAATAAAAGGGGTAGAAAGACTTGAGTAACCTGTGCCTTGCTGCTTGGTTAGGCTCAGAAAGCATCTCCCTGTGGTGGGCAGCTGGAGGCTGCTGCGGCTGCTCAGAAGGTCCTGCCTGCGGATTTTTATTCTCCCAGCCAGCGGCGAGGGATGCACCCGGCTTGGATGAGCCTTGGAGCAGCCAGGGGCAGGTCAGGAGGGTTGGGGTCCACAGCTGCAGGGCGGTGTGCGGGGCTGGGCTGCATGCTGAGCCTCCTGGCCCAAGCACCCCCAGCCCCGAGGGACCGATGTGTCCCGCGTGGGAGGGGGGAATGCCCTGCTCTGCCCTTCCCGTAGCCAGACCCGCAAGCCGTGTCCTTCAGCTGGGTCACGGGAAGGGCTGCCCACACCACCCGGGATGCTGCCCCTAACTGAGGGTGCTCTTCACCGAGGGCACGGTTTGGCTAATGGCATCCCTGTGCCTGCACCCACCCCAGTCGCCAATGGAGTGAGAAGGAGGCAAAAAATACAGTTTATTGATGTATAACGGTGAGTTAATGAAGTTCAATGGCAAATGTGATGGTGGTTTAACAAGAGTCGATGGCAAGGCATACTTGGTTATTTACTGCATGGAGGGCAGGGTCAGCCAAAGCTGCCAGGCAGACCCTCCCGTTGGGGCATGAGGTTCAGAAAAGACCCCCTGGCTTTCTAAACTCCTTGCTCAGAGAGGAGCCGAGGTGCGGCTGGATCCAGTCCTAGTCCCAGACTTGGTCAGTGGTTTATGTCTAAAGGATTACGTATGCACACTCAATCCTTTCTGGCCCTTAGCCAAGCTTTCAAAGTTTAGCAGGCTGTGAGCTGCTCACCGAGGATCTGCTGGGGTAAGGAATCTCTCAGCCTCGAGGAGTGACCCTGAGAGGGGTCCCTGCTCACGGGGAGACCCCAGCGTGCAGCCGCTGCCGTGCGGGAGAGCTCCAAGGGCTCAGGGGCTGCTCGCTGGTGATGGGGGTAGGGGTGGTTGGCTCATGGTCATGTTTGCATACCGAGCACAGGTTTTAGTTTCTTATGCTGGGCTTAGGTGGACACATTGCACAACAGCCCTTGGCTGTTGTATCGTTATCCACTTTGAGCTGGATGCATCCATCACGACCAGACACCATCGATCACGATGGCCAGAGCTGGTTATTGCTTGAGCATGGTGACAGGAAGAGGGCAGAGGTGGAGGGGGAGCACACCGCCACACTCCCTCTTTCACGGATGCCCGTGGGCCACACAGTGGGTCCCAAGGGCCCATCCTCCCCTGCCAAAAACAGCAGCAGAAGCAGCGTGTGGGACCTGCAGCCTCCCCAGGGGGTGGTGGCTGCACCCACCTCGTGCCAGGGAGCCCACGGGTTCCTGTCCCGTGGCCCCAGGAAGCCCCCCAGCTGGGGCTGCTTCCGCATGCGGGGGGCGGTGGGGGGAACTGGGGTGCCCATATCTTCCCGCAGCCCCCCTGGGGAGCCGCAGTCTGTGCTGCGGACCGGAGCATGGTGCTCGCCTTCGCCCTCTGCCTCCTGGGCAGCTCCGCTTTGCTCCTGGCCACCGCGGCTAGGGCTCCAGGTAAGGGAGACCGACAGGTCTGTGCCTCCGGGGCCTTCTTCCCACGGCCCTCCTCTTCCTCATCGCTGCTCCTCTCCTCGCTGAGCCTTTTGCTTTTCCCTGCGGAGGCAGATAGGAGCCCTGTGCTGGTCCCGGGTGGACCTTGGCACGCCAGACCCTGAGCATCACAGAGCCTCTGGGCTGTTCTGCTAATGAAGACGACCCCCTGGGACGGCACTGGGGCCAACCCGTGCCCTACAGCGGGGGCCAGGGCGTTAGAGCCTCGCTACGGGGGGCCATGGAGAGCCTTTCACAACCTGCCCAGCTTGTAACCAGGGGCTTGACCCGTGTGTTTAAGCTGCCAAAGTAAAGCTGGTTATAGATACAGCATCTTACGGCACTGGGACGAGGAGCCTGCCCCAATAACAGATTGGGTGTGAGCTCTGTCAAGTTGAAATTAGCTACGATATAGGGAAAGGCATCGGGACTGTGCTGTTTGGCACATTTGGTCCAAAAGCCCGCAGGGCACAGAAGCCTGGCAGGTAGCCTGAGGTGCCCTCTCGTTTGGGACAGGACAGCCAAAACCTACAGAAGCTCAGCTCCATCACTGCAGCACAGTTTTGTTCACCCCCTCCTGTCTTGTAAGCATAGGTGCTGCAGCCCGGCTGCCCTGGCAAGGTTTGGGAAGGGGATTGGTACCATGTGGAGAAAACTTCTGCCTCTTTCCTCAATCACATTAATTATTCACTGGCATCTTGAGAGACCAAAGGCTGAGCCTCCAACCCGAGCCGGCTGCGGTGGCTCAGTGGCAGCCTGAGTCAAGCAGCGGTGGCTGCCAAGGGTTGGGAAAAAAAAAATTTTAAAAAAAGAATTATTACTAAGTTAACACTGTAAAGAGGTTAAGTTGTGCTTCCTTCTGTTGTACTCGGTTGTCTGTATGTTCAGCTGATGGACGTGCGTTTGGCTTGTGGATGGAACGGTCATGGCTCACGTGTGCTGTTTGATGCTGGAGAGCTGTGATTCTCCAGCAAAGCCGACCTTGGAGCTGCGCGAAGGGCTGCAAGGGGTGCGCCCGCGCAGCTCGGAGGGACGGAGCTGTGGCCCTGCCTCAGTAACCCGAAGGAGATTGCCAGCGAGAGGCGTTTCTTTTACCTCCTTTCTACATTCCCATATCTAGTGCAAATATTTGCCTTGTGAACAAAAAGCTACGTCCCTGCAGTTTTGGCTCGGAATGCCTGTCTGCCCGCCCGCCTCTCTGCATGCCTGCCTCCCCGTCTCTCCCTCCCGGGGGTCAGGGCCAGCAGCCCCCCCGGTCCCCCTGGAAGCACACCAGCAGGCTCACGGCTGGGTCCCTCGTAAGGTGCAGCAGAGGCTTCGCCCTCGCTGGCGTGGGTCTGTCCCCACGCTGCTGCAGTGGTGGCCTGGGCAGGCTGGCACAGCACCCCCAGCCCATGCTGGGCACCCCCAGCCCGGCTCTCTCGCGCGGCTGTGTGCCCTGGTAGCACAGACCCCTGGAGTGCAGCTCGGTCGCTCCTGCAGGGTCCTGCCAGCATTTCCCCGGGTCAGATGGGACCCAGTCCCTCGTAAGGGGCAGCAGAGGCTTCGCCCTCGCTGGCGTGGGTCTGTCCCCACACCGCTGCAGTGGTGGCCTGGGCAGGCTGGCACAGCACCCCCAGCCCATGCTGGGCACCCCCAGCCCGGCTCTCTCGCGCGGCTGTGTGCCCTGGTAGCACAGACCCCTGGAGTGCAGCTCGGTCGCTCCTGCAGGGTCCTGCCAGCATTTCCCCGGGTCAGATGGGACCCAGGGGCTGTGCTTCCATGGTTTAGAAGCATGCAGAAAGGCTGTGAAAGGCTTTGACCTCACCAGCTGATTGTCATGAAGTCCTGGACACCCAGTTCTTGCCAGCTGAGGCAGCAGCGGGGTCCTCCAGCAGTGCAGGGAGGAGCCCCACAGCCCTGGGGGCACTCGCCCCGGCTGCAGCCTCCGCTGTGTCCCATCACTCGGGGACCAACAGGCTGCATGGACACCATCGACACGGCTGCGGGTACAGGCAGGAACAGCTCGAGAGCTGCGGCGGTAAACGATGTTTTATTTCTCTCTCTTTTCCAGCTACCCAATGCCTGTTCCCGCACATCAAGTATGGGAAAACAGTGTCCCCTGCTCGCTATTTCTACAGGGCCGGGGACACCGTAAGCTTTGTGTGCCACTCGGGGTACACCTTGCGGGGCTCCCGCACAAGCACGTGCCAAGCTGACTTCAGATGGAGCCCACCTCTGCCAGTGTGCAAAAAGGGCAAGTGTCCCAGCGCGGCGCGAGCGGTGGCATGGTGGGGGAAAGCTCCCTCTTGTGTCCTCTCAAATTCAGTGGGAAAGCCAAGCCAGGATGTATCTGCCCTCCTGGCTTCTCTTCTAAAACCGAAGTGCTGCCAGCTTGGCTCTCAGAGAGACAGGAACAGCTCGGAATAAAGGAGCTGGGGTGGGACACGGGGCTGGCTGCGGCCTGCCCTGCCCTGGGCTCTGGGGGGGGCTGGAGGAGTGAACCCCCGGCTGAGCTGCGCTGCAGCAGGAGGCTGTAACTTCCCCCAGGGGCCGTGGGTGAGCTGCGGGGACGGCGGTGGCTGCTGCCCCAGGGGGACTTCTCTGCTTCTGGTGAGATGGGGAACATTTTCGCCTTCCTCCTGGACTGGGAAGTAATCACAACTTCTCACTGTTCTTAATGCTTCCAACGTCCACGTGCATCTTCTGCCAAAACCCATGATGCACCTATGAGTTCCTCTGTCGGGACTGCCCAGTAATTTCCTTTGGCCACAATGTGATTGTAATCTCGGTGCTGCTGTACCTTTGGTTAACTAACACTTTGGTCCAGCAAACGGAACAAAGACTGAGCAGAATTCAGGATATTACCCTGATGTTACCCAAACAGTCCTCACAGCACACAAAACGGCAACCACTGACCCACCAGGCAATTTCTTTTCCCTCTCCAGAGGTGACATGTCCTCGGCCACCAAACATCGCCAACGGGCTGCACAGAGGAGACTCCTTGGACAAGTTCTCCCGGGGAGTGACCGTGTACTACGGCTGCAAGGATGGCTACGAGCTGGTGGGGAACATGTCCATCTACTGCATGGAGAGCGGGGTGTTGCCCGGCGGGTGCTCCTTGCAGGCGAGCGGTGTGCGCAGGCTGAGCTGGTCCTGCCGCGGGCTTTAACCCCTCAGCGCGGCATGGCGCCCACGCCCTCCCCCTTGCCTGCTCTTCTCTCGCTGACCTAAGACTTTCTGTCTCCCCCTTGCAGTCCGACCATGCCCTGCACCTCCAGAGATCGCCAATGGAAATCACAACGGCCAGGGCAAAGCATTTTTTACCACGGGCATGTCTGTAACATACACCTGCGACGCTGGCCACTACCTGGTTGGAAATGCCGCGGTGTTTTGCAGGGTGTCTGGGAACTGGAGCCGGCCAGGCCCCCGCTGTGAAGGTGCGTCTGTGGTCTGTCCCCTTGGGTGAGAGGCTCATAACGTGGCTCTGAGTGCAGGGAACACCCTGACTGTTGTCACTGAGACCTTCAGTGAGGGCTTCAATTCCCCTTTAATGAAATCTACAGTTTTATAATACATAAAGAATACGCTTACATCCGTGAATGTGGAGGGAAGTGTTTCGATAGCTGTGGCTGACGTCCCATGCCTCCCGCACTGGGGCTGGGTGCTGGTGACCCCGCAGCGCACGCCCAGGAACTGGCACATCCCTTAACGTGCGACCAAGTGCAAAGGGGTCTCCGGCTCCAGCACCCTCCTCCCGGTGCCCCGGCTGCCGCA
>NW_009260496.1:200630-207493 GCF_000687185.1 Egretta garzetta | reverse complement strand
CCTGCCCCGCTGCAAAGGGGGGGGGGGCTTCACCGCTGGGGGCGAGGGGACAGCAGAGGGGCCGCGGGGTGGCCTGGCTGTAGGCACCGTGCAGCCCAGGCTTCGGGCAGTGATGAGAAGGGAGGGGGCTGTGCGTGCAGGATGTGGCCCATGCATCAAAGTTTAAAGGATGCCATCCACATTTCCCCGCAGCGATCGGCTGTGAGGTACCCAAGGTGCAGAACGGGAAGGTCCACGGGCTGCAAAGCACCTACGAAGCTGGAGAAACTCTTCACTTCGGCTGTGAGACCGGATACGCCTCAGAGGACACCTATGAGGCTCAGTGCCAGCCAGGGGGCACCTGGGACCCAGCGCGGCATCGCGCCCACGCCCTCCCCCTTGCCTGCTCTTCTCTCACTGACCTAAGACTTTCTGTCTCCCCCTTGCAGTCCGACCATGCCCTGCACCTCCAGAGATCGCCAATGGAAATCACAACGGCCAGGGCAAAGCATTTTTTACCACGGGCATGTCTGTAACATACACCTGCGACCCCGGCCACTACCTGGTTGGAAATGCCGCGGTGTTTTGCAGGGTGTCTGGGAACTGGAGCCGGCCAGGCCCCCGCTGTGAAGGTGCGTCTGTGGTCTGTCCCCTTGGGTGAGAGGCTCATAACGTGGCTCTGAGTGCAGGGAACACCCTGACTGTTGTCACTGAGACCTTCAGTGAGGGCTTCAATTCCCCTTTAATGAAATCTACAGTTTTATAATACATAAAGAATACGCTTACATCCGTGAATGTGGAGGGAAGTGTTTCGATAGCTGTGGCTGACGTCCCATGCCTCCCGCACTGGGGCTGGGTGCTGGTGACCCCGCAGCGCACGCCCAGGAACTGGCACATCCCTTAACGTGCGACCAAGTGCAAAGGGGTCTCCGGCTCCAGCACCCTCCTCCCGGTGCCCCGGCTGCAGCATGCCCCTGGGGAGCCGGCTGGCGACAGTGCTGGGGACCAGGCAGGGGCATGGGGTACGACACAGCCTTCGGGGGGAGACCAGAGGGATCTTTATGAACCAATTCAACCTTCTTTGTCCAGAAAAGTCCGAGGAGAGTCAGGGCACCCGAGGGCTGGCTGTCAGGACAGACTGGGCAGTACCTGGGGTGGGAGCCCTCTGCCATCCCCCTCCACCTTCCCCCAGGTCTGATGTGCAGGAGGTGTGAGCTGAGCTCGCTCTCAGGCATCGCCTTTCCCAGACGCTCTCATGGGCTTTTCCCCTCCCTCTCCAGAGGTGACATGTCCTCGGCCACCAAACATCGCCAACGGGCTGCACAGAGGAGACTCCTTGGACAAGTTCTCCCGGGGAGTGACCGTGTACTACGGCTGCAAGGATGGCTACGAGCTGGTGGGGAACATGTCCATCTACTGCATGGAGAGCGGGGTGTGGAGCAAGCCCCTGCCCCGCTGCAAAGGTGGGGGGGGCTTCACCGCTGGGTGCGAGGGGTCAGCAGAGGGGCCGCGGGGTGGCCTGGCTGTAGGCACCGTGCAGACCAGGCTTCGGGCAGTGATGAGAAGGGAGGGGGCTGTGCGTGCAGGATGTGGCCCATGCATCAAAGTTTAAAGGATGCCATCCACATTTCCCCGCAGCGATCGGCTGTGAGGTACCCAAGGTGCAGAACGGGAAGGTCCACGGGCTGCAAAGCACCTACGAAGCTGGAGCCCGCTGCTCCCCCCCGGGTGGCCCTGCCCGGCGGGTGCTCCTTGCAGGCGAGCGGCGTGCGCAGGCTGAGCTGGTCCTGCCGCGGGCTTTAACCCCTCAGCGCGGCATCGCGCCCACGCCCTCCCCCTTGCCTGCTCTTCTCTCGCTGACTTAAGACTTTCTGTCTCCCCCTTGCAGTCCGACCATGCCCCATGCCTCCGGGTGTCCGCAACGGAAATCATAATGGCCAGGGCAAACCATTTTTTACCACGGGCATGTCTGTAACATATACCTGCGACCCCGGCCACTACCTGGTTGGAAATGCCGCGGTGTTTTGCAGGGTGTCTGGGAACTGGAGCCAGCCAGGCCCCCGCTGTGAAGGTGCGTCTGTGGTCTGTCCCCTCGGGTGAGATGCTCCCCTCAGGGGAGACCCTGACCATTGCAACCAGATCTGCAGAGAAGGTTTATCCCATGTAGTGTGGCATGGTATAAGTTAATTCTAAGCCCTTCCATGGTGACGGTGGGGCTGGGGGTGTGTGGCGGGGGTTATGTGTCCTGTAGGATTTGTTGTTGCAATATTAACAGCCTGTGGGTTTTTCGGTTTGTTTTGTTCCGATCTTTTTGCTCATCACTTCTGTATGTCATCGTTTGCAGTGACTGTCTGCATAAATCCAGATGTAGAGAACGGAAGGCAAATTGACGGTCACCAAATTATCTCCGCGCCGGGGCAAATGCTGACGTTTCAGTGCCACGATGGTTACAGCCTGCAGGGCAGTGCCAAAATCTTCTGCCAGGAGGATGGCAGCTGGCAGCCTCCTGCTCCCGTCTGCAATAGGCTGTACCATTCCCAGGAGCTCTCAAACAGGCCTGACCTTCCAGGTAAATCGTGACATACCTGCCTGGGGGCCCGCTGCTATTTTATGTCCCCTAACCCCGTGAAAAAAACCTGTGGTTAAACCCTGTGCGTGGAAGATTTAAGTATAACCTGGGAATAAGAACTCTGGAGTCCTTTGGGAAAATATGTTGTGTTTGTTTAATAACGGTTACATTGATGAAAATAAACAATTTTGCAAGGCAAACCAAAGACCTGTTTGTTTAGAACAGTGTTCATTCTGTGCTTGCAGCCGGCATGCCTGCCCTGCCTGATTCTCATGTCTCTTTTCTTTCTCAATAGGTGCTTGTGGTGCTCCCACAAGGTTACGCTTTGCTGAGCTAAATGAGGAGCATAAAAATGAGATTGATTTTTCTGTTGGGAAGACTGTGCAATACACTTGCCTACCTGGATATACTAAACACCC
This sequence comes from Egretta garzetta, assembly GCF_000687185.1. Classification (NCBI taxonomy): domain Eukaryota; kingdom Metazoa; phylum Chordata; class Aves; order Pelecaniformes; family Ardeidae; genus Egretta; species Egretta garzetta. The sequence continues at coordinate 204,526 of NW_009260496.1, read as the reverse complement.
AGGAATGTCACCTACTATTACATGCCTTGAGAGCGGAGTGTGGTCAGAAGCACTAGAGTTCTGTAAAAGTGAATAGCTCCTTGATTTGGTGTCCATTATTCAAGAAGGAATAGGTGCTAGGTTCTGTCCATGCCGAAAAAAAACTTAACCTTATTCTGGTGTTCAAATAGTATGTGACTAGTAAAGCCATGTAACTTTATGCTATTCGAAACCCATTTTGGGGGGTAACTAGGAATGTGGACAGATTACTGGAGTTATAGTTGCATCTGTTGTACTGTGGGATAGGCAGAGAAATGCCTAAAATGAGGTTTTTTTCCTCCCCCAGGGAAACAATGCAATCATCCTGGTGAACCTGTGAACGGGAAAATTATTTTCCTAACAGATCTCCTGTTTGGGTCAACCGTGGTCTATGGCTGTGAAGAAGGGTAAGTCCTGGTTTTGGCTACTGCTTAACACAGCAAGGAGAGATGTATTAGGTAAGTCTCCCTTTCTGCCCCCTAGTCACTCATTCCCAGTAAATGGATTATATACAGAAGCCGCGCTATAGAGTTCTGCACCTATATGAACACATAAGGTGTTCCCTATCTGATATACACACGTATATACTGCGAAATTGGTGAGGTGGTGCTGAGCAAGGAAGGGAGCTTCTCCTTCAGGGCCACAGCTCTGCTCTCGGCGGGGCTGATCGCGCCTTCGGGGTGGGGAGGGGGAGGTAGTAACTTACCCCCAAATGACTTGGGATGAGTGTTCAATCCTCTAAATGCCAGGCACCGGTTAATTGGACAATCCAGCAGACGATGTGAGGTTTCTGGTGGACACGTTGCATGGAGTGGCGACATTCCCATTTGTCAGCGTAAGTAGCTTTGGGGGGGTGGGATGGGGGGGGTGTTGCATGGATCTGGTTAAATACTTTCCCGCAGAGACTGCCAAATCTTTCCAATCAAAGCTTTCACGGGGGATTTCTCTGCTCTGTGGGCATGAAAAATGTCAGAAGGTTTTGATGTCATAAGAAAGCGTCCTGGGAAAAGGTACAAGATCTCAAAGCTTAGTGGGTTATAGAAAGCAATGCCTCAGCTGGAGCTTTTCCAGCAGTGCGTAGGTCTCCTGTCCCTGATTAACACCACAAGCCCAGGGCAAGAGAGGGAGGCGTGTTCTGGGATTTTAAAGCATTTTACAGGTTCTCCAGGTACATACTAATCTAAGGTGACACACAAATTTCTGCTTGTGTGTGCCTTCGCACTGCAAGCAGCTGAAAAATCAGGATTTTTTTATACCGGCGATACAAAAGAAAGATTTGCTTTTTTATTTCTTCAACAGTAGAAAAGATAAAGCACGTAGGTGTTTCTCCGTAGGGGTTTGTCTTACTGGTCTGCTCTCTAACTGCCATGGAAACAGCTGACCAGGGAGATGGGATCCAGTTGCCTACAAGGCCTCAACCAGAGGGTCACTTCGTTGCAGCCACTCCATCCCTAGGACAAGTGCTTATGCCCCACAGACTGGGGGATTTAAAGTACTTTACTGCTGCTGTTGAATTTAGAAGCCTTGTTCTGCACCTCTGCAGGCATCCCTTGTGAGCCGCCTCCGGACATTCCCAATGGGAAGCACACGGGCAGGCTGCTGGATGAATTCCACTTCGGCACCTCTATAAAATACACCTGCAATCCCGGGTACCCACTCCGTGGAGAGCCCTCCATCCACTGCACCACCCGGGATGGGAAAAACGGGGTGTGGAGCGGGCCCCCCCCACAGTGCGGAGGTAGGGTTGTGGGTGCATGTCCTGATACTCGGGTGCGATCCTCCCGGCCCTGCTGCTGCTTCGTGTTCGGAAAGCCTCGGAAACCTCCAGGCAATTGCACTTCTTGCCCCCGTGCCTGCTAGGGCAGGGTTTGCACGGGCTGCTTTGCAGCTGAGGCCAGGCAGAGGGGAGGAGGCTGGAGGAGCACCCCGCTGCCTCCAGCACCCCCAGCCTCACCTCTCCCTTTGGGTCTCTCCCTCCATGTTTGACATCGCTGGGTGCAGGCAGTACATCATCTAGGGGAAAACTATTTTCAGACATGTGTCTTAAAAGGGATTGCAGCTCTTCAGTGGCTTCGCAGCTGCACAGCTCTGCACATCACCTAAGTGCCTGTTTTGAGGACCTGCACTTCTTTTCCAGAGGCAAGATGTCCCGTCCCACAGGTCCAGAATGGGAGAATAGTGTCTCCTAGGTCTGCCTACACACACAAGGACACCATTGCTTTTGAGTGTGAGCCAGGCTACCTTCTACGTGGCCACAGAGTGGTACAGTGCCAGCTAAATAACACCTGGGAGCCACCCGTGCCAGTCTGCGAGCAGGGCAAGTGTTCCAGCAGTGCTCGGAATGTGAACCTTCCCCCTACTCTCCCAAATCTGCTTTTTCTTGACTCCTTTGACGACTGGGCTGGCTTTTCTTTCTTGGTAGACGGCTGCAATGCACCTCCTAGGCTGGTGTTTGCTAAGCTGAAGGAGCCATACAGCAACCAGACTGTTTTTCCCGTGGGGAGGACAGTGGAATACGTGTGCCGGCCGGGGTATGCCCAGCACCTGGGGAAGTCACCAGCCATCACATGCCTCGGGAATCGCACGTGGTCTGCAGCACTGGAGTTCTGTAAAAGTACGTCCTGCAACTTCTGAAAAACCTCAAGTGCCAGGCTTGCCTGGATTGTCACATTTTTTATGGGTTTCTTTACTTTATGCGGTCCGCTCTGTGCGGCAGCATCCCTGGGTGGGATGTGAGCGAGCAGCTGAGGGCTAACGGTGGCGGACGTTCCCTTCCAGGGAAGCAATGTGCTAACCCAGGGGATGTGGAGAATGGCAGAGCTGTTGTCCTGACGGACCTCCTCCTCGGGTCCCAAGTGAATTACACTTGTGACGAAGGGTGAGTCTTGCGACCAGCTGGATTCAGCTGCCAAGTGAGAGTAAAGCAGATTTTTAGCTTTACATGAAGGAGCGTAGCACCCGAGTCAGAAGTCTTGGCTGCCACTTACAAGGGTTGTAAAGAAATCTCAAATTTCCCAACGTAAATTAATAAACCCTTCTGTGTGACTCCAGGTACAAGTTGGTCGGAGGCTCTCAGAGAACATGCGAGGTCTCTGGCACCCACGTCTCGTGGAGTGGAGATGCTCCTGTCTGCCAGCGTAAGTAGGCAGAGATGGCTTGGAGATGGCTTGCAAGAGGCAGTGGCACATCTTTCAAGACAAAGATTTCCTTGCAAAAGATTTCTTGAGTCGCTGTATGTGTGCAATCTTTCATTTCTCTTTCCATTCTCTTTTGGTTTGGATGTTTCTGAAAAAGTTTCCAAAGGTTTTTTCTTTATCCTGGTCCAAACTGGGGAAACCATTAATATTTTAAACTCCCTGTTACTGGGGTAAGTATTTCTCACTGGTCATGTGTAGGAATGGTGCGGCCAGTCTCTCTCTGCATGTGTCACCAATGCTTATGGAAAGGGAGGGAAGAACTGTCACACCACCCCCAGGCATGGGCAGCAAGGAAGTGACTCACAGGAGGGCGCAGGTTTTCCTTCCCACGTGTGATTTTTTCCATGGAAAGTCTGTCTCTGGATAATTTGGGTCATTGTATCCAGAAAGCATCACCGCCAAGAGGGGTTCATCCCCGTTGGCTCCCGTCCTGGGAAGTGTGCGTGTCCTGCAGAGCCCGGGTGCTGCTGCAGCGCCGATGCTAAAGGCCACCTTGCACGCACCCGCAGGTATCGCCTGCGATCCGCCCCCGGACATCCCCCACGGGAGACACAGCGGGCACTCGACGGGCACCTTCTCCTACGCGGACGTGGTCACCTACAGCTGCGAGCCCGGCCACCCGCTGGTTGGAGAGCCCTCCATCTTCTGCACCACGTTGGACGGGGAGCACGGCGTGTGGAG
>NW_009260496.1:198758-200020 GCF_000687185.1 Egretta garzetta | reverse complement strand
GGATGGGCTTCACCTCCCCAGTGGTGCCTTGTGCTCTTCGCTTCCAGCAACCGGCTGCCAAAGACCAGAGATCAAGAATGGAAGAATGACTGGGCTGGAGACCACGTACAGACTCATGGACATCATTGTCTTCGAATGTGATTTTGGTTATGCCTTGAAGGGCTCTCAAGAGTCTCAGTGCCAGTTTGGGGGCAGGTGGGACCCTCCTGTCCCCATCTGTGAAAAGCGTAAGCGCAAACGAGGCGGTGGGTGGTAGCTGGTTTCTTCTGGTGTGCTGTGTGAGTGCCCCTGGCAGGGTGCAACCGCCACACCTTGGAGGTAAAGGGGCCACTCTCCAGGGCTGGAAAGGAAAAACAAGCAAATATCTGTCCTCCCATCTTCATAATCCCCATTCAGACCCTTGTTAAGGAGGGCTTTCATCTCCTCAAACGGACCCACAAAGAGAGAGAGCCAGGCTGGTGTCTGATCTTGGTCACAACCACGGAATGGCCGGAGCAAGCTGTTAGGGCCATGGATGGAAACTATCCACTGTAAATGCCTAAACAGTGAGAAAAGGTCATTCTGATGTCAATAAGCTCAAAACCCGTGAAGGATTGGAAGAGAGGGGAGGGTAGGATGTAAACATAATTCATACACTGACATCCCTAGCTATTTTGGAAAAATTAATGGGAAAGAAAGAAGTGAACAGGCTGCCTTACCCTACAGATTGTGGGGCCTGCTCTTCACTAGTTATGACTTTTCTCAGCAAAGGTTTCCTTCCCTGCAGGGCGGCTGTGTCCCACCCCGCCGGCGATTGAGCACGGCCAGCACGATGGCAGGGATGCGACAGGCTTCAGCCCTGGCAAGTCCGTGAATTATAGCTGTGACCCCAGCTACGCTCTCGTGGGAAAAACAACGCTGTACTGTACGGTCAACGGGACCTGGAGCATCCCTTACCCCCGCTGTGAAGGTGAGCCGAGAATGCCGGTGCCGGAGGGAGAAGGGAGACCATCGTGGCCGCGCAGCCTTCCCCCGAGTCTGACCTCGGGAAAACAGAGCGGGAAGCCCCAGCTCGGGCAGCCCCTTCCCCAGCCCATGCTCTGCTGCTTTTCACTTCCAGCGATCACCTGCCCAAGCCCCGACCTCCCGCACGGGGACGTGGCTGAAGGACGGAGCGCTCTGTACCGTCCCGGGGCCAACGTCACCTTCCAGTGCCACCCGGGCTACCTGCTGCGGGGCAGCCGTGAAGCCAAGTGCCAGCCCCATGGCCGCTGGGCGCCCGC
>NW_009260496.1:196757-198578 GCF_000687185.1 Egretta garzetta | reverse complement strand
GGCCTGTGGGGGGCGGGGTCCCCCCCCCCGCCGGTGAGAGGTGGTTGTGAGTGGCAGAAGGAATGACCGTGGCTGTGGTGGGGGCTACACCCACTGACAGGAAGACAGCTACCATGACAGATATTTATTCAAAGGAGTTAATGGCATTAATTGCCTTCCTCCTTTGGTTTTTGAAGGTTGGATTTTTAATTTTTTTTTTTTTCTTGCCCTGTCCATATTTCTCATCTGTCTGCTTCTCCTTCACAGAGGTGAGGTGTCCTCCCCCTCCAAGCATCGCCAACGGGCGGCACAGTGGCCAGCCCTCGGACACCCACCTTCCAGGCTCGGCTGTGCAGTACACCTGCATGGACGGCTACTCCCTTGTCGGGAACGCCTCCATTAGCTGTACCGCCAGGGGAACGTGGAGCCGGCCCCGGCCCCGATGTGAAGGTCTGTTTGTGTTGGCTTCTTTCACCATTCCCTGGGCCCCTGCTTCCTTCTTGGCTCTTGGTCTAATGGCTGCAGTCCAGGTCTCCAGGGAGAGGCAGAGGCCAATGGTCCCACGGGCAGGAGGAGCTCCACCTGCCTCTGTGGACTCCCCGTTCTGCCCCCCAGTAAGGACAGGCTATAAGTGCCATTGAATTATGATATTTTATGTAAGAATAAGAGTCAATAAGGGTGACATGGCCATGACAGCGATGGCAAGGTTTGGCAGCAGGTCCTGCCCCTAGGCAATGCCCATCCGCACCCGGGATGGGCTTCACCTCCCCAGTGGTGCCTTGTGCTCTTCGCTTCCAGCAACCGGCTGCCAAAGACCAGAGATCGAGAATGGAAGAATGACTGGGCTGGAGACCACGTACAGACTCATGGACATCATTGTCTTCGAATGTGATTTTGGTTATGCCTTGAAGGGCTCTCAAGAGTCTCAGTGCCAGTTTGGGGGCAGGTGGGACCCTCCTGTCCCCATCTGTGAAAAGCGTAAGTGCAAACAAGGCGGTGGGTGGTAGCTGGTTTCTTCTGGTGTGCTGTGTGAGTGCCCCTGGCAGGGTGCAACCGCCACACCTTGGAGGTAAAGGGGCCACTCTCCAGGGCTGGAAAGGAAAAACAAGCAAATATCTGTCCTCCCATCTTCATAATCCCCATTCAGACCCTTGTTAAGGAGGGCTTTCATCTCCTCAAACGGACCCACAAAGAGAGAGAGCCAGGCTGGTGTCTGATCTTGGTCACAACCACGGAATGGCCGGAGCAAGCTGTTAGGGCCATGGATGGAAACTATCCACTGTAAATGCCTAAACAGTGAGAAAAGGTCATTCTGATGTCAATAAGCTCAAAACCCGTGAAGGATTGGAAGAGAGGGGAGGGTAGGATGTAAACATAATTCATACACTGACATCCCTAGCTATTTTGGAAAAATTAATGGGAAAGAAAGAAGTGAACAGGCTGCCTTACCCTACAGGTAGTGGTGCCTGCTCTTCACCAGTTATGACTTTTTTTCCCCTCCTTGTAGTGCCAGAGTGTCCTTCCCCTCCAAATATCAAAAATGGCCAGCACGAGAGCAAGGATATGAAAATGTTCATCCCTGGAATATCAGTGAAGTACAACTGTTACCCGGGGTATGTCCTCACCGGGAAACCAACAGTGACTTGTTTGGCATCTTGGCCAGCACGAGAGCAAGGATATGAAAATGTTCATCCCTGGAATATCAGTGAAGTACAACTGTTACCCGGGGTATGTCCTCACCGGGAAACCAACAGTGACTTGTTTGGCATCTGGGACCTGGAGCATCCCTTACCCCCGCTGTGAAGGTGAGCCGAGAATGCCGGTGCCGGAGGGAGAAGGGAG
>NW_009260496.1:194393-195333 GCF_000687185.1 Egretta garzetta | reverse complement strand
GAATTACCCCTGCACCGAAGGGTGAGCCCCGGCCGCGCTCCTCCGCCTCCCGGAGCTGGGCTCCGCCGTGCTCCTGCGCTGCCCGCAGCTCGGGGGCACCGCGTGCCGTCCCCCCGCGGCGCAGGGCTCGTGTCCCGCAGCCCGGTGCTGCAGGAGAAGCCGGTGTTCGCAGGCGCTGGGAGAAAATGGAAATCGTCCCAACGATCGGGGAGAAGCTCAGCATCCCTCGGGCGGGTTAAAACGCTTTGGGCACGAAAGCAATTCTGGTCTTGGCAATGGTCTGCTGCTCTGATTTCCAGCCCGAACGGCCGCAGGAATCGGCGAAGGGCATTTATTTCCACATTTCTAAGCGCCATTTAGAGGGCACGACCACCTGAGTCCAGTTGTGTGGAGCACATGAGGGCAAAAAGGGGGTTTATTTTGGAAGCTTTGCCCATGACCAGAAGCCGGCACGAAAGCAATTCTGGTCTTGGCAATGGTCTGCTGCTCTGATTTCCAGCCCGAACGGCCGCAGGAATCGGCGAAGGGCATTTATTTCCACATTTCTAAGCGCCATTTAGAGGGCACGACCACCTGAGTCCAGTTGTGTGGAGCACATGAGGGCAAAAAGGGGGTTTATTTTGGAAGCTTTGCCCATGACCAGAAGCCGTTAAGGTGGACTCTTCTAGGGGGCCGAAGGAATATCTTAAGGGCGGAAGTCACGAGGATGGAAGCAGTCTGTTTGCAGTGGTGTCCAGCGACAGGACTAGGGGCAATGGGTGCAAACTGAAGCATAAGAGGTTTCAGTTGAATATGCGGAACAATTTCTTTACTTTGAGGGTGACAGAGCACTGGAACAGGCTGCCCAGGGAGGTTGCGGAGTCTCCTTCTCTGGAGGTATTCAAAGCCCGCCTGGATGAAGTCCTGTGTAGATTGCTCTAGGAGAACCTGCTTTAGCAGG
>NW_009260496.1:193185-193910 GCF_000687185.1 Egretta garzetta | reverse complement strand
TAGATTGCTCTAGGAGAGCCTGCTCTAGCAGGGGGGTTGGACTAGATGATCTCCCGAGGTCCCTTCCAACCCTTGCGATTCTGTGATTCTGTGTGAAGAGGGGAGGGCACGGCAGCTCCCTGAGCCCCCCGGGGACGGGCTGCCTGTGCGGACCCAGGGGAGGTCCCCGCCTGAGCCAAGGGTCAGAGCTGGCACGTGGCAGCATTAGGCGGCCACGGGGGCAATGCGTGGCTGCTGCGGGAGCTGCCACCTCCACGGGCAGCCCTGGCGTGAGCAGAGCGACTTTGTTTGCCCCCAGGCACAGGCTGGTTGGAGCGTCCCAGCGCCACTGCGTGACTTTGGGCTCCGGGGGGCGAGTGAGGTGGAGCGGTGACGTCCCCGTCTGCCAGGGTAAGGACGCTGCGGCAGGGGCCCAGCGGACAACGATGAGAAGCCAAGCGCGGCACAGCGAGGTTGGCAGGGCTGCTTGCCTTGGGAGAGATCTTCCAAGGCCAAGACAGAGAGCGACACCGCCGAGAGGGGTTCATCCCTGTCGGCTCCCGACCTGGGAAGCGTGCGTGTCCTGCAGAGCCCGGGTGCTGCTGCAGCGCCGATGCTAAAGGCCACCTTGCACGCACCCACAGGTATCGCCTGCGATCCGCCCCCGGACATCCCCCACGGGAGACACAGCGGGCACTCGACGGGCACCTTCTCCTACGCGGACGTGGTCACCTACAGCCGCGAGC
>NW_009260496.1:188739-189788 GCF_000687185.1 Egretta garzetta | reverse complement strand
GAGGCTGGGGGCACCCAGGGCAGGCAGGGCACCCAGGGTCCTGCTGTGGAGCAGTGGCTGTTCACGGGCCAGGAGGGGACGGGGAGGGTGTGGGGCCGGCATGCGGTCGTGTCCGTACCCCCGTTGCCGTGCTCGCCCAGAGCCCTTCAGCACTCGCCGGGATGAGCGCGCAGAAACACCTCCTTAGTGGTCCGGAGGGCTGGAGCCTCTGGGTGGGCTCGGGCAAGGAGCAGCACCCAAGAGACACCTCCCCGGACAGCCCCTGCTCCTCTGCACCAGCTCCCTCCTTTTGCCATCGCCCCCCTCCTCCTCGCTGCTGAACTGAATGTGGCTTTGCCCTCTTCCCCCAGCGTCGCAGTGCTCTCGCCCCCCAGCCATTGCCAACGGAAAGCACAGCGGCCCAGCCACGGCCGTTTTCCCCAGCGGCGCGTCCGTGAGCTACGCCTGCGACCCTGGCTACGTCCTTGTGGGAGAGGCACAGCTTAATTGCACTTCGTCTGGAGCTTGGAGCCTCCCTGCCCCGCGCTGCGAAGGTGCGTTCCCCTGCCTTTTTCATTTGGGGATAGGCCGGTGAGCCAGAGGGGTTAGGGGAGGAAAGGAGGGCAGGAAAGTGAATATTCCGCATGCTCGGACTTAGAGGGACTCTGTTCTCTGGGGCTAAGAGGAAAAGCAAAACGGAAACCTCACAGCCCCCATCCTGTTCTCAGCAAAGGTTTCCTTCCCTGCAGGGCGGCTCTGTCCCACCCCGCCGGCGATTGAGCACGGCCAGCACGATGGCAGGGATGCGACAGGCTTCAGCCCTGGCAAGTCCGTGAATTATAGCTGTGACCCCAGCTACGCTCTCGTGGGAAAAACAACGCTGTACTGTACGGTCAACGGGACCTGGAGCATCCCTTACCCCCGCTGTGAAGGTGAGCCGAGAATGCCGGTGCCGGAGGGAGAAGGGAGACCATCGTGGCCGCGCAGCCTTCCCCCGAGTCTGACCTCGGGAAAACAGAGCGGGAAAACCCAGCTCGGGCAGCCCCTTCCCCAGCCCATGCTCTGCTGCC
>NW_009260496.1:178238-188134 GCF_000687185.1 Egretta garzetta | reverse complement strand
TCGCCCCCCTCCTCCTCGCTGCTGAACTGAATGTGGCTTTGCCCTCTTCCCCCAGCGTCGCAGTGCTCTCGCCCCCCAGCCATTGCCAACGGAAAGCACAGCGGCCCAGCCACGGCCGTTTTCCCCAGCGGCGCGTCCGTGAGCTACGCCTGCGACCCTGGCTACGTCCTTGTGGGAGAGGCACAGCTTAATTGCACTTCGTCTGGAGCTTGGAGCCTCCCTGCCCCGCGCTGCGAAGGTGCGTTCCCCTGCCTTTTTCATTTGGGGATAGGCCGGTGAGCCAGAGGGGTTAGGGGAGGAAAGGAGGGCAGGAAAGTGAATATTCCGCATGCTCGGACTTAGAGGGACTCTGTTCTCTGGGGCTAAGAGGAAAAGCAAAACGGAAACCTCACAGCCCCCATCCTGTTCTCAGCAAAGGTTTCCTTCCCTGCAGGGCGGCTCTGTCCCACCCCGCCGGCGATTGAGCACGGCCAGCACGATGGCAGGGATGCGACAGGCTTCAGCCCTGGCAAGTCCGTGAATTATAGCTGTGACCCCAGCTACGCTCTCGTGGGAAAAACAACGCTGTACTGTACGGTCAACGGGACCTGGAGCATCCCTTACCCCCGCTGTGAAGGTGAGCCGAGAATGCCGGTGCCGGAGGGAGGCGCGGGCTCCATCCCTGCCAGCGGGGCTGCGGGCAGGCAGGGCAGGCAGGGCAGGCAGGGACGTGCGTGCATCCTTCCTGCCTGTCACCCTATCCAGACCCTTTTTTTCATTTTGTTCTGTCCTCTCTGTTTAGAGGTGCAGTGCCCCTCGCCTCCAGATATTGAGAAAGGAAACCACAACAGCCAGGACTTGGATGTTTTCACTACCGGCATGGTCGTAAATTATAGCTGCGACCCTGGCTACCGCCTCCTGGGAGAGGCATCGATTTACTGCACCGACTCAGGAAACTGGAGCCTCCCTCCTCCTCAGTGTGCAGGTACACACTGGTTCCAAGACAATGGCTGGAGTTATGGACAGCCTGGGAATTTCTGCCCTTAAAAGCCTGGAGGACTCATCCTTTCCCTCACTCTTCCCAAAATGTTGAATTCTTCACTCCTTCCCTTGTGTTTACCCTTTGCTTGTAAACTTTTATCTACGCATACTCAGTATACCTTTTGAAACAACTTTGTGCAGCTGATACCCGTGTTGTCCCCTGTGGTTCCGTTCCTGACAGGTGGCTGTGGAGCACCTCCAAACTTCACTTTTGCTGAGCTAACCGAGGAATACAGAAATGTGATGGAGTTTCCTGTTGGGGACACGGTGCAATACAGCTGCCAGCCGGGATACATGAGACACCCTGGAGTACCCTCAACTCTGACATGCCTCCAAAACCACACGTGGTCTGAAGCGCTAGCGTTTTGTGAAAGTGAATAGCTCAATCCGTTTGGTGTTGGTTGTTGAAAATGGTCTAAGCTACACTCATGGGTTTCTTAAAGCAATTCTTTAAAGAACGATTCATACATGGCTTCACTAGTCACATAGTTTGGGCAGCTATTGGCCTTTTAAAAATCACGTCTTTAGTGGTATCTGAATGTGGACAGATCCTTAAGATACCTTCTCATAGTGCATTACAAAACTGCACGAGAGGAGTTAAAACTCAGCCTTGTTCTTTCCCAGGGAAGCAATGTAAATACCCAGAAACGCCAAAGAACGGCAGAGTTGTTGTTCTGACAAATCTCCTTTTCAAGTCCGTCGTGAGCCACACGTGTGAAGAAGGGTGAGTCCCACGCTGCCTTTGCTGACTCCATTTCTGAGCTCGGTGTTGGGCAACCTACAGTAAAGGCTCAGAGCCCACTCCTCTGCTCAGGCCGTCCTCCCACAGCAAGCCGGAGTTTGTATTTTGGTGCCAGCTATGCCATAGTTGCCTGCTCAGGAAAGGGAGAAGTCTCTCTCATTTTTCCCTGCCTGTGCCCAATAGATTACTTTGCAATCTTCGGTTCCAGTCTGCCTTCTCAGATGGCCACCCAGCAGGAGCTGAGAGTGCAAACAAGCACGGGCTGCAAGGAGGCTCCAGCGGTTTGGAAATCACTTGGGTCTGAGTCCTGATTTAGCACCTGACCAGTCTAACCCAGAGTAATTTGGGATCATTGCTGTTCCTCTTGGATCTAGGAAGAAGGAACTTGGTGTCCTTCACTCCCATGTGTCAAACCAACAGAAACACCTCGGTGACCGGCCAGAATCGGGAGGCTGCAGAAGGAAACCTCTGGGGGTAGCATCAGAGGGGGAGTGCAAAATCCACGCTGAATGACTTGGAATCAATGGAGATTTCTTTCTCTCTAACTCCAGGTACCAACTGGTTGGGCAGTCTCATAGGCGATGTGAGATTTCTGGACCAGATGTCGCATGGAGTGGTGCTCTTCCCATTTGTCAGAGTAAGTAGGTCACCACTAGGTCTGGCGCAGAATTGCCAAATTAAGTCCTTAAAATTAAAAAGTGGCATTTCCTTAAAATAAATAGACCCATAAGGAATAAGACTTTTTAAGCATAATATTCCTCTGGGATTGTTTTGTTTTGTTTGCTTGTTAGGTTTCTTCTAAAAATCTTCCAGACACTAGCTTCTGATCTTTCAGAGTTATGTAGAATGAAGAGTTGGGAGATGCCTGCAGGGATTTGTCCCTTTTGTTTCACAAACATAAAAAATAAATTAAGGAAGAAATGTGTCCTGCAGCAGAAGAGTGGAACATTGAGTAAAATTAAACTGGGATCTTCCAAATACTGTACCGTTATCCAAACCACAAGGCTGTTTTGCAGGGGTTGATCACTGCAATTAGTTTTTCCTTCAGATGGAATTGCTTTGGAAGGCGTGAGCTTGGTAGAGTAGAGCAGTCATGAGAATGACCACCAGCGCTTATGGATTTCTATGCTATTTAATGCTTATTAGAACGTCTTTGCATTATTCTGCTTATAGGCACAAGACTGTTTAGATATACAATGGGTAAAGCTGGGGTACCTAAAGGAACTAAAAAGCCCTCAATTCTTGAAATTTCTCTTCTGTGAGTCTCCAAGTACAACCTGTGAACTCCTGAGCGGTGTCACGTTAAGGATGGACTTTGTATATGCATTAATTATAGCATACATATGGCTCCCTCTTTGAAACAATGAATTTCTCTTTCAGAAGTGGTATGTCCAGTCCCACAGATCCAGAACGGGACAGTATCTGTCCTTAAATATCATTACACATACAAAGATACTGTTAGCTTTAAGTGCTATAAAGGTTTCTCCTTGCGAGGCCATCACACAGCCCAGTGCCAAGCTGATAACACGTGGGACCCACCCCTACCAGTCTGCGAGCAGGGTAAGTGTCAGCACTTGGACTTGTTAGCATTGCAGATGCCTCCCCGACCGCTCCTGCCCACTCTCTGAAGCCAAAGTTGGCTTTATTTTTCCTGTTTGCTCCAACTATTTCAAGGAGAAACCAGAAATTGTTCCTTTTATTTATGCCTCTCTTCTCACACAGGAGATAAGCCAGGTTTTGGGTAATGCTGTAAGTATAAGCATGATCTGCACTTTTCTCACCCCACTTGTTGTAATCCATAATCTGTGTTCTCTTCATTACCTGAAAGTGGAAAATATGGTAGCTTCATGGCAGGACCCTGACTAGCAGAGAAGAGTAAAATTTTTGCTAGAAATACAAAGGCAGGATGATAGAAAATGAAGGTAAATGTGTGCGTTGTATTTGCTCAACCAAATGTGTATCTTAAACTCCTAATGCTGCATCTAGATGGAATGGCAGAACACTATCGTCGTCCTGAGACCACAACGAAGCCAGGTAGGTCTATTATAAGAAGAGGCAAGATTTACTGAACGCTAACTCCTCCTCCCAACCTGCCCTGCTTTTTTGCAGCGAAGGTTAACTGCACTCTCTTACTCTCGTTATCACTTTTTTTACAATTTAATGCCACCTTCCTCCTCTCCTCTTTCAGCAGTGAAGTGTCTACGCCCACCAAGCATTGCTAATGGGGAACACAGCAGTCATTTCTCAGACACTTTTGACGTAGGAGCACTTGTGCACTACCGCTGCAAACAGGGCTTCTCCCTCATCGGGAATGAGTCTGTTCGTTGTACAACGCACGGAGTCTGGAGCCATCCCCTTCCTCAGTGCAAAGGTCTGTTTGTGTTCTTTCCACTGCATCTTCTCAACTCTCTAAATGCGTTAAACATGTAGTGATATTTGCCTAAGGACTTGATGAAATGAGCTGTTGCTTCAATGAACTCCACCACTAAAGAAAGACAGAGGTCTCTGTGGCCAAGACCGAGGTCTCTGTGGTCTCTATCCCACACAAGTTTCACAGTCTAAAGGGTTCTTTATACCCTTGCTGTTCACAGTTGGCTGTGAGCCCAGGACTTGAGAATGGAAAAGCAATCAGAGGGGAGGGATCTCTCTCTGTAGGCCTGAAGACACGATTACGATTGAACGCAACAGTGCTCATGGCCCAAAAGAGCTCCACAAGTCCCCGTGCCAGCTTGGGGGCACATGGGATCCTCCACTCCCTGCCTGTGAAAGAGGAAAGCATGCGTTACCTGGCCTTAGATGGCTCTCCTTCCTGGCCTTAGATGTCTCTCCTTCCTGGCCTTATCGCTTGCAACATGTTTAGGAGGTGAGAGGAATCCAGAGTGAACCCAGAGTCTAGCGTTTAGATCTGAAAATCCATTTATCCCAATTTTTCCCCCCCTTATTGCTGCAGTACCTGGTGCCTCCCTTTCTCAGCATAAATGCCTTAAACACGAGCTTAGGCCAGCTTTGCCAGCAGTAAGACACATGTATGGATGTTAGAAGAAGATGGTCTTACAAGTGTGGAATTCCCATTATACATATGAACTAATCACGCTTTTTATCTGATATACCAGGGAAGATGATGCTGCTTTGTGTAAGAAGAAATGTGTGTGATGCCACGTGCCTTATAGATGATTTGGGGTGAAGTGAGAGCAGAAGGTTGGGCAGGGCTGGCTCTCTGCCTTGGATTCAGTGCTGTGGGAGTGAGCACATGGCCGTCCACTGGTGCTCAAAAGTTTCCCCTCTTGCCTGTATGAGCTCTGTTTTGATGTGCACTTCTCCCTTTTTAGAGCTGCACTGTTCCAAGCCTGCAGGTATCGTCCATGGGTCTCTCAGTAGCCCGGCAAAAGCATTTTTCACTCCTGGAACATATGTAAGATACATATGTGAGCCCGGTTTCTCTCTCCTTGGGACAGCATCCATTTATTGCACAGAGTCTGGAGCCTGGAGCCATCCTTCTCCAGTCTGTAAAGGTGTGTTTTTGTTGCAGAGGGCTAAGAAGAAAGGACATTTAACATGACTTGCCTTAGGGGAAGGTTTGTAGAAGGACTGAGTCCTCTACTACAGAATGAGTGGTAAGAACAAGATCAAGTTTATACCCATTTCCAGAGCCTGATGGAGTTTCAGGGTGACAAAATCAGTTATTTAGCCTAGGTGAAGCAATTAAAAGGGAACAACCAAGGCTGCAAAGGTACAGTGCCTTAGCTACTCTCTGGCAGTCCACTAGGATCCTCATGTCAACACTGTCATTTGTCCCTCTCTGACTTTCCAGTTGTGAAGTGTCCCCACCCCCCAAACATCACCAACGGGAAGCTCAAAGGCAACATCTCTAACGCTTTTTCCTATGGAGCATCTGTATCCTACAGCTGTAATCCTGGTTATTCACTCGTGGGCAATGCTTTCATCAACTGCACAGCGTCAGGAACCTGGAGCCAGCCACCTCCTCAGTGCAAAGGTGTGTTCATGCTTCGTTTGCTGATGTTGTTTGGAATTCACGGTGGCAGGCATCTCCCAGAATTGGGCTGAGGAGACACACAGCCATGATGATATATGTGTTTTACTTTGGGGAAAAAATTACATCTTGATAGAGATACACAGGCCAAAATCTAAGCGGTAAAATCTTCTGCAGCCACCACTGAATTCCATCCCTTTATTTTGCTTGGGAACGACTTTCATATCATAGCCAGGCAGGGCTAATCTGTTAATTATTAATTTAATCTACACTTCGTTATCCCTGGGAAGAGTAAGATAAGGTTATAAAGAAACAGGATGGGAACCTCATGCTGGTAGCCAGAAGGACATGAGTACAATAGAGGCAATTCCGGAAAGTAATTTTAATTCTTGCCTGTTTTCCATCTCTGCTTTCATTGCGATGAATGAGTTCTGCACCAACTTTACTCCCTCAAAAGCTTTCTACTTTTAGTAGCTGAGTAGAAAATTTTTCCCTTCCCTTTCCTTCCGTTCTTGTGTTTCTCACTCCCCAGTTATCACTAACAGGAAGCAAAGGAAATGATTCTATCAGAGAATTTGTCTCTGCTGGATGGCCTATAGATTACACATAAAGTCTGACTATTCCCTTCTTGGAAAATGCTTCTGTATCTGTGACTTGGCCCTTCTGCATAGCTCAGTGTGAATGTCAGTCATCGGGCGAACTTGAATAAACGCAATTTCATGAATGTCAAAAGATTCCTAGTGTGGGTGTTGCTGCACAGAAAGCTGGACATTCACCGGAATAAACTCATTACCCACACAGGATGCTTCCTTGGTGGAGCTGCACCCACCTCAGTGACTCATGAGTTGAAACATGCTTGGGTAACAACGAGAGAAAAATAGCACACCAATGCCCATGGTAAACAGGCCAGAACCTCTCTGAAGGAAGCAGGCTCACAGAAAAATCCTCCCTGCCATTCCGCATTCTTGTGGGTTTGAAGTGTCCTTAGTAATGATTACGTGTGAAAGTAAAATAAATATATATCTAAAACAAACCTGACCTGAAACAAAGGTTAAAAGTTACACATTGATGTTACCCCTTTGGTCTCCACTGAGAACCTTCTCCTCCAGCACCCTCGGCTTGGATTGTCAAAGGTGTTAGACACTTAAATTGAAGCAACTCACTCACTCCACTGAAATCAGTGGTATAAATAGCTTAGATGGCTGGACTAATAAATTAACTACTGATAAATAATATGGCTGGTGACATCCATTAAGGGCAAGGGACTTCTACAGGCTAGTGGTGGGTTACAGGCAGTCCCCTCCAAAGCTCCCACAGAATTCTTCCCTGCTATACTTTTCTTCTCCAAATGTTTTGGTAGCCCAGTATCAGAAAAATCCCTTTCCCTGGCAGGCTTCTGCCAAGGTGCCCCTCCTCCCCGCCGCCTTCCGTGTGCACTATCAGTGGGGAGTAGCTCATCTGTACAAACACGCACGTGTGGGAGTGGGATACCTACCCTCTCCTGCAGCCACAAAGAAAGGAGTTACCCTGTGGAATAAGAATTAATTCCTGGTTGCATTCAGAAAGAATTACAATGTCTTAAATAACCCACAGCTGTATTCCTTGTTCCTTCTCATTAAATGTCCTTTTTTTGTTACTTCTCATTTCAGAGATCAGATGTGTATTCCCAGAAGTTCAAGGTGTTAAGAAAGCCATAAAAGGGAATACTTACCGCTCTGGGACGAACATCACCCTTGAATGTGATGACGGTTACACGTTGGAAGGCATCAGTCAGGTTCAGTGCCAAGAGGACTTCAGCTGGGACCCTCCTGTACCGGCCTGCAAACTAAGTGAGTGAAATGTGAAGGAAGCAAAGCTCAAACAAACATGCAAATACGCTTTAAACATGCAAATGCCTTTCTGTATTAAAAAAAAAAAAGTATATAATGGCGTGTTTTTTAAGAAATCCTTTATTATAGGCCTTAGCAGTAAAAGCTTTATCAATACAGTGATTAACTACAGTTGAGAAACACTGCATTTTGTTAGGATACTTTGCTGAATTTTCTTTTCCTCTTCCCTTCAGTGTCACGCAAGCCCAGTTCAGTAGGCCTAGGTAAGCAGCTTGGAATAATTTTTGTGGCCAGATCTTTCGTGTTATGCAGCGGCCTCAGTGGCACCGCTTCCCTCTGCTTACTTTAAAGATGCGCCTCGTTATGTCTTTTGTGCTGATAAGCTTTAAATTGTATGGTGAGAATGATAACGTGCTCTTCTCCCTCAGGAGTCGCGGCTGCGGGGGTCCTGCTTCTCCTGGGGGCAGGCGTTGTCTGGAAAATTATTTCTAAGCAGAAGGAAGGGTAAGGCTGTCTTCTGGATGTCTGCTCATGTCCTTTGTTGCCAAGTCCCGAGTTTTATACACTTGAAATATTTGCCTGAGTGTGCCTGGGTCTTGTAATTCTGCATCTTCAGCTCAGGCTTGCAAACCCTACACGGCACAGCAACCTGGCATCGATGGTGTGATTGTGGTGGTTCATGTCAAGACTCTCTTCCTAAGAGGAAACCAACCTGAGTGCTCTTCTACAAACCAGTACAGTTCACTGTCTTCTTCTTTCTCACTTAGCTACTATAATACATACGAAAACTACAGCTACCAAACGCCTCTGAACCAGACGACTGAACAGAAATGTTCTTGTTCTCCATAGAAGGTAAGGATCTATATTCCTCAACATAAAATTCCTGTCATAGCTGCAAGCTTTGAGTTGTTCTGATACAGTCATTCAAGTAGAAAACTTCTTCCTCTCAGTCTTCTGGTACGATGCTTTCTTTTGCTGAATAAAAGGGACTGTTTTAAACATTCTGGCTTTTTTAAACATTCTATTTTTCCATCTGACACCACCCTTCACGTGTGTTTCCTTTCCCGATGACTTTCAGGGGTCAGGCTTCCAGGCTGTGCCTTGCTCTGACATAAGTTAGCTTTAGTTTGTAAGGATTACCCATAATTTTGGAGACCTTGTGCTCTAAGAAACTCCCTTAAGAGCACTAGCGTGAGGAAGGCATGCCGAACCGGGCTTTTGGGGATTTTTGCTTGCTGTTACGCTTACTGCAATGCCGTTTACTTGCAGGTGAACCTACTTTCTCTGCTGAATCTATTGCACATACCAATGAATTTTCACTGTTAGCAGCGCTCCGAACATCATCAGCTTTGTCAACAAACTGGCACCTGTAAACATTAGCTCTTTTTTTTTAAAAGGCTAGTTTGAGAACATTCCCCCTTGGAAACAAAGCATTTCCCAGAAATTCTCCCCTCCCTCCCTGAGTTATGATGTAATCTCTAAATGCCAGCGTGAAAACAGGACAAGTCCCATTGTAACACCAGCACATTGTCTTTTTCCTAGGCTGGGCACTCGCGCTGCCGCTAACCAGGCCTTGGGCTTGTCCCCTGTACAGAGAGCGGCTGCAGGTTGCATGGAAGCGTTGCTCATGTTGAGACTGAAATTCTGCGGCAAAAAAACCAAGGCACTTTACCATAGACTCAGTTCAAGCTCTTTCTGCTCCCATTCATCACTGTAAGGATCTAGCAGAGTTCAACCTGCGCACAGTACAGATGCTGTTTCAGAGGGACCGGTGGGTCCTGCTGCCGCCTGATGAAGAACGTTTTATTTGCAAACCCTGCAATGAGGAAGATCCACAGAATTTTGCATGTGGAGGCCACAATTTGTTAAACCAAAGGTTGTCGTAACAGCAACTGTATTCACGCCTGCAGCGGCAGCAGGCGCTGCTCTGTATTTTCTTCCAGGAACGCTTATTTGCAGTGTTCCTCTACGAACGCTTAACCTAATAAAAGCTGAACGTGGGACAGTAATTGCTTTGGGGTTTGTCTCTCTTTTTGCGTCCATCTGGAGTTTTAAGTCTCGGGTGGGGTTTTTTTAACGCCGCTCCACAACACACGCACTTTGTTCTTCGAAGGGGAAGCAGCCTTGCGCAGTGCTGTTCCACCCTGGGCTGGCACACAGCCGCTTTTATTTTTCTTCAGCCTTTGTTATTGTTCAAAGCGTAGGAACCAAACGCCCTCTGACGCTTTCCCCGCTCTCCCGTGGGCGGCTCCCTTCACAGGAAAGGCCGCGGCTCTGCTGGCCGGGGCCTACTGCGCGGGCCGGGGCCTCTCCC
>NW_009260496.1:176826-177721 GCF_000687185.1 Egretta garzetta | reverse complement strand
TGCCCCCCCGGTTTGAGGTTTATGTTTCTTTTACGGTTTGGTAAAAATCTCTATGCAATAATATAAATAGGCAGGAAAGGCAATTGAAAGGTACCGGTCAACGAGGTGGCGGCCTCCGTCGTGTGTAAGCCTCGCAGCGACTGGGCGGATCTGACACTTGTGTCTGGGTTGCAGTGTGTCTTGGATGTGTTTTTCTGAGTCCTTTACGTGGAGGAGTTTTACATCTTCAGCCTTAACCGCACCTCAGAATGCCCCTGGCTCTGTAGGGCTCTGTAGGATTGCGTCCCTGGTTTTAAACTCCCCTTTCTGATCTGCCTGGCCTTTTGCTTTAGGAAAGGGAATGAACTGTGTGAGTATGGTTGGTTGGTTTGTTTTTCCTGCAGCAAGCTCGGTAGGCGTTTTCCCGCAGATGGGCATACAGGGACTGAAGTTATGTACGTAACTACAAGAATAAGGCAAACACGAAAAATACGAACTGGAAGGAAATGCTTTGTCTGGGGAGAATGCTAAAGAAGAACGTGAGAGAACAAGTGAATAAGTAACCTCTATGAATGTAGAGTTGGACACTGGATGGAGTTAAAATATAAATTAAAAACCTGAAACCTAGTTAAATATGTAGCTCGGGCTCTTAAGAATGTCACCTCTTTGATTTAGCGATGAGCCCTTAAGTCCTACCGAATGAGCCTGGCTTCTATGCCATTACGCCTCAACTCGTACCTCTTGTTGCCTCTTACTCTTGGCAGAGATGTGTGCGTTTCCAGATAGGCTGCAATATGCAGAGCCTGAGGATGTCACAGTGACGAGCTTTCCTGTTGGAACCACGCTGAAGTACGTCTGCCGGCCGGGGTTTATGAGGATCCCTGGAAAACCATCAACTCGTACATGTGGTGAAGAC
>NW_009260496.1:172974-176813 GCF_000687185.1 Egretta garzetta | reverse complement strand
GAGGTTCTGTACAGGTAACGTGTGTATGAGCTCTTCTGCTTTTTCCCTTTGATTTAACAATTTTAGTTGTTTTCCAGGTGAGAATTAGTATTCTGTAAGGTTTTAAATGAAGCTTGAAAAATGGTAATGATGGTGAGAGCAGTATATGCCAGAGACTTCGTCTTTGTGTGTAACTAACTACAAAGATATAGATTTTTTTTTTTGCTTTTCTTTTCCACTCCCCTCTAGAGAGAAAATGTAAGCATCCAGGAGAATTAGAAAATGGTGTTACTAATGTGACAGATCTTACATTTGGTTCAAAAGCTACATTTTCTTGTGTAGAAGGGTAAGTATTTTGGTGAAGTTAATTAATCCTTTTTCTTTTTTTTTTTTTTTCTCTTTAGACCACATTTGAACCAAACCCAAATTTTCTTATGCAGGTTCCATTCCAGTTCTGACTTGAAATGTCTCCTCAATTCTATCTGGACAAAATGAAATTACAGATAAATTTGATTCCCTGGTTTTACTTGGTGTTTGCATCAACCAGGGCTTGAGTTTTTTAGTGAGGTTCTGCAGAATGAAAACTAGAGCGTTACATCTCATGACTTCTTTTAATGCTCCTGTGGTAGAGGGAATAAATATGTATATTCATCACTCTTCACTATGATATTGAATAATGGCCCACTTGTCTCTGGATAGAAAATTAAGGCAAAAGTACTAACCTCTTGGAAGGTTTTTCCTTCCCTTTCCTTTTAACAGCGTCTTTCTTTAGTATTAGTGACTTTAGGGCGTTAGCATTAGATGGTACATACCTTAAAATGGCCAGACTTCCAGCAGTCCCTTCAGTGATGTCTCATTTGCTTCTCTTTTGTTTTCAGAGTTGAGGCTGTTAGCAAAATAAATTTAAAAATTAAGATGCCATTCTCATTACAACAAAACTTTGGTATGTTATGTGCCCATCATCACAGAACAGAAATATAAAGAGTTTCTAGGTGCTTGTTGGGGAAATGAGAGACTTCTTAAGTTTTGCCTCTTTACAAATTTTTACCTGTCTAGATTCAGATTACTTGGACCTCATGAAATTTCCTGTGTAATTAAGGATAAGGGTGTCAACTGGGATAGAGATCTTCCTTTCTGTGAAAGTAAGTAAATTACTACTGTGTTTAAGTTTATATTCAGATGGTGGTAGTTCGTTTAAAAACAGCTGTGCCGTAAACTTCCCAGTATAAGAAATGATTGTAAAACAGGACTGATCTTTATTTTTATTTTTTGGAACTATTTGGGATGGGCCTGAGGAATGACCACTGAAAAGTATCAGTTGTTGTGACAATTAGTTCATATTAGTTAAAGTCAACCTCTTCTTGAAGCTGAGACTCCCTGTGATAAACGACCCTCAGTAACTCTCAGTTATAAGTGTAGCTTGTCTTAAATGGCTGTGTGTCAGATTTTAAATGAAATTACTTGAACATCAAGGCTCGCTGTTTCTGAGATGAGCAAGGTAACGGCAAAATTCTGTTAATTAAGTTGTGTGATTTATTTCCAGAAATTCCTTGTGCACCACCTCCAAGCATAGTCAATGGGCACTACACTGAAGCAGAGAGCTATGTTTATCAAACAGCTGTGACCTATAAGTGTGATAAAGTACCAAAAGGCGCAGATCCCTTCTCGCTCATTGGTTCAGCTACTATTTTCTGCACAACTGATAAACACTCAAATGGAATTTGGAGCCATCCACCGCCACAGTGTAAAGGTTGTTGGAATTTTTAATATACTTCTTGATTATAGCCTATGTGACTCCAAAATGTCAATATCCCTTGGTTTTTAGGGAGGTGGGGTAGGGGGTGGAAAAGAAGCAGCGGATCCTCTGGTACTAAGTTTGATATAGTTCCAGTGAAGATCAGATCAACTATGTTATGGACACTGATTGATTAAGACACAGAACATGACTAAATTTTAAGTTAAAACTTTATATGTGTGAGCATGCTGTTGGTAAAGTGGCAAGGACAAAGTGAAGGAACCAAGAGGCCATAAAGCCTGGGTAGCTGAAGAAAAATTGTGTAGGGAGCAAGAAAGTGGAAGCTAAATTACGAATAGTAAAAAGGTAGGGAAGAACTCTTCTGAACAGAGCAACTATGCAAGTGCAGAGATAAATGCAAAGCCCAGCAAGCATGAAGTCTTGCTTTGCAGATGTAGAGAGACATACTAGATGCTTCCATGTTGTCATTTGAACCCTAATCAATGTCACTTGGTCTTCTGAAGTTCTACCACTGTACTGGAGTATGTCTTTTGGAAGTGGGACGTGATTGTATTGATTATTACAATTTCTTATGTGACCGTGTACCATTACAACTCAATAGCTTAAAAGAAGGACCTTCTCCACCTTCAAGAGAATAACCTTTTTACAAAGCCCCTCCAAAACAATTTGAGGAATTAGATAAGGAACCTTACAAGTAGTAAAAGGATGCTGTGTCTGTGCAAAGCTACTGTTAGCAAATGTTTCAGAGCTGTTTTTCTTTTACCTATTTCAGTGGTCAAATGTGATGACCCAAAAGTTGAAAATGGAAGAAAAAAAGATGGATTTGGACTTTCCTATACCTATATGAACTCAGTCGTGTTTGAGTGTGATCCAGGCTATTTCATGATCGGACCAGAGGCAATTACCTGTGGAGAAAATAGCACCTGGTCTCAAAAACCAACTTGTGAAAAAAGTAAGCCTTTAAATAAGAATCCAACTTCTCTTGTATGTTGACAATGTTTTAAGTCTGTCTTAAAATGTAAAATCATAACACTGTAGTTGGAAATCAGAAGTTAAGGAAGCTGACATGGAGCCTCATCTACGGGCAACCATTTTAGGTGTTTGAGTGACTCCTAACTGCAAAGAGTTTTTGCATGAGAGCAAGCTGAGTCACAGACATGCATATAGAAGTTGTGGTGTGGACGTACTGTGATGCTACTGCATTGTAATAGCACCATGGTGTTTTTTCTAGTGATTTCACATGTAAAAAACAGGAGAAAAGATGTGGTTTTGAATTCTGATAGAACTAGGAGTATGCACAATGAAGGAAAAGTATAGTGTCATTCTAGAGTAATCAAAATTGTTAGGTGTCTGTGTTCTCTTATGCAGCTCTTCAACTCTTACTTCCCAGGCATCTTGTCTGGTGCGTAGTATGTTGTTAGATTTTTGACCAGGCAAATTATTAAGTCAGGACTAATTTGCAGGGCTGGGTACATTGCAGAGGTCTTTCTGCAACCTTTCTCCTTTATCTTTGTGCTAGAGGGACAGGGAATGTTGTTGTAGAGTACAGTGAGAGAATTTTTTAGGTGCATACTTTAATAATGAGATCCCAAGAATAAGAACCACTTCTGCAAAGAGTATGTTTGGGTGTTCCATAATGAATGAGTCTGATAAGGCACTTGGAAATTATTCTAGAGCTTACAAAAATAATTATCCAACAAATAATGAATTTCTTAGCTAGCACATAATAAGATCATATTACCTTAATGAATCATGGAATCATTAAAGTTGGAAAAGACCTCCAGGATCAAGTCCAACTGTCAGCCCAACACCACCATGCCTACTAAACCATGTCCTGAAGTCCCACCTCTACACATTTTTTGAATGCCTCCAGGGATGGTGACTCTACCACTTCCCTGGGCAGCCCGTTCCAGTGCCCGATAACCCTTTCAGTGAAGAAATTTTCCCTAATATCCAATCTAAACCTGCCCTGGCACAACTTGAGGCCATTTCCCCTTATCCTGGGAGCAGAGCCTGACGCCCCCCAACACCCCCCTCCTGTCAGGCAGTTGTAGGGAGCAATGAGGGCTCCCCTCAGCCTCCTCTGCTCCAGGCTGAACCCCCC
>NW_009260496.1:171628-172712 GCF_000687185.1 Egretta garzetta | reverse complement strand
CCCTCCAGCAGATCCACATTCCTGCCCAACTTGATGTTGCCTGCAAACTGACTGAGGGCGCACTCGATCCCCTTGTCCAGATCATTGATAAAGATTTTAAACAAGAGTGGCCCCAGAATATGAATGAATACCTACAGTAATATTTCCTTTAAGTCTTCTGAAGGAAACATTTGTACTTAAAATTATGGTAAAGTTAAACTATTCAGATACACTGATCTATTTTTCTCATGCAAAGGCAATGTAGATTTGTGAGTTAATGAATTATGAAATATTTAAAGTTTATTATCACTAAACTTAATTTTAAATTCATGTATTGGTTACTGAAGGTTTATGTGATGCCCCAAAGATCACACATGGAGTAGTGATTCCAGTGAAGTCTGTATATGAAGGAGGGGAGTCTGTTCAGATAAAGTGCAATACTTACTGTGCTTTTCCTGATGGCACCAAAGAGATGACAGTAACTTGTCAAGGACGGCATACATGGAATGCTTCACCAAACTGTACATGTAGGTAAAACTCACAACTGCTAAAATCAAGGGCGGAGTGACAAGTTCCAAATGTCTGACATAGTCATGTGCAGACCCTGAAAGTCAGAGGTCTGTCAGCAGGGCACCAACAGCTACGTTAGAGCGGTTGTGAGTGTCATGGGGTGGAGTTTCAGCAACTGAGGAAAGTTTTTGGCAGAGCTGGCGTCCTTGTTCAGTCTTAGTTTTGTTTATGGAAACTTGTGAAGTTCAAAAGCCAGTGTGAATTATATGTTCTGGCAGTGTTTTCTGGAGATTCTTCCTTTGAGGTTGGTAGACTTTATTCTTGCCTCGCTTTGCACCACGCCGTCACTTGTTAAATGGAGGTTGTTGTTCCTTTGGTGTAACTGTTTGTCCTAACGAAGTGGAGACGTGTGCTTCTGCTAATGTGTCTGAAGCGTGTCCATCCCTCGAAGTATCTGCAGCCTCTAGGAAGCAGGAAGCCTTTGTATGTAAAGTGTCTTAAGGATTGACAGAGTTTCTGATATTTACACAAATGTAGGGACTTCTTGATGACAATGTCTTTAATCTGCTTCTTGGACTTAACTTCCTTCCCTCTG
>NW_009260496.1:153844-171598 GCF_000687185.1 Egretta garzetta | reverse complement strand
TCCCCCCTCCCCCCCCCCCCCCCTCCCCTTTCCAGGTTTGCCTCCAAGTTCTGGTTTGCCTCCAACTTCTGGTTGGCCTCCAAGTTCTGGTTTGCCTCCAACTTCTGGTTTCACTCCAGAGATAAGTTATGGTAGAGTAATTGAAGGACAAAAACCTTCGTATTCTGCTGGGGATTTTATTACGATTGAATGTTACGCAGGCTACACGTTACATGGTGAAGCTCGTATTCAGTATGTTGGAGAAAACCAGTGGGTTCCTGGAGTGCCAACTTGCCAGCTAAGTAAGTATGAACTGCAAGAATTTCCACTAGACTGAAAATACATGGAATGGAAGGTTTACTTCTTGGGGACATTCTTTTGTATTTGGGAGAAATCATTCAATGCAAACTTCCTTCTTTACTTTGACGTAAGAAAAATAGGTTTTGGTAAAATCCATTTAAAAACAGGCATATTTTAAGTTAAATAACTGTTATGATATAAACTGTCCTTCTGCAAGGGTTGTGTTGACAGAAGTGCTTGATCAGTTTGAAATAACTTTATGAATATTTTTACAATAATGTTCAAATAAGAAGTACATGTATTCCTCTTGTGATACTGACTCACTCTGTTTTTAGGTGCTTATATTGTGGCCATCATCTGTGGTAAGTATCTTATCAAACCTGAACGAGATAACAATGGGGATTGTAATTTTTCTTTTTTATGTGGAATTGGTATTCTGGTCATCGCCTGTGACGGCGCTGATATCACTGACCTGATTCTGGAATTTTGGTTATTTTAATAATGCTTGTCTACTCCTAGAGCTGCATATATCAAGAAAAGATCACTTAGCAATTCTAGATGCGTTTCATGTAAAATGTATTTTTTTTTTAATGTGTGTGAGGCATCAGATTTCAAAGGCAGTCTCCCATGACTTAGTCGCTTCCATAAACTCTTCAGAGCTTGGGTTTACTGGAATGGTGAATAAATAACTGAACTGGTGAACAGAAGTGCTTAGTCCATCTCCTGTCCTTGCACTTGTTACCCACTTCCGTAACCCTACCACTCTCCTACAGGCTTGTTGTAAAAAGTACTGTTAGGATGTTGATGGGTCTGCTCTAATGTTACTGAGCTGGTGGGGTTTTGCCATCTTGGTAGTCGCTGTTTCTTGAGCTGAACTATCTTGAAGAGTCTTGAGTAAAGCATCAAATACATGTTTGTGAAGTAAGCCCTGGAAATTTTAAGGGGTTTTCTTGCGGGGTGGTGGTGTATAGGATTGTGGATGAAGGCAGTGCTTTTTCTGCTAAAAAATTTTGAGGCTTTTTTGTGAGCTAGAGATGATCTTTATCACTCTAAAGCTTCTTTTAATTCTTCCTAAAGTGACTGTGGCAATTGTGGTGTCCCTGGCAGCCATCTGGGTCTATAAGGCATGCTTTTCACAAAACGGGTGAGTAAGCCTACTTTTTTATTATGATTATTATTGCAAATTTCTACATGACTGAGCAAAGGCAGCACTAACATGTATGTAAGTTTCTTGAGCTTTATCTGTGCTTTTTTTCCCAAAAGCTGATGGGAAGCTAAAGTGCCTAACAATATGTTTGACTTTGGTTTCGTAACTGCTATTCAGATAAGCTGCTAATTAACACTTGCACTAATTTCAAGGAAGGAAAAGCCCTGTTCTTAAGCTTGTATTTGGCATAGGCACACTTGCTGAGGAAAGTGCTGTTTGCATCTGCTCTAAAACACGTCAGGTTACCTCTTAAAACCAGTGGTAGTATTGGCTTGTGTGGGTTTGTGTTATTTTATTGCTCGGATACCCTCTGGCATCACTAGGTCTCGCAGGCTTTAAGAGCCAGAGTGGTTTACATGAACTGGAAACCTTGGAGGTGAACTAAGGAGCTTCCTCTCTTCTACATGAGACGTCCCAATGGTAGTGGAGGGTAACTGGAGAACCACTGTATTTCTGTGTTTTGGACCAGAAAGCACCTGGAATGAAGTAATATGGGCTTAGTTACAAGGAAGACACGAAAACAAATTTGACCTGAAATGGGTGCTCCTATGCTGTCTGAAAAAGCAAACAGCTTTGCTACTAGAATGTGTAATGTGTGGGTCCACTTCAGTTTGTTCTCCTGCAGCAGCAAAGATTGGTGTCCCTTTGTTAAAGACTTGCAAAATCAACTGTAAAATATTAGACGCATAAGTAATAGTGGTTTTAATGAGACGCGTAGGGCCTTTTGAACTTGATCTTCAAACCAACTGATGTTATGTATGCTTTTTCATGGAGGGGTGGCAGGAGTTTTAAATGCCTCTGTGTGTTGCTTTTTGCAGTGATGTCTTATTTTATCTTCTTGAAAAAAGCCTGTTTTGTTGGAGAAATAGTTTCTAACACACAAAATACTGAAAATTCAGAGCAAGTTAGGTGGTGCACATAGAATATTACGATAAGCATCTCATGAAAACTGACTTTATCTTCTAACAAAATCTGTTGGAACTTATCTGGGATACAGGAACTGAAGGAAGGGATACTATAAATAAAGCAAACCAGAGGAAATATTCCTGCAGTTCATGAAGCATACACAGTTCTAATGAAGCATACACAGTTCTACTCGGGAGAACCCTGAAGCTAGCTTATATCCAGCGAGGTTTTAGCCTTGGTATCTTCCACATAGGCCTAGATCTTTCTATTTAGTTTTCTGGATTCCTGTTGCAGCTGAGCCTTTGTGTGCTTCCAGAACCTCCTACTTGCTGCGTTGTAGTCTTCAAATTACAGCCAAAATCTTTTTTTGCCCTCTCTTGTGTGTTTAATCTCCCGGTTTTATAGGATGTTGAATTAGACCTTTTTCCCCTTCTGCTGTTCAGCTCTTACACAGTTGATGAGAGCTACAAGGAAACATGTATTTTAGAAACTAAAGTACCAGCTGAGATGGAAGAAACTGCACAAATGAATAAGTGAATCTTAAAAAGGTATACGCTTTCCACTTAATTTGGACTTTAGCAATGAAGCTTAAGTGTCTTTTTTTTATTATGGTTTACTTAGAATTTCAGGAGAAGTGTAGCATCTAGTCAGCTGTGAGCCTCAGTTTCCTATAGGCAAGACTATAACAACCATTCATTTGGGGAGAACAGGGTATATGACGTAAAGAATTACATTCAGTGTCATAAACGATAGCTTCCAGTGATTGCGCATCACGTATCTTGGTTCTGGGTTGTCTTTAAAGAACGAGTAACATATTTTTCTCTTACAATAGAAACTGCATACGTACTTGGTAGGATTTTGCACCTGTCTCAGTAGTGTGAAATGGATTCCAATGGTGTTACTTGTGTTAGCTAATAGTATAATTCCCTATAATTAGAAGACTGTTGGAGCTGGAAACCACCTTTGCTACGTTACACAGACACTAGAATTATAAAGGTAGTGTGCATCCCTTCGGAGAAGACCAGGTTACGTGTGTCTCGGAATTACTGATGCATCTGTGTTCTCAACGTTGTAGAAGAAAAATAAAATAAATGAAGGTGCAAACAAGATCTTCTTTTTAAAGCTTTTTATAAAAAGATTATTTCTTTTTCAAGTTCGGTGTTCTGTAGCCCTAAAAAGGGTTAAAATGTAGTGGCTTGTTTGGAACAGATTTCCTCTCCTATATTTTAGGACTAGTGCTTAAGTCCAGTAGTGAGATGCATTTGATGACAGTTACCATTGCTCCTGCAGTCGCGTAGGGTCATGTTAGCTCTTTCAAAAACCTGACTCTTCAACTCTTGTTTCAACAGGACAGATTTAAGACAGGTCAGCTTAGCTTGAATGTTCCTTGTCAGTAGTCTGTCCTTACTACCTTAACGGTTAGAGTTTGCACTACAAATGCTTTTGTAAACCAGTATCTTCATTTGTGTCAAATTTCTCCCCGGCACAGAGTCTGAGAAGGTAATGGTTGAAGTGTTATGTCTCTTACTCTAACCTAATGCAAAGGTCTTCTCAAATGCATAGTCTTGATCTTATTTACTTTTAACGAACATGTGACTCTTTGGTACTTTTTGATAAGTTTGAGGTGGCATATATGAAAATTAAGCTTGGAGCTTCCTGCAAAATAATGTATGGATTAAGGAATATCATCTTTACCTCTGAAGTAAGATGCTTCTAACTGAGATGGGATTAGTTTTCTGGGTTAGCTGGGCTAATTTTTGGAGGCAGGGGGAAAGGAATCAAGAGTTCTTATGTCCAATCTTACCTTTCGCATGTGACGATGAGAAGAGAAATTAATGGTCTGGTATGTGTACACACTATTAACCCCTGCGTTTTTCTTATGGTTTCTAGAACTCCTTAGAGACCTAGAGTAAGAGTGCAGAGGTTTGGTATGGGCTTTCTTCTGTAAAGCAAAACAGGACTTATTCAAGAACTTAAATACATATATATGGATGTAATTATTAATTTTAATCCTCATATGTTTAAGTATTGTAAATTTGCTGTTACTGGACTACAAAATAGAAATTCTTGCAAACTAATATTCGGCTTTTGGTTATAAAATACGTACTAAACAACATACTGTATTTAAAATAAATGATAAGGGATGCTCCTGATGTAGTCTCCAAATTAGTTAGGACTCCTGTAACTGTTCTGTTTTCAGTTTTTGATAATACTCAAGCACGGTGCGTTCATCACTTGAAATGATCCATTTGGATCGAATGCTCTTCGTCTCTGTGGGTCATTCTTGGGTGAAATGAAGTAAAAGTCTCTCTACTTTTTTAGTAAGAAGAGGACAAAAATTATTTAGTTTCATGACTTTACCTGTTGATTTAATGATAAAATTAAGGATGTGCTTTCAGAATAAATGTAAAAGCTATTTAAATGCAAAATTTCTGATTTGACTTGTTTTTTTGTTTGTAGGAAATGTGACAGCACTCCATGTACTGCCGAATATAAGAGCTGTAAAGCATGAATGACCTTTTTTGGGGGTGGGAGGGAATCTGCAGTTAACTATACCTGTCAGAAATGGAAAATGATTGCACTTGCATTGAGTTCCTGTAGACAAATATCTTGTGCTTTGTCTTATACTACTGATCAACTATAGTAGGAAATCATGAATAGGGTAAAAAAAGATACATTTCTCTCTCTGCCTTTCCTTACGGCCACTCACGCTATCTTCTGCGTACGTGAAATGGTCATAAAGGCACATGCCTGTAGCACGCGAGAATGTCTGTGTCGGCGGGAGTACTGGACGTATCGCTGTCGCAGTCCCGGCTGCTGCTGCCTGCTGCCTTCAGTGCTACCTCTGTTCTTACAGAAGACTATCCAATAATAGTTCTGCTCACTAAAATCTGACTGGGCTTCTCGTTCATTTTTGTGGTTGAGGTAGTATAAATGACTACGTTGTCTCTTGTATTCTGAAATGTTTTATTATTAATTTCCTTAAGAGATTGGTGCCGTTGAAGGCTATGTCCTTTTGAAGCTATCACAGTTTAGATCTTCTATATGCTACCTCTTTGTTTGCCCAAGTTGGTTTCTGTATATCTAATTAAAATGTGCCTTTAAATCAGAGTTTTATAGCTTTTCTATTGCCTTTAAGAAGGAAAAAAGGTGCCCATATTTCTGGCACTTTGATACAGTCCCAGAAAGACTACAGTGGATTTGCTGGAATGGAAAACTGAAGGTTTCTATAGCAAAGGTATCCCCTGCCTTTGGGTTTGTTGGCCTGCTGGCAGAAGGTACCTGATGAAAGAAACTGCCTAGCAAGTGGTAGCCATCTCCTCTCAGGAGCACAGAAGAAGCTCCTTAGGACGCTTGATTTTTATTGAGCCTTGATGTCACTTTTGGAGAGAATTTTGTTATTTTTCAGGATAGAAAGGATGCTGTATGGATCTTGCTCTCTTTTTTTATTTTTTTTTTTCCCCCTGAAATCATATATTCCACATATAGCATTTCAGATCTCTGTATATAGACTATGATACCAGATACCTGTTGGGAAAGGGAAGCCTTTCCCTGTCTGACTCCCTTCTCCTTTCTCGTGAAAGGAAGACCAAAGCAGCATGGTTGTAGGAGCGAAGGAAGGGCTATGCTGGCCGTGGCGGTAGATGTGGTCTCTCTTTAGATAGCTGCTTGCTTCGTGAAGTGGTGTAGTCAAGACGGTGACTCCAGGAGCTCCCATCACCACATTTGCCATGAACCGAGACTCGGATGTGCACTGATCGCTGTTACTTTAAATGCATCCTTGCTATTTCTAATTCCTTATTAAAACCAAAAGCGTAATTAGGGCAGATTTTAGCCTTGTGAATATCCGAGTTTGCTATCATTGTACAGGCAGCTTCTGAGAACCAATTTTCCCAGAAAACCCAAATTGCCTCACTTCAGAGGGCTGAGGCAGAATTTAAACCGCGCTGTGGTAGGTTGGCACTGCTCTCCCCTGTCGTGAACAGATTGTTTGAATAACACAGAACTACTTAGGGCTTTATGGGGCTTTTTGGGACAATCCCAGCAGTTGCATTGTCAGAGTTCATAATAGTCTTTGGTTATTAAAAAGGGGGGTTGGCTATACAGGATGCCTAGCTGGTACCTTGTTTGGTAATTGTAAAGTGTATGATAACGTACTGTGAATTGAGCGTGTTGGTCGCGAGCTAGCTTGATTGTTTATGGTATCTTCAATGTTTTAAAAGACCCTGCAATGCACTTAATGCTGAAGTGGAATAACTGTGAAAAATGGCCTTATTTTTACACTTTTTTTGTCCGGATGTAAAGACTAGCGATGACTTGTAATATTACAAATAAAAATGTTAAAATTCTGTAGCAGTAAGTGTTTGTCTTTCATTCATCATGTGGTAAGCAGCTCTTTTCCCATTATTATTAAGATGACTTTTCATATGCCAAACTTGCGCTAGGTGGTGACTGTTGAGATGGGAGTTTGCAGTTTGTGCACAGAATTCCTCCATGGTAGTGTAGAGAACGTGTTTTAATTTGCTGAGCAGTCTCATAGCCTTTTGGTTTTCTTTTGGCAGTGCAGAGAATTTCCCAGAACCGCCAAAACCTTAACAGTGGTCACTCCTGAAGAACTTGGTGAAGACTTGTTGGGGGAGAGGCAGATTATCGTGTGGCTGTTCTGATGTCCCACCACGGCAACAGCAAAGCCCAGAGAGCGTGCCGGTGCTCTTGTCCAGTGTGGGACAGATGTAATCCTTCGGGAATAAAGCATAGGTGTTTCTAAGTAAAATGTTAAGTAGAATGTGATTAATTTGAATTGTATGAGGTTCACACTCAAAATGTACTTCATTTTCTTTGCAAAGAAACGCGTGGTGTCGGATGCCTTCTGTGAATGTAGCCTTTCAGAGGGTGGAATAGAAAAATAACTAGTATGCCATATTTTTTTTAAATTTGTCATTGTGATACTCAAAATCAGTCGGTGTGGACCCAAATGGTGACTGTATGTAGGTTACACAGCTTTACAATCTATGAAGTTTTGGGACAGCAGTGAGCACTGATGGGATAGGCAGCTACTAGGCAATTTGACTTAAATGCTACAAATTCATTTGTCCTAATTGTCATGAATTCTGCACCATTTTTCTAACGCGCAGTCCCACATGAATTATTTCGTTTTAGAATCTGGAACTGATAATTAAGAGTCATGAACGCATGAACTTTGTGCTAAGAAAAAGGCTGGATGTAATAAAATATGTGTTGTTGCCATCTACTGGTAAAACGAGTCTCTGTTCTCGCAGCAGGAGTACCAGAGCTAGGGGCAGTATCACCTAGTGCAGGGTTGCGTGGCTGGTAGGCTTCTCGGTGTTACGCTTCAAATCAGTGTAAATGCTCACTTTTGAGCATGGTTCATCCGGGCTGGTGAAAATGGAGCTGGGGACTGAAATGAAGAGACTTGGAGCAGTTGGATATCGTCCAGCAGGGAAATGTGAAATCTGTCTACCTGAGACAGAGCCCAATACCAAGTAGCACACAATTTTATTTAGAAGAAAAAAAATAATAATCTGATTAAATAACAGGTTAAGGCAAACAAATAGCACATGGAATATAGCTGGTCAGAAGGTGAGGTGGCTGTGCTCTCACGCATGGGCCCTGGCTTGCTGGAGTTGAAGACTCTGAGTTAGGTGTTTGAGCAGATGCTCCGCTTTCCCTTTGAGCATCCCTCCTAGTTGAACGTGATGCTGACTGTCCTCCTTTTGTGCAGGATGTTCGGCCTGTAGGTGTAACTCCGGGTCAGAGAACAGAAGAGCATACCGTACGTGTTTGTGGAGGAAGGTCATGCTTTTGATGGTGTTTGTTTCTAAGGACTTTGGGGGGCGGGGGAATGAAGTTTTCCATTACTGTTGCTTTTCCCCCTACATCATAACCGATTTCAAATGGTGCTAGACAAAAACTGAGACTCTGAACACCAAGAGAAATCGGTCAGCCTGTGTAAGAGACATTTTCCTGGCTCAGAGAAGAATCCTCTTGCAGATGACAGCTACGTGTTCTTTAAAGATGACTACTCAGTGGTCTGATCAAACGCTTCATCCGCCCAGCGAGCGATGCCTTTTCTGTGTGTCACGACATGTTTGACAGCAGTGAGGTCAAGCAAAAATAGTTTAGCTTCATTCTAGTGGTTTGGATGCAAGGGTATAGAAGTTGTCTGAAACACTACTAGAAGTTACCAGCAATAAACTTAAAAAATAATTCTAGAAAAAGGGGTGGATTCGGTGTGACATCATCATGATTGCTGAAGGCACTTTTGTGTTGAACTGCTGAGATCAAATTGTCGGAGGGAATTTCTGTGTTGGCAGAGCAAGTCTCTGGGAGCTATGGATTCATATTTCTATGGTGATAGTCCCCAAGCTCAAGAGTGGAAATACATTTGCTCTACGTTAGTAAATTAAATGTTAGGGTCCTAGTGATTTTTATAGTAAAAGAAACGTACTCTGCCTGTCAAGATGCAAGAAGTACTAGGTTGGTTTTCATGCAGCTTTCGGATCACTTTACTCTGGACAACTTTAGCTCAATATCCATTGTTTATTAAGTAGAAATACATTTGAAGGAGGCTGTTCTGTGGTGGCCCTAGCTTGAGAGGGTGTATACAGTGGTCGTCAAGTGTCTAGGAATCAGATGATGTTACAAAGTGAATGGCTGGCAAAAAAAAAAATAACCAGTGGGAAAAGGTCTGGTTTGGGGAGTAGAGGCCATCAGTGAAGTGAGCAGCTGCTTGATCTCCTCCCACGCTGTAATTCTTGCTCCTAGAACACTGATTTCAAATGGTGCTAGATACAAAGTGGGAAAATCTAAGCCACCATGTGAAACCAGCTTCCAGAGGAAGACACATCTCGTGCATGGCTGCAGGCTGAGAGAGAAAATCCTTCATCTCCACCGTACCTAGAGAAAAATTCATTTATTTAATTTGATTAGAAAGCAAGACAATGAGCTTCGGGACAGTTATTTTATTGACACTTTTTCTTTTTTTTTTTTTTTGGCAACTTGTGAATAGTTGAGGCTGATGTGGGAGAAACGAAATAATGTGATGAAGAAACCCACCGCTCCGGCAAGGACTGCCGTTTCTTTCGTGGCCAGGTGGAATATCCTGAAACTCTTACCAGCAAGCAGTGAAAGGGTCTGAGCTCTCTGTTAGCGCAGAGTATGCTGCTGGTGGGGGCAGTTTGTGTTCTACACGAACGCTTTTTTCGTGCCGTTGCAGACAGGACCAGGCTATAAACCTCATTCTGTCCAAGGCAGAGAGAATTCTGACTTTGATCTCAGCATCATCAGAGAGGACAGAGCAGGTGCTTTTTGTGACAGGGAAAGGAAATGACTATGGCAATGGGACTTCCTTTGCCAGCTGTGTCACACGGCCCGCGAAGAGCGTGCTTTTTACACGCAAGGAGCTGCAGGTTTTTGCGAGACAGGTTTTAAATTCTGTAGGGACAATGAAAATAAATTGCGTGGAAGCTGCTTTGAGCGCGGGTCAGAACGAAACCTAAAAAGGGAGCATTTGCAAACCGAACTGTAAATGGTTCAACGAAAGTTGTCAAGGAAGTAGGAGAGTGTGAAAATGAGTGGCTGACGGTTATTGGAAATGGGGGAGGTCTGAGCAGTGCTGTGGTGCAGCGCAGCCGTGGTAGTTAACCTGCCGTGTACGTGTCTCAGGGAATAGATGGGGGTCTTGAAGCCTGTGGATGACTATACACGGGCGTAATTCAGGAACCGATGAGCCCTGGCCACTGGCCCTGACCTGTGCTGATGCGGAAGCTGATGTAAAATGGAATAAAGTGCGGCGGCAGTGGGGTGGGGAGTTTCCTTTATTGATGCCCTGGGTTTTTGGCAACTCTTTGCGTTAGTTTTGTAACCAGATTCAAGGATCTGCTTCAGTGCCTACGTCCTAATGCACGCCCACAGACAGCAGAGGAAAAGCTCAGAGAAAAGAGCACGTCCTTCCACGAACGGGGAGTGGAGGAAGGGGAAAGAACTGTACTAGGTTACCGTGGCTGGGTATTTACTGGAGTTTCTAAATCCATTAACTGGGGCAACAGGGTGAAAGACAAGTGGAAAGCAGGTTCCCTCCCCAGTGCCTGTCTTGCTGGCACAGTTATTTGTGAGGCACCCGGTATTATCAGCGTGAAGATTTACCCCTGAAAAGCTGGACCGCAAGCTACTGCTGGCTGGAGGTCAGTACCACGGCAGCGTCTTTCAGAAATGGGCTCAAAGTGAGGGCTGCTTTGGTGTTTTTTGTTTTGGTTTTTTTTAATTCTTAGTAGTAAGCATGTGCCTTAACAGTGAAAAGGAATTTTTATTAGGGTTTGCAAACACAGTTGGTGGAAATGTCAGTTACGTTTGTGCTGCTGAGAATGAGTTTTTGTAGAGGTATGAGACTTCTAGAGTCTGAACTAGGTCTGAACACCTCTGCACACCTTCCCCTCCCCTTCCAAAGCCGACTGACCTTTCCAGAAATACCATGCAGCAGTTGAAGACCAGTGGCTCATTCATTATTTATGGTTTGATAAAGCCAGATTTCACCTTGGCATAATTAAGATGCTGCTGTCCCTCCTCCGGGCTACCTGAAGATTGTCCCATTGCCTTGACAAGCTCCCCTTCCCTCCAAGCAGCCAGAAGGTGTCAGCCCTTTCTGCCAAACAGCAGGTACACCCCTTAGGAAGGACATGTCTGTGACAGTCTATGCTGTTCTTCCCAAACCGAACAGCATGCTCGGGCAGGCAGCAGCAGAGGGGAGGAGGGAAAAAGAGAGCAGTTTGAGATGCTGTGATACAGCGCTCGATATGCACATGTGCAGAAAAACAAACCAGTGCTTGTCTCAAGCATTTGCTGGGTGTGTGTTGAACGTGTGCATATGGACACACACATATGTGTGGAGACAGGCAAATGCTGTCAGCTATAGCTGGCTTTGTCAAAGCATTCTGGAGTTTTCAATAATAGTAGAAAAAGTACAACATTACCATTCTGGTTTTTCTCCCTCCTTTTTCGGACACGTTTTGGTAGCAGTACTGTTCCTTCTTTCAGAGGAACATCTCAAAGCCTTTCACGGACTTCACACTGCTTTATACCTTCGGCAGAAGGGGAAGAAATCCCTGCCTCCCCCATGAAAGGGAACTGATGCCACAGACCTGATTTTTCACACCCTACAGCTTATAAATGAAGGCACTTTGGGGGCTTCTACAGCCAGCAGAACAGATCTCTGCGTGACCCTGTGTGCATCACAAATTTTTTTCCCCTCCCATTTTCAAATCACAGTGTGAAACTCGTGGTTTGTCAGACTCTGGTCTCCCCTGGAGAAAATATTCCCGTTTTACATGCGGAAAACCTGAGCTGGATGCATCATCCCCACAGTCAAGGAATGAGTCAGACCAGGGCCAGGTGCAGGACAGGGGGGTGTGACAGTACAAGCGGTGACCTGTAAGGGGAATTGAAATGAGTGAACTTCTAAGGTTTCAAAAAAGCTTCCTCAGCCCGGGGGAGCGTGTAACTGCATCTGTTTGTTGTGCAGTTCTGTTACTGTGTGGTGGTGCCTAGGTCAGGTATGGACAAATGTGCCCCGACTTGCAGCCCGGGCCGGGCGCTGGTGCCTAACGCTTTCTGTGTCGACAGCGGCGCTGACCTGGGCTGAGCAAAGGGAGGGTCGATGCTGCATCGCTTGCTGGAGTTGATGATGGTGACTAGAAGATGGCTCTAGAGATGCTACTGCTATTACGGGCAGCAAAACCACGTACTTCCCATGTGAGTTTAAAGCATAATGGAGATTTTTTTTTCCCCCCCCCTTGATTAGGACGAGAATAAAACCTCCAAATCACATTCCTGAGTGAGCATAGTCTATTCCGTTAGTCCTACTCTTGTAGCCTTACAATCACAGTACAAATAGGAGAGTTAAAAGCCAGGCTCTCTGGGTCTGCAAAGCTCGTGCTGTCTGCCCAAAACCCAAAGGCAATCTGAACACCGGCCTGCGACGTGCTGTGGGTAAAAGCCCATAGAGCCTTTCGTCCCATCTGGCTCTGTCTGAGCAACGGGACAGTCAGGCCTGCTTGATGTTTGAGTCCCTAATTTCAATTCCTATTAAGGGTCGTCTGTCGGAGCGCTCACTAGCCTTTGTCTAACTGTGCTGGGCTGTCAGCAAGCTGCCTATCGTGCTAATCCATTTGTTAAAATGACCCAAGGGTTTGGGGGTAAGAAGGCGGCCAGCGGCTAGGTTTTTGTTTGCTCGTTGGTTTAATGTAGGGAGAAGCACCCCTTTTGCAGTTAATTTAGGGCAGGCCAGGTGATAGGTGGTGTCAGCGATGGCTGAAATTTGGCTTTGGTGGGGTCCGAGAGGTGGACGTTAGCCTTCTCTCTTTGCACGGCAGCCTTGCTGAAGGCACGCGGGTGTGTGGTTAACTTGTGCTGCTCTGGGTGAGTTTTGATAGAGCTGGTTCCCAGCATGGGTTTGGTGCCAACCAGGATTCTCCTAAACAGCGCTGAGCCGGGGTCTGGCAGTTGGGTATCGGCGGTTGGGATGCCGAGAACCTCATGTTGAGGGCAAGGTGGTTCAGCACTGGTGTTGACCCAGGCACACTGGGTGATGTGATGGGCCACACCAGCCTTCGTTTTATGGCTCTGCCATACTGAGCCACATTTTCTGTGGTGCCTGGGCTTAAAACAAGTCCAGGAGACTTGTAATTTGCAGGTTACAGGTCTTTTGGAAAAACCTGGAGATAGTTCATAACAGCACAACTTCACTGAAGTAATTAGGATTTATTCACAAGACCTGTTTTTTTTAAAGCCAGAACCTTTGTTTCAGACTATTAAGTAATATATCGCTTGCTATTTGCTATTGCTTGCCCGAAAGCTATTCTGAACTGAAGGGAGCGGTTTTAGCACGGTGACCATTCTAGGAGTGCTAGATATTAGGGCTACAATTTCTAATCTTGCTTCCTGTCTGCTCATCTGAAATTGCTTCAGCTTGCCTGGAGTCACACAGTGTTCTTCCACCTTGGCTTTTGTGAGAGTTCCCAGGCAAAACCACAGCCTCTTTGGAGGGCACAAGAACTACTGAACCACTGAATCCTAGTGAGGATTCACGAGGGACGATGAGGTGAAACTGGGAAAACTTACGCAGGGGAGGAAGAGCATCGCACTTACATGACCTGGGTCATGGAAGAGCAGTAGGAAGGTGCAGCACTGGAAACTCATCAAATTTAGCCACGCACAGCTTGACTGAACAGCACATGACAGAACTAACTACACCAAGAAAAATTATCCACCGAAGTAGCTGAAAGCAGAAAAGTAATTTTCTGTTCCTAACTTCTGTGCGTAAGCATCACTTCAGATATGAAGTATTGATTTCGGGTGTCTTGAAGGCAATCACAGGGAGATTATTGTTGTGATTTGTATAGTCAGTTCAGGAACACGGTGTTCCCCCAACACCACCGTTCCAGCGACTTTGGGTAATGTCAAGGGAAATCATATTTTACTTGGTGTCATGCAAGAGAAAAGAATATCCTGAGCCAGCGAAGAGCATAAGGAAAGAAATCCTGCGAGATTGTTCACTGGAGCATAACCAGCCCTCAGACTGGACATTTGAAAACGTGCCTGCTGTGCCCCGCTGTATCTTACCACTATCCACAGTAGAAGGACCTGGCAAAAAAGCTGGAGAAGAGCATGGACCAAACTCCTGGCTGAGTCCCCTGAGCACGTGAGCTGTTTGCTTTGTACCTGTTCCCAGGATTTCCATCATTCTGCCTGCCGCTGAAACTTCACCATATGTTTGAGAGCCGTCGTCAATGTTTAAGAAGCGTTTGAGCTGTATGTCCAAATACAAAACCAGTGGCTGCTGTTGGACACCTACTGTGCACCATTTGCACTGGATAAAGAGTGTTTGTGTGGGGAGCTGAAGAGATGTGCCTAACTCAGAAATAGCTCCTTTCCTTGGAAAGCTTAAGGGCTGAATCACACTGTGTTGGCTCAGTTTTTAGCAGACAAGCTATCACATATGCCTCCCTGTAGGCGAAGAGTCGTCACTGGCATCAGGATTAGCAGCCAGGTTCTTTCCCTTTAAAAACTAGAGAATAACGATGCTGAAGGCTAGGACTGACTTTAAGCACGGTCAGGGCAGGAGGCTGCCCAGGGCTGGAGGCCTGGGGAGCTGGGCTAGCAAAACTGGGAACAGGAAGGTTCCACACGCATCCGTGCTTGGGCTGCGCTGGCCCCCACGTTCCCCTCTGTTCAAAAGGAGCCAGATAACGAGCCCCCAAATTGGACTTTGTTGTTGACTGGGACAAAGTGAGTTACCTTGCTCAAGATCCTTGAGGCATTAACCACTCCACTGCTGCCTGTGAAGCTGAGACGACTAGAGCCAGCCCCAGCGTATCCATGCTTGATGAAAATACAAGTGACGTGGAGAAATAGGAACATCGGAGAAAAATGTGGAAACCCAGGAGGGGACAAGAACGCTATCGAGCAGAGATGCCTGACCCTGGAAGCTCATGAGAGACAGCCCTAGCTTCACAGACCCTGGTGAACTTGGGGCAGCCTGCAGAGTCCACCTGCTAGTGACTACAGGAACAGAAATGCAAATATATGCAGACACTTTTTTTCTTTTTTTCCTGGACCATAGTGTAAGTTGATGCCTAGTCCTTAAATACATGCCATTCCTGATTCCCAGCAGTCCAGAGGAAATCTTGGGGGAGGGAATGGGGATGAGGAAAGCACTGCAAAGTTTTTGTACTTAGCTCAAGAAATAAGTTATAGATAGAGGTTTTAAAATGCCTCAGAGATGTGGGATTTTTTGGATGTATGCTTTTGGACTCAGTGGCCCACTATTACAGTAGCATTAATTTTCAAGCCTCACCTCCAGGTTCAGGACTCGAGCCTTGCCACAGTTGTAAGAAATGTGGACTGGGAGTTCCTGAACCAACTGGTGGCGGACAATGAGTCAGGGGAATGACCTTGCAGCAGGCGGCTCACGGTACCGCGCTCGGAGCTGTGCCAGTGTAAACGCGCTGGCATCTCTCAATGCTATCGAAACCATTTTGTGAGACTCCCGCGCTGGCCATTTCTGCTGCCACCTTTGCACCAAAACTTTTGGGTGGGTGAGACCAGAATAGAGTACCCCCTTCTTGTTCCATAACATGGGCATCTCCGCAACCTGGGCTTGGGACGGTCTATATCTATATACAGATACATATAGGATATGGGCAACTCATCTCTCTTGCCTACATCTCTATCTGTTAGCATCAGCGATACAGCTACTTAACCGACTCAAATCTTACCCTTCCCTCCCAGCCACACCCATACGAAACCGTAAGAAAACACCGTGAACAAGTTTCAGAAAAAAATACCCAGCAGCAGTGAATTTTCTGGATAGGTCTGGAAGCGATTTGTGAGAGGAGTGAGGGTAGGATACTTGGCATTTGGACATCTTAATGAATTTTCCCAAATAAGAAAAGAAAAACATTTGCTTGTAGACGTTAAGCTTCTCACAGCATCAGCAAAGCTTCTGACACAGAGCCCAACGCTGTATTTGTGTGACATGGAAATTAGCAGCAGCAGCAGCGCTGCAGGCTGAGAGTCTACCCTGCGAGCAACAAAATGGCTAGGGGTGCTGTTGTGTTCATTCGGATTCCTCCACCGTTTGTGGGTGGTGAAAGAGGTGGACGCCGATATCCCTGCCGCTTCAGGTATGGTCATGAGCTTTGACATCGATTATTAAATGCATGGTTCTAACCGTATTCAAGCTTGTGCCCTCATCAGCTCAACTCCGTAAAGCACCGACCGGAACCAACGGCAAAATCGGACTGCGTCACAGATGTAACATGACCATCGGCAAAACAAGTGCAGAAAGAGATCATGGCTGTCTCGCCTGCCAGAGAGCCTGCCTTCGAGATCAAGGAAGAATAAGATGGTAATGCTTTTAAATTTATGTCGTGAGCATTTGCAATCCTTAACTTCCTTTACCGAATTTTGCGATGCTTGAACGGTCGGGACTCCCAAGAAAACAGCACGCA
The DNA here is from genome assembly GCF_000687185.1 of Egretta garzetta. NCBI lineage: Eukaryota > Metazoa > Chordata > Aves > Pelecaniformes > Ardeidae > Egretta > Egretta garzetta. The sequence goes on along the minus strand of NW_009260496.1, from coordinate 155,179 downwards.
TTTTGCCAACGGACCCAGCGCATTAACGAACGCTGCGTCATAATGCCGCACTAAGGCGGGGAGATCTCATAAACCCCACTTTACAAAGGGAGGAAACCGAAATACAGAAAAATGAATCAGCTCACACAATGTCACACACGCAAGTGTCAGAGGGAGAAAGAAATCCCAGCTTTCCCAAGTCCTTTCGCGGCAATACGCAGAAAACCACTAGGGTACAGTTAGCCATGCACAGCTAATGTACAGCAACAATACCATCCTTACGTGCAAAATCCCTGCCGTCCTACAGAAATATGCCATGTCCCCTTCTTAGCCTTGTTTCTTGCCAGTCCCACAGATTTACCCGCTGACGGTAACCTCAATTCCCGAGTAATGAGATTTACAGCCGAAGTTTAACATTGAAATAACTCCTCTTTTCTCTCTGTCTCCCTACCCTCCCTTGCATTTAGTCACAATTAAACTATCCCCGTGGCAAAAAGATGGTAGCAAGAGGGATACAAACAAATGGACCCCTACGCTGAACACAAGGTACTCAAACAGTATGCATATGCCTGAGCAAGTACACCGGCTGCCAGTTGCGCTGCCTTCCAGAGGACTGAGAAATGCCATTAGGAAGCAGGAGCTTTGCAAATTAACGGGGTCCTCCACCCCACGACCGCGATGGGGAAAAACGCAAAGGGTTGTCCGTTCAGACGGCGCCCAGCAAAACAGACTCGGCCCACCCGTCTTCCACGCAACCGAGCATCGTTTCTTAGTCCGGCTCCTGCCTGTACAGAATTACCTCCGTGGCTGCCTTGCACTGGTCCTGTACGTGTGTGTATTTATGCCTGTCTGTCTTGCTGCAGGGACCACCGTTGTTGCTGCTATTCCTGTTGTTCCCCTGCTCTGCGGAACTGGCGCTGCAGGAGGCAAGGATGCTCCAAGGGAGCCAGCTACAGCCAGCGAAGGCTCAGTGAGTCAGGAGGGGTTGTGACGACTGCAGTAAGAGTCTGAAATTCCCTATGGAATCTGGCAGAACGGGAGGGGAGGCAAGAAAGGTGGAGATGGGAAAGAGGGGAAAAAAGTGGGGAGTGGCACCTACTGTCTGTTTTCTTCTTCCCTCCCTGTCCCTTCCGCCGCACTGCCGGTGGAAATGGCATCCTCCCCGCGCCGGCACTGCGCAAAGGGATGGAGTCGGGGATAAAACCGCAGCGCCTACGGCCTTCGTCACCCAACAACCAAAATTCGGCCGGGGTGGGTGTATGTGTGTAAGTACAGCCCTTCTCTCTCTCTCCCTCTCTCAGGCTGCCGTTGGCAGGCTGCGCTGCTGCTGAAGCAATGGAGACGGCGGCCGCGGTA
>NW_009260496.1:150751-153736 GCF_000687185.1 Egretta garzetta | reverse complement strand
TGAGCTTTGACATCGATTATTAAATGCATGGTTCTAACCGTATTCAAGCTTGTGCCCTCATCAGCTCAACTCCGTAAAGCACCGACCGGAACCAACGGCAAAATCGGACTGCGTCACAGATGTAACATGACCATCGGCAAAACAAGTGCAGAAAGAGATCATGGCTGTCTCGCCTGCCAGAGAGCCTGCCTTCGAGATCAAGGAAGAATAAGATGGTAATGCTTTTAAATTTATGTCGTGAGCATTTGCAATCCTTAACTTCCTTTACCGAATTTTGCGATGCTTGAACGGTCGGGACTCCCAAGAAAACAGCACGCATTTTGCCAACGGACCCAGCGCATTAACGAACGCTGCGTCATAATGCCGCACTAAGGCGGGGAGATCTCATAAACCCCACTTTACAAAGGGAGGAAACCGAAATACAGAAAAATGAATCAGCTCACACAATGTCACACACGCAAGTGTCAGAGGGAGAAAGAAATCCCAGCTTTCCCAAGTCCTTTCGCGGCAATACGCAGAAAACCACTAGGGTACAGTTAGCCATGCACAGCTAATGTACAGCAACAATACCATCCTTACGTGCAAAATCCCTGCCGTCCTACAGAAATATGCCATGTCCCCTTCTTAGCCTTGTTTCTTGCCAGTCCCACAGATTTACCCGCTGACGGTAACCTCAATTCCCGAGTAATGAGATTTACAGCCGAAGTTTAACATTGAAATAACTCCTCTTTTCTCTCTGTCTCCCTACCCTCCCTTGCATTTAGTCACAATTAAACTATCCCCGTGGCAAAAAGATGGTAGCAAGAGGGATACAAACAAATGGACCCCTACGCTGAACACAAGGTACTCAAACAGTATGCATATGCCTGAGCAAGTACACCGGCTGCCAGTTGCGCTGCCTTCCAGAGGACTGAGAAATGCCATTAGGAAGCAGGAGCTTTGCAAATTAACGGGGTCCTCCACCCCACGACCGCGATGGGGAAAAACGCAAAGGGTTGTCCGTTCAGACGGCGCCCAGCAAAACAGACTCGGCCCACCCGTCTTCCACGCAACCGAGCATCGTTTCTTAGTCCGGCTCCTGCCTGTACAGAATTACCTCCGTGGCTGCCTTGCACTGGTCCTGTACGTGTGTGTATTTATGCCTGTCTGTCTTGCTGCAGGGACCACCGTTGTTGCTGCTATTCCTGTTGTTCCCCTGCTCTGCGGAACTGGCGCTGCAGGAGGCAAGGATGCTCCAAGGGAGCCAGCTACAGCCAGCGAAGGCTCAGTGAGTCAGGAGGGGTTGTGACGACTGCAGTAAGAGTCTGAAATTCCCTATGGAATCTGGCAGAACGGGAGGGGAGGCAAGAAAGGTGGAGATGGGAAAGAGGGGAAAAAAGTGGGGAGTGGCACCTACTGTCTGTTTTCTTCTTCCCTCCCTGTCCCTTCCGCCGCACTGCCGGTGGAAATGGCATCCTCCCCGCGCCGGCACTGCGCAAAGGGATGGAGTCGGGGATAAAACCGCAGCGCCTACGGCCTTCGTCACCCAACAACCAAAATTCGGCCGGGGTGGGTGTATGTGTGTAAGTACAGCCCTTCTCTCTCTCTCCCTCTCTCAGGCTGCCGTTGGGAGGGCAGGCTGCTGCTGAAGCAATGGAGACGGCGGCCGCGGTACGTCTGAGCCGGTTCGGAACCCAGCGGTTGTTGCTAAACAACCGGACCCGACGCTTGAGATGTCAGCGAGTGAGTAATACAGATTAAATGCTTATGCTACCATATCCTTAAACTTGTTTTTCCCTCGATACGATGTAAAGGCTATGGAATAATGTGCCCTGCCGTATGAGAAAGCAACGTTACCACTCCACTGAATAATCAGGAGACTTCCTCGGCCAGAAGGACCAAGCCCAAAGCTGGTTGTGTCCTCAGCACTTCCAGGCAGAGTTGCCATCTTCATTGCTGGTCGCTTTAAGAAGAGAGGTGAAAAAATAGTATAGTAAATGGTTAAGAGAGAAAAATGTTCTCCCCTTCGTTTCCTCATCCTCTCTCTGGAGCTGCTCTCTGCCCTCGGTCTCCCGTTCATCCTTACCCAGTCCTTCCCAATCCTCCTTCGATCCCCGCTTCCTAACGCTGTTATTTCTTTTGCAAACCTTTCCAGACCCGCCACTCAGGGCTGTCCTCGGCTCTCCCTGACGGTACCGAGCCCGTGGCAAACGAAAGCTCAGTTTGGGCCAGAGTCTTTTTCGCTTCTTGAATTATCCCCACGACAGGTTTTCCAGGTGCAATCCCTGCCCCAGGCAGTTCACAGACCTGCTGACGCTCCACCGCCTTGTCAGGGAGGAGGAGGAGGAGGAGGAGGAAGGCGAGCGAGCGAGGAGAAAACCCCCAGAGCCCAGCACTTTCCCCTTCCCCGTGGTTTTGCAGCTCTGACACGTCATCGTCGCCACTGCGCGGCGAAACGAAACCTCCCCGGCATCGCCGCGGGGCACCCGTGGGTGCGGGCCGCCCCGAGGAGTTAACTGCTGCCGTCCTGCCTGCACGAGGGCAGGGAGCGGGCAGGGAGCAGGCAGGGGAGCGGGCAGGGGAGCTGCCGGCACTTTGAAGCAAGTGAAATCGACGTTGAGATTTGACACCCAGTCCTCGACCAATCCGGGAGGGCTTTTCACCTGCCATCACCTCCTCGGCCAATCGGGTGGCGCCTTTGGGCTGAGAGCCCTCCCCGGCCAATGGGGAGCCGGCTCTGCCACTTAGTTAATGATGCAGCAGTACAGGGAAGACTATCACATGTGAGCTGGAAGGCTGCCAGCATGGAGACACGGGGAGAGCAAGGTAAACAACTTTCCAACGCCAAAATGATGACATTTAATCCCTAAATGCTAGCTTCCCGTCTCGACTCATCCTTTAACCCCTTTCAGCTGGGGTGGAAGCCTCTGGAAGGCACCCGTCTACCTGTCCCCGGTGCTTTTAAAAACTGGACGACGTGCCCTGCAATGATCACTGCGTCACCGT
>NW_009260496.1:141485-150706 GCF_000687185.1 Egretta garzetta | reverse complement strand
AAACATGAAAACAGCAGTCTTTGCAAAGTTGTCATCTCTCCCCCACGACTACTACCCTCCTCTGCAGTACAGCAATGCCGGCAGGAGTGACATTAGTACAACCTGTGCCGTCGTTCCATTGAGAAAACAGCTCTGACGCAGAACAGAGCAGTCATACCCAGCCAAAATAATAATAAAGGCACTCCGGGATCCGAACTTAGGGACGCTGGGGGAAAGGGACGCCCTGCAAATAATTAAAATACGTAGATGCAGCTCGAGCCCCATCCTGATCAAAGGGTACGTACGTGGGAAAGACGAACCGGACCGAAGAGCTCTGCCCGTGCACCATCTGCGCAGTCCTCAGCCCTCCGCTCGCTGTGTAGCGCCGCAGAATAGAAGGTTCCAGAAATTTCCTTTCCGTTAACCCTTTCGGCGTCTGCCCACTCTCCCTCCCCGCGGGATTAAGCGCGCCGGGTCTCCAGCATCGTCAATGGGCGAAGCCTCCTACGCCAACCGAGCCCAAATACCATCTTTAAATGACACTGGATGGTGGCAGGAGCCCAGTCCCTGGTGTTGGTGTTACTTCTCTTTCTGGAGCCCTCTCTGCCTCTCTTGCTGCCTCTCTCCCCTCTTGCTGCAGCAGGGCTGTTGCTGGTAGACCTATCGACGGAGCTTGCTCTCTCACTCTCTCGCTGAGCTCTGTGACGCAGCTCTAAATTCTCCAGCCTGCTCCCTGTGTTATAAGAGCGGAACTGCAGCTTTCCAGGGAGCCCGTGCCAGCGGTGCCAGGGCCAGGCAAACCGAGGGGAACGTCGCTCCTGGACTCTGCACCTTTTTTTGGTAATTATTATGTTCCTCACCTCTCTTTCTGTGCTTCCTCCAAGGCTCTCAGCCTCGCATCTCCTTCTCTGCTTCTGAGTCATACTTGCTAGGTTAACTCTTTTAGGATTGGTAGTCAGCAGTACAAATCTCGAACGAGCGCAGCTGAAACCACAGCCAACTTTGTGGTGGTTTCTGCTTTAAAAAAAACCAAAGCAAATCTTCTTGGCTCTAAAAAACAAAAACACACACGCACGCGCACACACACACACACACACACACGTTCCAGTAGAGAGTTAGTGCTTTTTGATTAACCGTTTCGGTGACAGGAACCACTGCTTGACTTCCTAAAGTAAAATATTTTAGGCCTACCTCTTGCAAATACTCAGCAGGCAGCTGCCCCGAAGCACAAGGCAACTTAAAAGGAACGGCTCCTGTGAACGAACGCCGGGCTTCTAGGCTGGACCCCCAGGACCCCGCTACGCTGGCCACAAGGCATCGATCTGCATGTGGTTTGGCCACTGGGCAGATGCGTGGTGTAAGATAAGGTTCTGAAGGTGCTAGAAAGCTACAGGCTCGTCTTAATCTGAACAGTATTAATAAGTGTTATCACACAGACGGATTCAGAACGCTCAGCGTAGGCAGGGGAACTAATAACTGCGTTCCTGGAGTCACCAGAATCCAATAATCTCTGTCAAAGACAAGTCCACAGCTACGTATTTCAGCACAGCAGGCATCACCAGGCAAAGAAGGATTTTGCAGATGAACGCTCGCCCCTTGCCTCTGCCCCCTGGCATCAACTCGGACAACTTCAGCACCGGGCAGGGGAAGCAGTGCTCACCCGTCTTGGAGCCTCAAAACTGGGAAGTGTGGAGGAGGATCAGTGGTAGCTACAGCATCTGGGAATCAAAGGGAAGCTAATGGCACGGCAGCTCCATACGAGGGAGTTCATGCGTCAGCCTGCGTGTACAAAGGAGCGAGCGGGAGAGCCAGCAGACCGTTTGTAAGACACAGAAGCAAGAGATCACTACTACACGGCTACATCTGCCATTTTAATTCCGGACTTCAGAGCTGGCTGCAAGCTTCGGGTTTTTCACTACAACCAAAGCTGAAGTAACCACTCTTTTTTCTCTTCGCAGCGTCTGAAGAGCCTGAGCTATTTTGGGATTTGTCTGTACTACACTGAAAATGACACCTGTTACGCGCAGACACAAATGAGAAGAATTGCAAGCTCCCGGTTTCTCAGATAAGATTCTACAAAAAAAAAAAAAAAGGAAAAGGATCCTGTGAGCTGGGGACCTGGGAGAGCCGTGCAGGCTCTCGGCGCGGGGCGAAGGGGATGCCCCCTGCGAATTGACCGGTCAGACACCGATACTGCAAATGTAAAAGGTCTGCTGTAGCTGATGCAAGGGGAAATCAAACCTCCATGTGACCAAAAGAAGTAGTGCTTGATCAAGGAAATGCCACAAGACATGGTTGCTTATGCAATCAAACCCCTGGGACTCCAGGCCTTGCATCTACGCTTCGTGGCCAAAGCTGCAAGCATTAACTACTTCAGTTAATGAAGGTAAAATTGTAAGAGCGCTACAGCTACTTAAATGAGTCACCCAGCAATGATACTTGCTAAAGTAGGCCAGTGTTTCATGTGATGTTAAGCTGCCTGTGCTGGTTTCAGTTACCCCTGAGTTATCTCAGGAGCTCCACCAACACGCGGGGTCAGAGCGGATTTTCCGCATTCCCCGTTTTCCCTGCCAGCGGGCGGCTGATTTACAGCACGCCCGCGCTGCGCAGGCGAGGCAGAGGCCATCTCGCTGGACCCGCGAGATCCGGCGAAGCTCTGAACGTGGTTGCATACGGCACGGGAGCGAGACAAAAGGCTCGGAGCCTCAGAAATGGGGTGGCTGACTGGTGCTTTTAGCTCACAGCGATTTTGTCAGTCTTGCGGTATAGTAAGAAAGTAAAGTGGAGTTTTGATTTATTTCCAATTACATCTTTTTGGTTGCTTTCAGGGGAAAGGCGACATTTATTTTACGCTTTGCTTTCATTTGCAAATGACCAGCCGAGGAACATTTCTGCTGTTACCTAACTGTAAGTATTGGCTTTATGGTGGTCCTCAGGCTCCCAAGGCGACTCAAAGCCGCGCTGCACTGGGAAACATTTGAGTGCACAACTAAGAAAACACGGCACAAGGGAAGGCTTCGGCACTCGGAACTGAATAATGAGGCCCCAAAAAAATAAAAGTTGTCTTCTCACACACAGCTGAGTCTGTGAAACGTTGGGCAGGCTTTGGCATTTTCTGTGAGCTGAAGTAAGGAAATAGAGGCCGGGCTTCCAGGGTAGAAATCTATGCTGCTTTTCTGGTTTAAGGGGAGCCCGTGTACATGTCTCATTACTGCTTTTTGTTGGTTGGTTTATTTGTTTGTTTTTCCCTCCAAACTGTCTAAAAGCAGGAAGCAGAGCTTTGGTTTTGTAACAACTGACTGCGAGGAAGCGAAGGCCCCAGCTAGAAAGCAAGCTTGGTAAGTGGAAATAATCGACGGCCGTGGTGGGAGGCAGGGGAGATCGGTCTCCCCCCACAAATGCAGTGTGAGTACCCATTCCGGAGCGAGGGCTGACTACAACTGTGCTGTGGGTGCTCGCGATGTTGATGAAAAACCCCAAAAGTTTCGATGGTGCTACACAACGTAATGAGCCATCACAACTCAGAGCTTGAATAGTTCAGGCTGGATGCTAGGGGGCAAAATAAATTTCTTCCGGAGGGCGGGAGGGATTGAACCCCCAGCCATCATTGCCAAGTCCGCCGGCCGTTGACAGCTTCCCCCGGCATCGTGAAAGGCTCGGGGAGCGATTCGTCAGCAAGCAGAGGAAGCGTGGGCTTGCCACGGCCAAACCGTACAAAAAGGTGCATCCTCATTTCCCTGGCATCTCCCCTGCTGTTTGCTGTCGTGCTACGCTGACCTTAATAGCCGTAACACACAAAGTCTGACGTTACAAAACCCTAACCCTCACGCACGTCATCTAATACCTTATCGGTGCTGTGGGTGATAAATAACCTCAGCCATCCGCTGGGGAAGGTCCTCGGTCTTTTTAATGACGAGCGAAACCCTCGTGGTACCACCCGCACTCTCGGCTTCCCGCTGGCAAAGCCTTGGCTCAGGTTTCAGTTTAAATGCCGGCGGCCGCACCTTCCTCCCACTGCGGGAAACGGCGATTGTTAAAATCGGGGCATGTTCCTATTTAACTCAAAGGCTGAGCTGAAGTAATCCAAAGGCCTCGGCTATGCCAAACAAATTCCTGCCCGAGATGTAGCAAGTCTATGCAGCTGTAAATCTATAACCCCTCGACCTCAATATCCATATAAACGATGTCTCGGCACATCAGCTCGGGGAGCGGTTGGTAGGAAACAGAAGGAGCAAAGACTCAGGCAAAGGTGGGCAGGGGAATGTAGAAGTTAGCACTTAGCACTATGTTCTTCAGTTTGCACCACCCAAAACTCCTGAAAGTTCCTTTAAAATGCAAAACCGTATATTTTTCAAATACTGGCACAGGATAGCGCTTGTCAGCGCTACCTCTTCCTCACAAAACACTCACAACCCCAGCAAAATGATGTTTTCCAACAAAAACCTGTTTCAGCACGGAATTCCCAGCCAGCTCCGTTCAAGGACCATCGGCACAAACAGGAACACGACGGCCCATCTGCCAGGACTGTTTCCCCTAACCCTCAGCCGTCAGAGCGTGATTAATTTTGAAAATTTTCTTTTAATCTGAATGTTGTACTAGTAAATGGTCCTTAAAAAAAAAAAACAACCTACTTAATTCTTTGCTATAGTAAATAAAGAAGTAATGTTAGTTGTTAACCTGCGGGAACTGGTAAGTTTTTAATGTTTGCTTATTTAAAATGAATACGATTTTGCATACGAGAAGGCTGAGTTAAATAAAAGGTTAAATATTTTGACCCACATTGTCTGTGGAATCAGGGTCAATGCTGATAGGGAAATTTGGGAGTTCCTTGCTCCCAGATTTTACTCAAGTTGTGCCTCTTGCTTAATTACAGTCCTTACTGCACAGAAGGCCCCCAGTCAATTAGCGAGCCGTAACCGTCGTCTGAGAGAGAAGCTGCCGGAGCACCGTGGCTTTTAGAGGAGATTGGTGAGAAATTATGTTGAGGAGGTGCTCTCTTTCACTTTTCAAAGAAAAGCAGGAAGAAGGCTTCAAGGTCTTCCTTCTATTTTTACATGTAGGTGGACAAGCCGTGGTTTTACAGCGCTGTCCTCGCAGTCATAGAATGGTTTGGGTTGGAAGGGACCCCGAGAGGTCATCTAGTCCAACCCCTGTTGCCAGGACATGTGGATTTCCAGGGAACTGGAGGCTTGCAACTCCAAACTAGGAATATTTGCTGCTAACACAGCTGCCGGAGCCCGTGACGGGATATTCCGTGTGCTGTACCGTGCTTTGGGTTGTGTTCCACGGTGACTTCAGAAAAGTTGCAGAGTCACAACAAACATTTAGGCTTGGGTTTTTTTTTTTTCTGGTTTTCCAGACTAGTTTCATCAGTGAATGCCAGAGAAACGGCTTCTGCAGTACTTTCAGCACTGCCTGTTCTTTGCCAGCGGAGTGTGTACACGCGCTGTAGGGATTCTCACTGGCGTCCCGACCAACAGGGGAAGGAGCAGGGCAGGGGATAAATAGCAATAAAAACCCTTCGGAAATGGTTTTAAAGTTGATTCCATGCACCTGCTTGGGTGTGCACCCAGCAAAGCCTGGGCTGGCGTTTTCTCCTGGCCCTCTTTGGGGGTGGTTTGAGGGAATGGGATGGAACAGCCGGGGTCGAGATGGGAAGGCTGCAAAGCCAGAGGTGTGGGCTCGTTCCCAGCACCTGGCGGGGCTCTGCTGGCACTGGGTGGTCACACTGGCATAAAACGTTTGCGTTCCTTGTGCGAACCTAGCCCACGCAGTAACGCAGGCACTGAAATGGGAACCTGCAGGTGAAAACCTGGCCCTTCCTTTGAAATGCTGGAGTCCTGGAATTTACCCTGTGAAGTTGAAGAAAATCCCAGCTGGAATGGCTGAGGTCCTTTCCAAAGCGGTGGCGCCACGTTAACATAGAAGCTGCTTCACAGCAGAGCTTATGCCCTGGGCTGAAGCCGGGTCTGAGGTTTTAGCATCCCCGACAGCTCCGCTTGCAGCGTTCCTGTTCGGCACCACGACGGAGATGCTGCCCGTGGGTCATGGTGGTGGCTCCCCGGGCCCCCGGCTGCTCCCCGGGCTGCGGGTTTTGCTCAGTTCTAAATCTAAGGAGCCAACAGCGCTGAGACAAAAGTAATTATTTCAGCTATTAGCTGCTAAGAATAGAGCCGGCGGGGGTGCTGTGCATGGCTGAGGTGCACTGACAGCACAGCCGGAGGTAGCAGGGATTGCAGTGGAAGCACAGAAATAGCCGTTCTCCACGCTCAGCACTTGGAAGCTTCGTGAGTCACCGAAATACACGGCAGGGGGGAGAGGTGGGCTGTAGGGGAAAATCCCCCCTGCCCCTACAGCTGAAGCAGAAATAGCCCCGGGCCGATGGCTGTATTTTCTGGGAGGAAACAGCGTTTTGCTGAGGAACCTCTTTTGTTTTTGCTAAGGAGAGCATCTTCCCGGTCGCGAGGCGGTGGACCACCCTCACGCTTCCCACCCACCGGAGAGCACAAGGGAAGCTTCAAATAGAGCCGGTGTCCGTGTGCTGCTTAAAGGTACTGCTCCCCCGCCGGGGGGGGACACTTCTCCTCCCCCCTGGTGCCGGCCCCTCCGGCCCCTCACGTGGGGCACCAATATTTGCAAAAGCCAAACATTACTGGGGCGGGGGGGGCGAGCAGCGGGACGGCGGGATGTATTGATCTGGGGCCAACTGCATGTCCCGGTGGTTTCCTAACTGCTAATCTTTCTTGAAGGTCCCTTTACAAATGCGTTATTGAAGGTTGACCACAGATATTTAAATCAGGATTGGTAAATGACGGGGTGCTCAGCCCATCGCCACCTTTAACATCTTGGCCTGATGCTGTTTAGCAGAACTCGTCCGGGTATCGCTCCGTGAGTTTACTCAATACGGCTTGGAGGGGGCGATTCGCCCTCCGTGCAGCCCAGGGTACAACACATTCCTGATCTGTGACCAGGTTTCCAAACCACACAGTAAAACGAATAATAATGATAGTAAAAGTTATACAACTGGTTTTGATAAGCAGCCTTTGCATTGCTTTAGTGCTGGATTTTCCAGCTGTTGTATATGGGGGAAAAAAAAATGGTTTTTTTTGTAAAAACTACCATACCCGACCGAAACAAAAAGCCCCAACAAATTCAAGGTTTAAAGGAAATTTTTGTATCAATCCTGGGTGCAACTGCAGGAAGAGTCGAGCTGGACAGAATTAAACATCTCAGCTGGAGCATGGACAGGGCACCAGGCAGCTTGCTAAAAATAGATTAATCCTAATTACAGCCACACTTCTGCTTTTCCAAGGTTTCCTATTTCACGGGGGGGCGGCGAATGGAGCCGGGGATCGGTGCCCGCCGCGGCAGCGGAGGGGACGGGGGCACAGGGCGCCCGTTACTGCGTAACCCCGGGGACACGGCGGCAGCGACGGGAGCGATGGGAGTGACGGGAGTGATGGCAGCGACGGCAGCGTCCCGCCTCGCCGGCCTTCGGCTGCCTGGCTCCAGCCCATCAGCACAGGCTTAATGCGGCGCCCGGCCCTGGAAATCTGCTCTCCCCGATTAGGAAAACCAGACTAAACCGCTGGAAAACAAGGTTTCAGGTAACGTGTGCTTTGCTGGTTCAAGATTCAAACATCTCCGCCTTCCTGCAGGCTTCCCGAGCCACCGGCAGCCCTGGGGGAGCTCGGTCCCGTGCCAGAGCTGCCCGGCGTGGTTAAACCTCCCCGGCGCGGTGCCGTGCGCCAGTATGTCCCATAGGAACTGCCATAAATCCCCGTTGGTTTGATTTCCTCCTGGACAACATTCCCGCAGAGAGCTGACTTGCTATCTCATAAGCAGAGTTACAAAGCGTTGAGTGTGAGATAAACATATTTAAGCCTCTGCTTTCCAAACTCTGGTACTTTATTTCTCCCACAAAGCCTATGAAACCCAACTATTTTCCCACCCTAAAGGATGTATATGAATTACCGGTTTAAATATTTAACCAGAAAATGTTTCGCTTCAGCTAGGAGAACTTTGTTTTAGCAGAAACCAGGAGTGAATGCCGTGTGTTTTCGTTTGGGTTCTGCAGCAGCAATCGCTGGGTAAGCGCAAGGGCCCCTCTGCTCGAGGTGGATCTCAGCCCGCCCGCTGCTCCTGCAGAAGCCAGCCAGCCAGCGGCTGCAAGACCTTCTTGGCCACTAAAACAGAGGAAAAATTCATCAAACCTCTGTCGATATCTTGGATTTACATAGCTGAGGAACGACTCTCCCGCAAGTACTGGGGGAACGGCGGGAATTTCATTTAAAGGGTCCGACTGAGCCTGTTCGGATGCTTTAGAAAAAAAATAAGTCCCGATGAACGTCAGGACAGGGCCGGCAGCCAGGGCAGGATCTGAAAGGCCGACAGCATCGCGCCCAGGGCCGGCAGGTTGTGCTGCGGGGCGCTAGGCTTTTGGATGTGCTGGCCCCCGGGGAACACCGAGGCGTAGGGCCCGGCTCCGGGGGTAAGGGGAAGAGGGTGCCTGGCTGGAAAGCGCCTTGTTAGTCTTGAGCCGGACTGTCACTCCAGGAAATGGTATTTTTACTTAACAGCTCATCGGAAAAGATTGCATTTTACATTTTTGAGATTCATTTGCCCTCTGCACCCAAGCGCAGATCCAGGATTTGCAGGCTTGGGGTTTGTATTTTTAATTAAACAAGAAAGACGCACTGCAGAGCAGCCGGTACCTTTGGGCTGGCGGGTGCTCGCCTGGGCTGCCAGAAATTCGCCTGCACGTCCCTGCTTTGATCTCCGCAGAAGACAGTCTCGCAGCTCCGGTCTCCCATATCCCAGCTGAGTTTGTCGCAGAGTTTTTGGCTGTCCGGCAGTCCCGGTTGTCAGTCCTGCTGTCACCTCCCAACTCCCCGGCGTTCCACCCTGGGCACAAGAAAAAACCTCCCGTTAAAAATTTCACCAACCTTTGTATGACACAGCAATATTTTCCAATTGGGAAATGAATAAACAGGGAAAAGCTGGTTTAGACATTCCTAAGCAGCTTGCTTAGCGTTACTGTGCCGCCAGCAGACCGCAGCCGAGAGCAGACCCCCTCCTTCACGGGATGCACCTACAGAAAGGTTCGTGGCGCTGCGCGGGTGCCGGGAGGCTTGACCGTGACCTCGGAACCCCTATGGATAGGGGGGCACCTCCCGCTGAATGCGTGTGTCTGCCAGCCCCTGCCTGGAGCCGCTGCTTTTCTAAGCGTGGGGGGAGCTGGG
>NW_009260496.1:138757-141342 GCF_000687185.1 Egretta garzetta | reverse complement strand
GCTGCAGTCCCCGCTCCCACCCCCGGCGCAGCACCCACCAGCGCCCAGGAGCTGCCAGACGCAGACAGCGAGCCCCACGCCTGCCTGCAGCGCCGCGTTAACCGCCGGCTGCCCAGCCGCCGGCACAGCGTTTAAAACCCAGTGCCACAAATCGCTTGTCCTTATCTGAAAAATTCCTGAAATGCTTTTTTTTTTTTTTTTTTTTAAATGATTATTATTATTACTGAAAATTATCGTCTTCAGAGTGGTTTCATCGGCCCAGCGGAATAAACCGGCGCCGTCACTAACGGTGGCGTTTGGCTCTCTGTGCTGGTACCGGCCGAGTTCTGTCTCTGCCTCCTGTCTCAGCCTTGAAATTGGGATTGCAAATGACTTCGGCCAGGGGTGAGCTTGTCTTTGCTTGTAGAGCACGGAGCTGCACCGGCCTCTGGGTCTCAGCTGAGACTTCTGGATGGTTCTAAAAATAAGTAATTAGAAGCTATTACCTTTTTAAAATACTCGTAAAAAAGTGGGCACAAGAACAGACTCCTTCCCCAGCTGTTTTCTCCTCAAACTGCCAAGATTTATTTTTTTTTTAAACTGTGTCTTTTTGGTGCGTTCTCTTCTGCAGCCTTTCAGAAAACGGGGGTACCACCACAGTTAAAAAGCTAGGACAGGTATTTTGCACTAATCACCTGAAAACCACTAGTACGTTCTTAAAATGCAAGCGAGTAACAAAAGAAAAATTAATATCAAAAATATTTTTATGCAGGAGTTGATTACTCTTCGCAGCACGGAATTATTTTGCAAACAAATCTCAATTAGGGGTAGAGCTTTTCTATTTTTTTTTCCCCTAAGAAAAAATAGATATTGTCATTTTTCCAGATACTTTGGGGTTTTTCTTACTTGGCCAATTCTGATTAGTCACATTAGTCCCACTGTAGATTTTTTTTTTTCCTCTTTCCAGAATGGGAGACCTTTGTTTTGAATGATTCCTTTGTATAATTCGTAAAGTAGAAAACAAAACATTAAACATTACAAAACAAAACAGATGAAAATACTTTCAGCTTTGCTCATGTTCCTGCCAACTATTTTCCTCTTTCAAAAAACCCCCACACAAACCAGCTCCTTCGCAGCCCGTACGTGACTCCGTCGGTTTACTCCTTCGAAGGGGAAATGGGAGCTGAGGATTAGTGCCCCGGCTGCTGGGAGGGCCAGCACCTAAGAAATGGCAAGGACTGGTTTTAAGCCTCTAAGCCAGCTTCTAATACTATTCCTCCCCCTAAAAACCCAAGGCAATAAGAATATATAGTGATGAAGGTACAAACTTTTAAGACTTCTTTAAATACATATTTTGAACAGCGCGCCGAAGCTCAGCCGTATGAAGAGGTTAATGGGGTGAACACCATTTGTTTGCCCTGCACTGGACACAAGCCTCTGCTTTTGAGCTCCGTTCCCACGCTGCCACTTTTCCTTCCTCGGGGCTGGACCGTCTAACGGAGGGATGCAACGCTCCAAAAGCCAAGGTATTCCCAGCAGGCCCATGGCCTCCTCTTCCCAGATACCTGTGCCCGCACAGTTTCTCTCTTTGGGAGGCAGCAGTAGCGGCGGTAGCACGCCGAAATCCGCCTGGCAGGACCGGCCTCCTCAGGCTTTAGCATGGCCATCCCGTGCTGCAGGTTCCCGTGAAAGAGAAATAGCAGCATCCCAGAGCGATGTCATGGAGCTTCCAAAACTACCAGTGAGTAACAGAGACGCTTGGGGTATAAACTTCCCCCCCCCCCCTTTCTTTTTTTTTTTTCATTCCAGGCTTCATTTGTCCCTTTGTTTGCCTGGGAGGTTTTCACCAAGTCCTGAAGATGATCATGTCCTGGGGACGCTCAGAACGCTGCATCCCTGGCTGGTCCATCAGAGTCTGTGTCGGCTCCAGCCCTCCGGTCCGGCTGAAGGTACCCGCTTCGCCTCCAAGATGCAACCGCAGTCCAGAGGTGAGGTGCGTGCTGACTGAGAATTCCTTTTAAGTATTTAGAGTGTGAAAGCTCAGAAAAATCAGAGCTTAGGTAAGGCCTTAACATTTGGGGCACGCCGATAAGTAATAAATAACAGAGCATGGGGCTGAGACTTCTGCCGGAGTCTCGCAGGAGGCTGCTCTGCCCCAACCCCAACTCCATCCCTGAGGCTGTGATTTCTCTTCGGGAAGTTTTGGGAAGTTTAACCCACAGACTCAGGGCTGGATGGGGACTCAGGGATTTGTGGTGGCCACCACTCCAGCTTTCACTGCCTCAGGTGTGTGCAGAATGACGTGAGATGTTGTGCTTCATGCGACACTGGCCCAAGTTAACCCGTAGCCCTATTTTCCATCTGTAACCATGGCAACCTGAGTTATCTTGCAGAGGTGCCTGTCACCCCGTGGTAGTAACACCCTGCTTGTCACAGCTGAACCTACAGTCCCACCGCTGGCATTGGCCATGCGTACATCCCAGTTGCCTGAAACGGCAAAAAAAAAAAACCCAAGAGCGAGGCGGTGTTCGCAGGATCACGGTTCCTAACGCAATTCTGCAGAGGCCGAGTGGGAGGTAGGGAGAAGGCAGAGGGAGAGCAGGAAT
>NW_009260496.1:136628-138726 GCF_000687185.1 Egretta garzetta | reverse complement strand
ATCGGCTCCTTGGCAACAGGAGGTGGGTCAGGGTGGATGGGCCACAAACACGCCGGCTCCGGCAGCAGCTCCAGGAGAGAGGAGCATCACCACTACCGGGGCTCATCTCATTGCGCCATGCAGCGCTTGAGAAGAGAGAATAAAGCCACAGCTGGGAGCAGCCGCCCGCCGAGGGCGTGACACAGCAGCACCAGGTCCATTTTTATGAAGTATTTTTCATGCAACAGCATTGGGTTTAATTGTATTCATGAGAGGAAGTTGCCCATACTGACCCTCTGCCTCCATAGGAATTTCTCATACGGAGAGGGAAGATGGCTGGTACCATGAAAAGAGAGAACAAATTTGGGGGTTGGACTAGACGAGCTTTAAGGCCCCTTCCAACCCAAACCAGGATTCCAATTGCCTTGGCCGTTAGTCTAGACTGTCTTGCAGGATTTCACAGTTGCCACTCTTCAGGAGGTACTGTCCATCTCCTTGATCAGAACAACTGTTATTCCTCAAAAGAGGACATTTTCTGAAACCTAAATCATTAGAAAGGTTTTACAAGACCCTGCTGTCTTTTTTACAAGACTTTGCTGCACTTGTACACAAAATTATCGGTACTGAGAAGCTAAAGAGTTAAATCAAAATCAGAGCGATCCAACAGATTCTCATAAAGTCTTTAAAACCGAGGTAAGGGGAAGAGATGACTATGTCTTAAATAATTAAAAAGACATGGATTCTAAAATTGTTATTGAATGGATTCTTAGTAGTAAGTAATTTCTAAGCAGTCGATGAGTGCTGAGCTGGCAGTCCTACACTGCGCTGTGATAATCCTGGTTGCACGGAGGCACCAAGACTTTTAATTCCAGTTAGTTTTACATGGAGGGTGTCACCTCATGTGCGAAGGAGGACAGAAAAACACATTTGTATTCTTCTGCAAACCTACAAACATAGTTTCCACACTCATTTCGGCATCGGCATCATTGGTACAAGAGTCACTTCCAATGGAGGCCCCATCTCAGGATGGATCTCCGTATTCCGAAGGGCCTTGGTTTGCAATGGTAACGTTGCTGTAGGTAAGGACCCATGCTGGCCTTTGCTGCTCTCACAGCCACGCACCTTTCGTGTTCCTCGTCTTCCCTGTTCACCTTAGAGCATAGCCAGGGGGAGAGCTCAGCCGGGGCGATGCCGTCTCCGGAAACCCTGCTCCAGTCTGACAGATACTGCGAAAGGGAATTATCCCGAGCACAAATATTCGCCCAAACGGGCCATGAACACAGCGCAGGACACTTCGTTAGCAGCCGATAATGGAGGTAGGAAGTATTTTGTCAAACGGGCAGCGCAGGAGAACATGTCTGAGCGAAGGAAACTTTAGCCTCTTAAATAACAAAGTTCCAAAATTAAACCCTTGTTTATGTAACGACGGGGTCGCTGCTGCAGAACGCGGGAGTTTGCAGCATTGGACCAAAAAAGGCTCTACAAAACGCAGGCCTGCGTGCAGGGCACCAAGGCTCCTGCAGACACGGACTCTGCAGCGGGCTACCACTTGCCACGGGGGCTTTCTGCTCGCCTCTGCCTCTCCCAGGCCTTCCCCCCATTCCATGTCCCCACCTGATCCACCCGCTCCGTGCCATTTCCTGCAACGATGGGGTCGGGTCCCGTCCCCCGGCCGGGCTCTGCGCTCCGGGGAGCCCCGTGCAGCCCAGACGCTGTCGGGGTGCTGGTGCCCTTCACCATTGCCATTGCCATTGCTGCTGGTGCCATTCGCCTCTGCAGGGCCCCCGGTACCTGAAAGCAAAGGGCTGCTTTGAGACTTGGCCCTGAACCTCAGAGCCTCATCCTTGCTGCTCATTAAACCCCCATGGGGGGGATCGGGGGGGTGGGAAAGCGGGGCTGCTCCCGCTGGCTCCTAAGCCTGTTGAATTAAGTAAGTCCACCCTCGGTGCGTTTTCCAAACCTGCCCTTCCTTTGCACGGTGCTTTGACACTGAAATCAAATCGCAGGCCCTGAGTTGGATTTAGTGGAGTTAAACAGTGATGCAAAGTGCATTTTTTTTTTTTTTTCTTTTAGGAATAAGAAATGAGGAAGCCAAGCAGTCTGCAGTCCCTCCAGAAAA
>NW_009260496.1:132456-134888 GCF_000687185.1 Egretta garzetta | reverse complement strand
TAGACTGTCTTGCAGGATTTCACAGTTGCCACTCTTCAGGAGGTACTGTCCATCTCCTTGATCAGAACAACTGTTATTCCTCAAAAGAGGACATTTTCTGAAACCTAAATCATTAGAAAGGTTTTACAAGACCCTGCTGTCTTTTTTACAAGACTTTGCTGCACTTGTACACAAAATTATCGGTACTGAGAAGCTAAAGAGTTAAATCAAAATCAGAGCGATCCAACAGATTCTCATAAAGTCTTTAAAACCGAGGTAAGGGGAAGAGATGACTATGTCTTAAATAATTAAAAAGACATGGATTCTAAAATTGTTATTGAATGGATTCTTAGTAGTAAGTAATTTCTAAGCAGTCGATGAGTGCTGAGCTGGCAGTCCTACACTGCGCTGTGATAATCCTGGTTGCACGGAGGCACCAAGACTTTTAATTCCAGTTAGTTTTACATGGAGGGTGTCACCTCATGTGCGAAGGAGGACAGAAAAACACATTTGTATTCTTCTGCAAACCTACAAACATAGTTTCCACACTCATTTCGGCATCGGCATCATTGGTACAAGAGTCACTTCCAATGGAGGCCCCATCTCAGGATGGATCTCCGTATTCCGAAGGGCCTTGGTTTGCAATGGTAACGTTGCTGTAGGTAAGGACCCATGCTGGCCTTTGCTGCTCTCACAGCCACGCACCTTTCGTGTTCCTCGTCTTCCCTGTTCACCTTAGAGCATAGCCAGGGGGAGAGCTCAGCCGGGGCGATGCCGTCTCCAGAAACCCTGCTCCAGTCTCACAGATACTGCGAAAGGGAATTATCCCGAGCACAAATATTCGCCCAAACGGGCCATGAACACAGCGCAGGACACTTCGTTAGCAGCCGATAATGGAGGTAGGAAGTATTTTGTCAAACGGGCAGCGCAGGAGAACATGTCTGAGCGAAGGAAACTTTAGCCTCTTAAATAACAAAGTTCCAAAATTAAACCCTTGTTTATGTAACGACGGGGTCGCTGCTGCAGAACGCGGGAGTTTGCAGCATTGGACCAAAAAAGGCTCTACGAAACGCAGGCCTGCGTGCAGGGCACCAAGGCTCCTGCAGACACGGACTCTGCAGCGGGCTACCACTTGCCACGGGGGCTTTCTGCTCGCCTCTGCCTCTCCCAGGCCTTCCCCCCATTCCATGTCCCCACCTGATCCACCCGCTCCGTGCCATTTCCTGCAACGATGGGGTCGGGTCCCGTCCCCCGGCCGGGCTCTGCGCTCCGGGGAGCCCCGTGCAGCCCAGACGCTGTCGGGGTGCTGGTGCCCTTCACCATTGCCATTGCCATTGCTGCTGGTGCCATTCGCCTCTGCAGGGCCCCCGGTACCTGAAAGCAAAGGGCTGCTTTGAGACTTGGCCCTGAACCTCAGAGCCTCATCCTTGCTGCTCATTAAACCCCCATGGGGGGGATCGGGGGGGTGGGAAAGCGGGGCTGCTCCCGCTGGCTCCTAAGCCTGTTGAATTAAGTAAGTCCACCCTCGGTGCGTTTTCCAAACCTGCCCTTCCTTTGCACGGTGCTTTGACACTGAAATCAAATCGCAGGCCCTGAGTTGGATTTAGTGGAGTTAAACAGTGATGCAAAGTGCATTTTTTTTTTTTTTCTTTTAGGAATAAGAAATGAGGAAGACAAGCAGTCTGCAGTCCCTCCAGAAAACAGCCGGCTGTCCCTGCTGCCGCGGGTGCCTCGTTACAAACACCACCGCGGCAAACTGCAAGTGAGAAAATTTACGCACAAAATATAGAAAATAACTTTATGGGGCTTCCCTTTATCTTTAAAAAGCCTTCTAGAAAGCCTTTTACTGCATTACTAAACACACCTTTGTTTATTATTTTTTTAAGAAAAGAGCGTAAAAGATCTTATTCCAAACTAAATATTTAGCCAAGTAGCAATTAACTAACACTGATGAACGGTAGAGTCCTAGTCCCACGCTCAGCCGGGACTTTAAAGCCTGTTTATCGAAGCTAAAGCTGCTCAAGGGGAAAGGCAAGTTTATTGAGTAAACTCTGCCTCAGCCACCTCGCTATTAAACCAGTCTACAAACAGAAACTACATCATATATTGTGAGAGGGGGAAAAAAAAGGAGCGAGGGCATAACGATCCATCTCCTGGAAGTTACAATGCTGTACGGAGCAATTACCCCTAAATACCACAGCAAAGCAAACGACGCTGCAGAGCAGCCCCGTGCAGCCCCCGGGGCCTCCGTTAAAACAGAAATCAGTGAGGGACCCCTGAAATTCCACCCAGTGCTCCCGTTTGGCCTAGGGCTGGCGTTCCCGCTCACGCACTGGGAAGGAGCGAGCCCGGGGAAGAGTTGCCCAAGGTTTTATCCACAGGGACCCCTTTCTTGAGGTGGAACAGAATTTGCTGCTGCTTCTTCTAATTTATTATTATTATTATTATTATTA
>NW_009260496.1:131195-131635 GCF_000687185.1 Egretta garzetta | reverse complement strand
GGCAGCAGGAGGAGAAATTAATTTCTAAAGGTTGGTTTTTAAAGTGCTACGTGTTCCTTCCTTCCAGGTCTGCAGCTACGACGCGTGGCGCTGCGCATCGCGGTGGCCCCCTCCCAGTACCTCCACAATCCATAGTGGGTGTTATCCCCCCCTTAGGAAGCAGGGGGATAATCATTCCCCATTTAACGGATGGGGAACTTGGCACAGCACAGATTAAGTGATTTGCTGACAGGCACGTAAGAAAATTGCGCTCGTCAAGCATTCTCTCAATTATGCCATCCTTGTAACTGCATAATTTCCCCGGGTGATGTCAAACACAGCGCGGTACTCCCTGGGTAGGGCTTCATCTCTGCAAACACCCGGCTGGCGTCGACCGGCACCCACGCGTTCACGGCCGGCCGGGTTAAACCGCCCCGGGTCCTCGGTGGGGGGGTGCGCAG
>NW_009260496.1:110901-131142 GCF_000687185.1 Egretta garzetta | reverse complement strand
GGGCCATGCAGGTAGGAACTGGGGGGGACACGAGAGGTTTGGGGAGCCCGAGGGATGCTCAGCCGCACGGGGATGCTGCGCAGGCACCCGCTCCGGCATGCACCGCTGCAGCCAAACGCTGCTTCGCCTTCGCCACCGGCGCAGAGGCCGGCAGCTCCTTCTGCAGCCCAGTGGAAATTCCCCAGCTGTGCCACCACCAGGGCCTCTGGGGACCAGCAAACCTCCCTGGACCCAGGCAGGAGTTGGGGTGCTGCCAGCTCGGCGCAGCCTTCCCGCCGCAGCGAGCCTCCCCGGGCTGCGGAGAGGGATAACGTGGAGCAGCACGGCTCCGGGATAACCTGCCCCTCTGCTCCCTGCCCCTCGCCTCCTGGCCGCCTCATCCCCTGCGTGTTTTTTCAGGCTCCCCTGCCCTCATTCGAATGGGCCCTGCCTGCCCAGCCTCGTAATCTGCCACTAAGTGGGACTGCCGATGAACGCCGCGATAAATTTAGAAAGAAATCTTTGTGTGGGTCAGAGGAAAAACACGGCGGCCTGGGGAACCCGAGCTGCAGCCAAGCGGTTTGATTTCCCTCCGCCAGCGTCGCTCCCTGCCTGCGAAGCAGGATTTATCGCCGGGTTTCTTCCTGGTAAAAGCAAGAAGGATCTACAGGGTTTACAGCTGGTCCTTACGCTGCTGGAGTTTATCAGGCAGGGATGCCTTCATTTAAAAATAACCGGATTTAACAAATATCGGTGAGAAAGGAGCAGGGAGGCTCGCAGGCTGCGAGCGGCTGAGCTGCCCCAGCTCGGAGCACGACCTGACATTTCAGCCGGAGCCTCTTAAAGAGCAAGTTTACCTTCCCCCAGGATTTGTTTATGTGCGGAAGTCGGGCAGGCAGTTTTACTTAATTCCGCTTTGCAGGCTCATCAGGCTCCCGCCTGCCACGCCACAGGGACATGGTTCCTTCGCAATGGCTTTTGTTAATCTGTTAAATTGTTTTTAAACAACAACAACAAAATAATAGTATTAGTGGTGCAGAATCCCCCCATGAAATCAGGAATCCAGCGCCACTTCCCCTACTAAAAGTCTGAATACTGTTCAAAACTGGTTTATCATTTGCTGGTAAATTATTTTGTACCGACGCAAGAAAAGGAAAAGAATTTTCTGAATGTATTTCCTTTAATAAGCTATTAAGACCTTGTACTGCTAATTATGCCATTAATTAGACATCTTATCGTTCCTAAACACGTTAGCGTGTTGCCAAAGCAGCAATAAGCCTCTGGGGCAGGCAGAAGATAAGAAAAGAAGGAAGATGCAAACACAAAGATTAAAAAAAAGAAGGAAAAAAAAAAAATATCACAAGTAAAAGCACCAGAAATCACAAATAAACAGCCCAAGGTTGGCAGCGTAATGTACTGTTTCATTGACAGGAATAAAAAAAAATATGCAGCCTGAAAATGAAGCTTCTAGGTAGAGGCCCCTGGGACATCTTCTGTCTTATGCAAGAGGTAACTGGTTTCAGACCTTTTTTTTCCTACATCTGGAGTGGGAACCTGGAACTGCTCCCCTTTTCCCCAACAAAATAACTTTCCCTTAGAAAACTGAAAAAAAAAAAATGTTCAAAATTGGTTTGGGTTTTTTTTTCTTCCAGAAGAAAAACGTGGACAATTTTCAACAGGAAAAATCTTAACCCAATGCAATTCCTGCATCTGGTTCCACAGCCCCTCATCCCCAGAACCAGCGCCCCAGGCTTACCCATTCCTGTCTCACCTGTTAAGGTTGAAAAAGAAAAACCCGAAGCCCCGCCGGACGGGCCCTGCACGCTGTGGCCGTGCTGCCTCCTCTGGGGCAGGCAGAAGATAAGAAAAGAAGGAAGATGCAAACACAAAGATTAAAAAAAAGAAGGAAAAAAAAAAAAAATCACAAGTAAAAGCACCAGAAATCACAAATAAACAGCCCAAGGTTGGCAGCGTAATGTACTGTTTCATTGACAGGAATAAAAAAAAATATGCACCCTGAAAATGAAGCTTCTAGGTAGAGGCCCCTGGGACATCTTCTGTCTTATGCAAGAGGTAACTGGTTTCAGACCTTTTTTTTCCTACATCTGGAGTGGGAACCTGGAACTGCTCCCCTTTTCCCCAACAAAATAACTTTCCATTAGAAAACTGAAAAAAAAAAAATGTTCAAAATTGGTTTGGGTTTTTTTTTCTTCCAGAAGAAAAACGTGGACAATTTTCAACAGGAAAAATCTTAACCCAATGCAATTCCTGCATCTGGTTCCACAGCCCCTCATCCCCAGAACCAGCGCCCCAGGCTTACCCATTCCTGTCTCACCTGTTAAGGTTGAAAAAGAAAAACCCGAAGCCCCGCCGGACGGGCCCTGCACGCTGTGGCCGTGCTGCCTGCTGCCCTCGTGGGGCCTTTGGGAGCGGGGAGGTGAGCCTGCATCCACCCAAGGGTCCTTCCCCCACGACGGGCTGAGCTTGAGCCCTGGGGCCTGGCTCGTGCTCATCTGCCTTCATCCCCAGCTCCATCTCGGGGTTTCCAACATAGGCATATTAAAATGTTTTTAGAGCCCAATTCTTCAGCATTTGCCTTTGACAGTTTATCTCGGGGGATAGATAATCCCATTTACGTCTGTTACTACAAATCAAAACACCAGCAAATTGAGTGGATCTGAAGGCTAAGATTAAAGACTTAGAATTAAAACACCTGTGAAGTGCCTGTAGCGCAAATAGTTGTAAATACCATTTTTTCGGGGGGATGGAGAAGCCCTTGATGCTTGGAAGCAAAGGCAGAACTATCCCATTGGTGCAGCCAGGTTCTATACGTGGGCATTACGTGATGCCGGTTTCTTTTCTATGGTTAGACAAGGAGAGGGAAGGAAAGGAGCTTGAACATCACCCTTTACCGATGCCGGGAGACGTCTTTACGGCCACCTGATGGTGCCTGAGGTTTTGGCTGCTCAGACCGGGTACCAGATGCGATTCAGCGGGACTGGCTGGAGGAAGGCGCGGGCACTGCCAGTTCCCAGGCTGCGGTCACAGGGATGTGCCCTGGCTCCACCGAGGCTGCTTTGCCAGCTTCTCCTCCATGGAGTGTACCGCAGGACGCTACCAAAGCCTGCCTCTGCCGCTGCGTTCCCGGTGCTTGGATGGAAAAGCCTGCGTGGCCTTGCAGCAGATGGTGCAGCAAATATTGTAGAACTCCCACACGAGTTTTGCGGGATCAGGCATCGAACGAGCAGATGGGTAGGGGCTTGATGGGAAATTCATTTTAGAAATTTCATTTTAGACGTTCCCCGCTCCTAGAATATGAGCTTCAAAGCCCACCGTATGTATTACTTCTTTCATAATTTCCTAATGTGGATATCTTACCCCCAGGGCTGTATGGCCGGCACCCAGGGGCGCAGCAGGGGGCTGTGGGGGAGCAGGGCACGTCGTCAGGTGCTGCTTCGGGCTGGGCACCATTACCTGAGTACCAGCTTCTCTCCAGAGCAAAGTATTACATGTTTTAGCAAAGCACAGCCAGCAGATAGCAGCATTGTTATATATAATATACCCTAGACTATTGCTGCTGTGGTTTCAAAGGCATGCGGAAACCTTGGTGCATTTAAACCCGAGGCCATGGCTCCCCCCGCCCCGTGCAGTGGGGCAGTGGGTACGGGTGGTAACCCTCTGCCTGTGCTGCAGAGGAAAACCCTTACACTTAAGGAGAAGTAGTATTTCTGTAGGCTTTAAGCTAAATTGCATTAAACAAAATGTTCCAGGAGGTGAAAATTTCCCAGTGTGACAAGGCACGAGAGGCATCTACCCTTAAACTGAAAGTTTAGCCCAGTGCTCGAGTAAATCTGTCCCGACAGATCCGGAGCACGGAGAGCACCGGGAGAGCTCACCTTCTGCTGGGGGGCTCCAAGGCACAGCACACGGCAACCCCCCCGGTACCTTCGCAGGGCCACGAGTAGGAACTGGGCGCCGTGCAGGATTGATCCTACTGCTGAGGGCCCTCGCTCTTCCCAGTGCTAAAGCAATGAGAAAGAAATTCATGCCCAGCAGAGGAAGGAGCCTCCTCTGACCCGGGACGCGCTGTTCTGCTGGGCTGGGGACGCTGAAGGGCAGGAGTCTTCTCAGCTGGCAGGGCTGTGCTGGTTTTATTATGGAAGGGATGGAAGATCCACTGAGGGACAGAGTTAATAAGACTTAATTAAAACTTGTTTGCTCTGATAAATTTGATTGGTTTCAGCAATACACAGAGCAGGCTGCCTCAAGCTCATGGCAGCATTTTATGGCAGGTCAGATGTGGATAGGAAGGTATTTCTTCATTTCTGAAAAAGCCTTTGATTTCAACCTGCAGAAGGGTCCGGGGTGTCAGAGCTCCTGCTTCTGTTTCAGGCTGGGACACGGAGATGTAATTTAATGCCTGTCACATTTTATATCTAACACCTTGTATTTGTATTTGCCACCATTCTTCCCCAGAGGATGCTCTCGCACTGATTATTTTCATCGGGGCATTTCACACTGATGTAAGGATCCCCACCAGCTAAGCAGCCTGTATATGCACTGCATACGAGCAGGGCACAAGATCACGAACCAGGCAAGAGCCCTTGCATCAACCTTGAACCATGGTTATGGGAAAGCAGGGCGCTGTAGGAAGCTGAGCTGGATTTAGCCCCCCCCCAAAAGTGGCCCAAAGGCAGCTGCGAGCCCAGAGGCCATGCGGGACGGTGAGAGGAGGAGGTTGCCTGGCAGACGGTGGGACCGGCAAGGAAGGAATGCAAGGGGGTTGATAAGGAAGGAATAATAATAACAACCTTTTCGGCAGGGCCAGAGCTGAGCCTGGCTGTGTTTAAACACAGGCAAAAAACTTCCTGAACTGGAAGCGCAGCCTTTTCCGCTGGCTCGGCACCGTCCCTGCTCGGCCACCGCCGCTCTCGGCATTTCCCTCAATCTGGATGTTTTAGAGAAAGCTTTTTTTTTCGCCAGAGCAATGGACTGTAACTTTATTGTCTCGGCTTGGCTGTCGCACAGACCCGGAGCTGTGAAAAACGCACCTGACGGTTGATTAGATCTCCCCCTTTCCATACAGCGAGTAGCGCTGATTAGATAAACGCTTGCCAAAACCCAAAACCCAGCCACCCCCAGCTCCCTGGCCTCCCCCACGGTGCAAACCGAACCTCCGGGAGAGCTTCCCCTGCACTGGGGCGCTCGGGAGGGAAAGTAAATTCATTTCCCTGCATCTGGTCCCCTTGCAGCCAGGCTGTGGTGGTCAGAGCACCCCGAACGACGACAAAACTGGCCCAGCGGGGGTCCTGGCTGTATTCGGTACCCCTACGAAGTACCTGGGAAACCAGCACTAGGAAGGATCAGGCGTCCCAGGGGGACGGGGGCCGGGTCGGTAAGGATACCCAGCCCCAAACCTCCTGCTTTCAGCAGAGCTCGAGCATCTCCGCAAGAGCAGGCGCTGAAGGACTGCGGTGCAGCACCCTGCAAATCCCTTGCGATGGGAACCACTGCTGGTTATTGCACCATGCAGAGGGAGGAAGCCTTCATCTTCGCATGCACACACACCCCCCCCACGCATGTGCACCCCTCCCCGACGTCAGGTCAGACCCCAGCCCTGCAGATCGCTCCCTGACACTGGGATCTCATTTATTTATCCAGGAATTAGCCGGGCATCTTAAACATCAGGAAAATCAAACGAACGAGGTTTAATAAAGCAATGCAGGGCACTTGCCCTGCAAATGTGTTTGTGGAAAGGCAGGGAAAATGTGCGCAGAACAAGCCACAGCCTTTAGTCATCGTCCTTCTGCTGGGAAACAACCTCTCGGCAAGGCGTTGTCCTCGCCTCGCGCTGGCACACGGCGCAGCCAGAGCCACGCGTCCCGGTGGGATAAACACGCTGTTGGTCCAAGGACACAACGCAGAAGCTGATTTTTTTTTTTTTAATACTCAAGGTTTTGGGTTGGGTTTTTTTTGTTTTTTTTTTTCAACTGGGATTATTTACAAGGAGATTTGGGAGAAGCAATTCACACCAAAACAAACAAACCCCGAAACATTTGAAACCGTGTTTATCAGACTCTTGCACCCATGCACACAGCCCCAGATAACGACGGCTGTTGCTCGCGTTCCTTTAAGCACTGTACCAAAAAAACCCCCAGCCTTTTCCTCAGGTGTTCAGCACTGAGAAAAGGTCACAATAAATTCATTATTGAGAGGGTAGATCAGCTTCAAGGGCCATTTTTGTCCTTATTTTGGATGTGGCAGTGACTGCTGGCGCCAACAGAGATGCTGCTCTGAACCGCGGCCTCTCGTGCTCTTGCACCACCACCACCACCACTGGGCTTGCACAAGACCTTTGGCTCCCTACAAATGAGCTGCACTCGCTCGGGTCTGAGCCCAAACCTGCCCCTGGGTCTCACGGAGCTGCACGTAGCTCAGCCTCGGTGATGCAGCACCGCTTGCCTTGGGAGCAGGATCGGTGCAGAGCTAGGTCAGACCCGCTCCTGGGGTTGGGATTTTGGCATCTCGCTTACCGAAGCGAAAATACTTCTTTTTGTTCATGTACCCACCGCTGGTGCAGTGGGAGGAACACCCATCACGGAGCCAGGTTTCCACCCCACGCTCATCCCCCCGGGAAGCTTTTGGCAGGTTTTATTCCCAAAGTCCTACCCTAGGCACTACCCCTGCCTGTCGGGAGGGCGGGTGGTGGGACTGCCAGCCCATGTCCCATGGTCACCATCTCACTCGAGCGACCGATTGCTGGCTCTGCCTCGACCAAACGCCCCCTCCAGTCCCTGACTGGGGAAGATTTTACTCTAAAACAACTCCCTGCATACTGGGAGGATTAAAAAAAGAAACAAGTTTGAGGACTATTCACATTTAAACCTTCAATTCCATATGGGAAGTTTTACACAGAGCTTCAGCAAATTCTGCTGGAGTAGGAAATACTAAAGAAAACATAAAGCACGAGAAGGGGGATTAAATGCCTGATGTACTTAAAAGAGGAAGGAATCCTGCAGTTAAACATAAAGATGAGATAAAAAAAACAACTCTGGTAACCAAAATTATCTGAAACCTGAGAGGGTTTTGTCACTGAAATCCCAATTTAACTATCGTCATCAGCCTAGCACATCGCCACCAAAAATTCTGACTGTTTGGAGTCTGGCTCAAGGCTTCTGTAGCTTCATCTGCCTCTGCTTAAAGGCTGCGCAGGTCCAAGGGCACTTGCGTTGCTCGTTACGTTCTTCTAAAAACAAAAGCAGAGACCAGCTGCCAAGTGTCCTGTGTGGTCAGCCAGCAGGAGGAGGAGGAGGAGGAGGAGGAGGCAGAGAAGCAGGTCTGGCAATGCTGGTGCTTAATGTGTTTTAGGCTGAGTCTGAAGTTCTTCACAGAAATAGTAATTAAAAAAAAAAAAAAAAGTTCTGCAATTCCCTAACAGTCCATGGAAAATGCTTGCCCTCCTTTTCCTCTCCGCTCCCCTCTTGGTTCACGGTCAGGATGAGCTTCTCGGCACGGCTCACATTTCGGTGTCGGCGGGACTGTGCTGCCTGGCGGAGTGGCCGTTCTTGGAGGACGCCTGGCCGGTCCCGTTCTCCTGAGCTCCGCCGTTGAGGTTTGGCTTCTCCTGCAGCTCAGGTTGCTCTTGGGAGGGCGTCATCAACATCGTGTTTCCCTGGCTACCGTTTTCCATGTAATATGGGTCTTCAGCCTAAACAGGTACATAAATAATAAAAGGCAGAGTTAGGGAAGGGAAAGGGCTGACAGCAACCAGCTTTGATTGCAGGCGGCGGCTTGGCCGGCTGCCTGCGCTTCCCGCACAGGAGGTACAAACAACTGCAGGCATGGGAACCTGCTCTCGCCGACAAGGAGGGCAACAGAGGGCCTGAACCATGCCGTGGCAAGATGAAGCAAGAAAACCAGCCAGGAACTGCTTTTTTATTTTATTTTTTTTTTTCTCCTGGACCTGAAAAGAGAAACCATCAGGTTTTGTTGTTTTCTCATAACCAGGTTTTGGACCTGACCCTGCCTTGGGTTTGCAAAGCTTCCCCATGACAGACCCCCTCTGCTTTCCACTGTGGCCAAGTAAGAAGCACCATTGAATAAAAGCTATGGAAATTGCCTGTTTTTCTTTCCCCGTCCTTCTTTCTTTCAGCCTGTACATAGATCTGCTAGCAAGGCGCTAGCAGAAGCACAGGACTGCGCTCCAGCGAAGGCAAGGACACGCTGCGTGGTTTGCTACCACTGTTGCTGGAAGGAGCAGATGCCTCTGGAGGATCTGGAGCGAGAGCAGAGCTGCCTCCATCCCCCACCACGATAACTCCCCATGTGTCGGACCGCGGCAGGTCTGATAGCAATGCAATGGGCACTGGCGGTCCCGGGCCGTGGGTGGCAATTGCCAGCTGGCTGCAGGTAGCCCCGCTCCTTGTTTGCTCCGTGGCATCCAGCATGGCAGGCTGCAGAGCTTCCCACCCGCCCCGCTGTTTGCTTGGCCCCTTCTCCGTGGCAGTGAGATGGATGTGCTGGACACATCTCCCCTAGAAACCAGATTGACACGGCCGTGCATTTACACGGGCAGCTCCCAGCCACGCATTTCCCCTGCTGCCAGCATCCAGGAGATGGTGCCCGGTGGCAGCGGGCTTGAGAGCCCAAGCTGCAATGTCCCTGCCTCTGACTCATGCCCTTGACTTCCCATCTGGATATTTTGTGAGCAGCCTTCCTGGCAATGCCAGAACCTAACGGCCTCCCAGGACACGGCTGTTCACATGCCCACGAGCAGCGATGGGGGAAAAGCATGGCCCCTCCTCGCTTTGCAGAGGGCTCACGTCCCCGAAGGTCGCTGGGAGGGAAGAGTCCTCAGCGGTCAGCCTGCCTGGAAAGGGGAAAATGGAAATAGGAGATTTCTTTCTTTCTTGATATATTTTATTACCGTCGCTTGTTAAGTGAGGGGAGAAATAGCCTTTATTACAGCATCGGTACAGGACAGACATAGAACTCAAACGCAGGGAATGGCAAGTTAAAGTGTGTCACTTTTAACGACAAATTCATAAGGTTTCGGTGTCTCTGGAGGGGTCTTGCTGGATGAGTTCTTACTGCTGAGCAAAAATAAGTGTTAGACCTCGAAGTATGAGCGAGAAAGGGGCGGCTTTCCCACCGGAGCGATCAGCTGAGAGTTAATTTTAGAAGGCAAGAGAGGTTTCCCTTCACCTCCCTGGCTCCTGCCCTTCGCCTTGCCCAGGCTGGCCCAGCCCCGGGTCACAACGCTGGGGACACACGGACACACACATGGGCTGAGGGTACTGAGCTGCAGGGTCCCCCCGGGCACCCCCCACCTCTCTACCGGCGGCTCTGCCATCTATAAGCACTAACCAGCCTCTCTCCCGCCGGGCTCCAGCTCCGCCGCTTCATCAGGAAATATCCAGCCAAGCCCAGGAACGCCAGCAGGAGTCCAGATGTGACCAAGGCGATCAGGGTCTTCTGAGAGAAGTCTTCGCGGTTCCTCACGCTCCCCCGTTTAAGGGATTTTATTCCAAACTGGAAAAAAAAACCCACCAGAGAGAGCCGGGAGTCTGACAAACAGGAAACCTGTGCATCTGCAGAACAGGCACTGGGCTTAAAACAATGCTGCTCCTCACCTCCTTGTTAAGCTTCACATAAACAAAGCCGGGCTTTGCTACCCAAGCGCCCCAGCTTTGCACTTGCCCTGTGAGCTCTCACATCCTCCCAGTCTCATTTCCATCCTAATATCTTCGGCGGCAGAGGGAAGTTTTCTCCCTCGAACAGGAGAGCTCAAGCCCTGAGATTTAGGGCATGCATCTGCGTGGCTGCAATATCCCCGTGCACTGCTGCTGCAGCTCTGCTCCACCTGGAGCTCAGCTTTAGGAGCCGACGGCAGCCTCACCCGAGTGGCGAGAGGAGGAATTAATTAATGTCAGCGTGGTGCTTTGGAGAAGCAGAGTGCCAATTACATCTAAGAGTTAGTGCTGGGATCTAGGCCCCTTTTTTTAAGAAAATACTACTAAATTTTACAGTAACTATTTCAAGCATTTCTGCCTTCAGCGTTTGGATTAGTGCTGTCGCGGTGCACCGCTGCCTCGTTGCGTGGCTGGTGGCCGGCTCCAACCATCTCGGGTCCCAACACCCAACGATCACCCCAAGGTGGAGGCAGGTTCAGGTCTCAGCTGTCTGCCCCAGCCTCAACTGACTGCCTCAAAAATCTCCTTTCTCCAGCCGCTCGTCCATTTTTCTCATCTGGATTTGCTCAAGGAATTTACCTTTTCCCAGTGAGACGGCGGGAGCATATCTGTAGCAGGATCTGCAAGGTTTAAAAGAGGAGAGGCACGTTACAAAGAGGGTCACGCTGCAGCTAACGCCGGCATCAAAGAGCCTGGCCACTGCTGAACACAGAGGAGCCGTGAGCCCCTTCGCTGCTCCGGAGGCGGCGCCACGGCTCCGTGGATCTGGGAAGACCCCAGAAAGAAGAGCAGTGGTGGCAGAGAGAAGCCTCCTCCCAGGCTGCAACCGAGGATTCGCGTCCCACCGCCTCTCCCCACAAGCAGGCCCCTCTCCCATCGCCCACGTTGAGGTCGTTATCCCGCGGTATCGGCGACAGCCAACGAGCTCAGCTGACCTCTCTCGCCGACGAGGATGAGCAGCATACAGTCACGGTCCACCTCGGATTTAGCGAGTATAATCTGGCAGGGGGAGGGAACACGGTGGCTGTTCTCTTCACAGATTGCATTCCATAATTCCGAGCCCTTCATCTCTAAAAAATGGTTCTGCAAAATTTTCAAACAAACAGCCATTGAAACGACCGAACCGACGAATTCCCCATCCCAGCTGTGCTGAAGCTCTACCTTCTGGTGTGGGTTTTGGTGGCTTTTCTGTGCTGTGCAAAGCCAAGCCAACGCAACAACAAGCGCCAAACAGCCCGGGCTGGGTGTCAGACCTTCCCCTCCCACCCCACCGCTGCTTTGAGCCCCAACGCCAACACCTAGAAAATGGAGATGCTTGTTTCTTGTTTCTTAACTTAATGAGAGTAAATTAAGTGAAGATATTACTAACAACTCTTGCAAATGGCATTTAAACAAAGCTAAATTTAGGATCTGAATTGCACGGCAAGTCCCTCCAATTTTTGGACTGAAAGAGCTGCCTGAAGAGCCCTATTGTTTCAGAGTCCCAGGCAGGGGCTGGGAAAGGAGGGAAATAACAAAGAAGCATTGAGCCTTCCTGTTTAGGAAATGTCTTAAATGTTTTTGCTAGGTTGCTGATCAAAGGCCAGGCAAAAAAATACAAATTTCTCACATTTTCGAGCTGAACCAACTCTTGGGTGGAAGAGGAAGAGGAGCGAGGAGCTGCAGCCTTTCCCTTCTCAAGCCAGTTTCTCTATCAGACAGGATAGGCTTTCTCCTCGGGTCTATTTTCAGCCACAGTCAGGCTTGGAGACAGAGCCCGCAGTTGCTGAAAGGCGTTATCAGCTTCCCTAACATCCTCCCAGCTGGGGACATCATCTGAACTGTGGCCATGCCTGCTCCCTCGAGACAGAGACTGGCTCCAGCTGAACCCCCTGCCCTGCCCCTGCCCTCCCCGGGAGGTACCCGCCGACGTGGGGCTGAGAAGGAGGAGAAACCCCTCTTGCCTTGCAGCACCGGGCAGCTCAGTCCCTTCCTCACTTTGCCTTAGAACGGCCTCAGTATTGTTGCTGGGATTGCCACATCCTCTTAGCGTACAAAAACACAGAAACTTATCCATGGGAGAATAACAAACAAATCATTTTCAGCTGTTTCTATAGAGCTTGGCTTGGGGTGAGAAAGGCCAAGATGGAACAAGAGACCCAAGTGTGTATTTTCCTTTCTCTGCCGTGGAAAGAACTCATTGGAGTGTCAGAATTTCCCTTTGCAATTAGCAGCGCTGGGTGCCAGCTTATTGCTCATTTGCTTTGGGAAAGGCCAGCAAGAAAGCAAGACAGCGCACAGTCCCTCCTATCTGCTCTCCTCGCAGACGCTCTTATCGGGTTCCCAGGTTCAGTGGCCGCTGAGCCTGAGCTGGTTTTTCCCACTCGATGATGGTGGAAGCATGGGAGAGGTCTGCTGCGGGGTGAGACCTCCCAGAAAAACACAGTTGGAGCTGGAAGTGGGGCAAGTTTGACTCATCTCACATGGAGGGAGGGTTAAGAGGACGTGCAACTAGATACAACTCTGTAGGATATTCTGTATGTTATCTATGCATCCATGTATGCATGTGCAGGTATGTAATGCGTGTGTAGTGCCTGTAATCCCTGTGCCCAGGAGGTGCCGTTGCCCACTAGATGGCATCTGTGATCGAAATCACCCGCTCCCGGAGGAGTTTTCCATGTGAATTCTTGCTAAAGTGCAGTCGCTGTGAACAGGAGCAAGTCTAAATGCCATTTAATCGGCAATTTGCAGAGAAAAGCCAAGTAAGAATTCACTCATCCTATGGCTGGCAGTACGGCTGACCAGCAGAAGCAAGATAAATCATTGTCATTTTATACCCTGGGCATTGCCAAACCCGCTGTCCCCCAAGATCTGGCACCATCTGGCCTCTCTTGCAGGTTGTAGCTCCTGCGTGAAAGGTTTTTTTCCTCCCACCCACTCCTGGTCTCAGCCGGACCTGCTTCTGCTTTTATAAATGCTTCACTTCTGGTGCACAAGCCAAGGGCAGTTGCAGAGAGCCTGGGGTTCCCTTAGGAGCCAGTGCAGATGGGGACACTGATCGGCCACCCGTGCTCCTTCACATGCCCGGTTTTCTATCCTAGGGCAGTTGGCAAGACAAAAAAAGGCGCCCGCCTTCCCAACAGGGAAGAGGAAGAAGAAGAACAAAGGCAATTTCCCGTTAAACACAGTGGGAGATACTTTAGAAGCTAAACTGACCCCAGAGCTTAATCATGAAAAAGGAGGCTTTATGCAACCAGGAGGTTGTTTTTCCTGGGACTGCTGTGATCGTCCCTTTGGGACCCCCCTGGGACTGCTGTGATCGTCCCTTTGGGACCCTCCTGGGACTGCTGTGATCGTCCCCACCTCCACCAGTTTGGCAGAGCTCAGATGTTCTGCCCCAGAGGTTATGGTGTGATCTCCCACCCCAAACCGACCCCCCCAGGTATGGTGGGTGACCCCATCGCTGCAAGCCTGAGAGCGCTGCAGGAACCTGCCCATGGCTGTTTGCTTGCACCCCCTCCCCCTGCATGTGTCCCCCCTTGGAGGTGCGTGGCCACCCGGGGCTGCAACTCACGCAAGTGCTGGACTCGTTGAGCTGCAAGCAGATGGCTCCGGTGTCGTTCAATTCTTTGACGTTGTAGCATGTGATGGGCTGGAAGGGAAAAACCAGAGCGGTGGGATCAGTGAAGCGCTGGGGGTTTGTGAGACAAGCCCAGCCTCCCCACGGTCCCATAGCCCGCGGTGCCCAGCCGCATCCTTACCTTGTCACTGTCCGTGTGCGGTGGCATCGTGGTGGCCAAGATGGGAGGATCCCCCGAGGTGACAGATGAGCTCATCAGAGCCAACGTGGACCCTGGGGTTTCTGCTGTCACGCTGGGTTGAGTTGCTGGGCTCTGGCTTGTGGGGACCCCTTGTCTTGTGTGGTTGGGCACTGAGGGGGTGCCCAGCGTGGGGCCTCGGCTGGGCTGTGGGCTCGTTGACTCGCTGCTGAGCCCCGGGGAGGTGGGGCTGGATGCCAGGAACATGGCCGCAGCTTCGGTTTTAAAGAAATGCAATGAAAAGGATACATGAGAAAGCTTAAATCCTCTAAAATCAATGCGTGGCATTGCGATGACTGAAGTACAATATTGATTTGTCATAGTCAGCGGCACCAGAACGTGTTATTGGCTGTATAAGAAACGCGCATTAGACTTGCTTCAGCTACCTAATTGTTACATGCGCCTCATAATCTGTTTACAATGGGCCAATTTCCTGGGCATACGCTGCTCCACAGCAAGGATGCCATTGCCCGACCTCCCCTGCATCGCCCTCGCCTCCCCCTTGACCTTGACCAGAGCCTTCCAAAAAGATGCACTGATTTCAAAGGGCGTAAGAGAAAGGCACCGTACATCTGTGCAAGGGTCCCTGCTTCACAGCTCTTCAGAGCCTCGGCCTCTTATCGGAAAGGCTGGCGGACCTCTGGGTACCATTTGCTGAGCAAAGAAGAGGCGCGTTGAGATAAAAGATTAATGAGCATTTTGTCCCATCACCCCTTGGCTGTTTTGAAAAGGATGGGTCTAAGCTGCCTGTCCTGAAGACAGCGGTGTTAGGCTGGCCCAGGTGGGATTTTTCACAGAATCACAGGATCACAAGGGTTGGAAGGGACCTCAGGAGCTCACCCAGTCCCACCCCCCTGCTCAAGCAGGTTCACTTAGAGCGTGTCACACAGGACTTTGTCCAGGTGGGGGTTGAATATCTCCAGAGAAGGAAACTCCACAGCCCCCCTGGGCAGCCTAGGCCAGGGCTCGGGCACCCTCAAAGTCAAGAAGTTCTTCCTCATATTCAACTGAAACCTCTTATGTCTCAGTTTGTGCCCATGCCCCTTGTCCTGGCGCTGGGCACCACTGCAAAGAGTCTGGCTCCGTCAATTTTGGACAGGATTAAAGCTTCTGACCATACGACCAAGCTCTTTTTTGAGAGCACAACCCATACACTGACTGTGCGGTTTCTTAGGGCAAGCCTGGGCACTTCATAAATCCAATTATTAATGCAAGTGCTACCAGGGATCACAGGGGGAGCAAGGGGAGCCATTACCGGACGTCTCCGTCGGTGGCTTGGCACTGCTGGGGGATCCGGGGGCTCCGGTGACTCCGGTGGCTGCCGTGTTGCTGGTGTCTTTGGTTTCTGTGGTTGTGGCTGTGAGCATGGGGGTGCCTGTTGTGCTCCCAGAAGCTTTGCCTGCGGGCAGAGGGAGGTGTTAGTTAGGGGCTGCTGGCCCCCCGCCCCGGCCCCGAGCCCCTGCCTGCCCCCGAGGATCCCTGCAGGCAGGGCAGGGAGGCGTCAGCTGCTTTCACAAATTCACTTTTTTCTTGCCCCAAAATGGCACGCTGCCTTCGAGCTCATATGGGAGAAGCTCAAAGACTAAAGGCTTCGCCTGGGTGAGTGCCAAGCTTTGGTGCAGCCCTTGCAGAGGCTCCGGGGCTCCTGGGCGGCGCTGGAGGAGGACAGGCTTGTTTCTGCCCTCATCCTGCCCAATCCTCGGGTTTACCAAGGGATGCACAAAGCTCTGCACAAAGCTGGATTTCATAGTAGTTTGGGTTTATAATCCTTGGAGGAAAGACTCAGGCCTTGGAAGCGATCGCTTGCGCGCCTCAGGAAAAATAAGTTGGATTTGCAGTTGCAGGCACAATCTCAAAGTAAATAGAAACATTCCCATTGGCTTGGGACCAGCCCTGACTCATGAGCAAAAACATCTTTGGAGGTAAAGCAGAATGTTTGGAGAGTGGTTTGCTCTTCTAACTTAAAGTTTATATATTGCTTCCTGGTATGTTACAAGGATGACACTTCCAGCTTTTCCGACTGAAATGAACTGAGTCAGGGAAAATGCATTTCTTCCCATTTCTTAACCTTTTCTGTTCTTAAGATCTATTTCCCCCTTTAACAAACAGCTTCAGTCCAGGGCTGTTGCTGTTTAAGATTCTTATCCAGACACTAAAGAGAAAATCACACAAACTACGTTGTTCCATTTGTATTTCTGCCCAGGGGAGCCCGAGCTCCAAGAAGAGTTACCTCATCCTTCCAAACCACCCTTCGAGATGGAGCCGCACTGACAGGTCCTGATCAGCCGCCCAGCACCAGCGTCAGAGCAGCAGTGGCGCCGAATGCACCCGCTGCCACTTAAACACGCATTTAGGTATCAGGCACTGCGGTATCGGGCACGGCAGCATTGTCCTGGCAGGAATTTTTCTGAGTTGGGGCGTTCGTACTTTGCTGGGTCAGGTCCAGGGAACCTGGACGGCTCAGGAAAAGCAAAGACTGACATCGCCAGAGCTCATTTTGGCAAGGACAGCAGGCAGAGCTGCTTGGCTGTTCCTGCAGCCGGTGGGTGGTTGTACCAGAGGGTGCTGAGGGGGGGAGCACACCCCAGCCCAGCCTCATGGGGCCCTCGTGCTGGTGCATCCCATCCCATCCCATTGCATCCCAACCCATTCTGTCTCGTCCCATCCCATTGCATCCCATCTCGTTCAATTCCATTGCATCGCATCCCATCCCATCCAATTCCATTGCATCGCATGCCATCCCATCCTTTCCCATCCCATCCAATTCCATTGCAACCCATTGCATCGCATCCCATCCCATCGCATCCTGTCCCGTCCCGTCCCAGCCAGGCTGCAGCTGCTCTGGGTGCGGGAGCGCCGGGGGGAGGCGGGGGCCCTGCCGGGGGCTCCATGCAGGTGTCTGGAGCTGGGGTTTAGATTCTGGCACGGCTTTTATGTAAGGGAGAGGTTTCTTCTCTCCAAGACAACTCAGTTCCAACTGGTTAAATCACCAAGTTTCTCTGATGAATTTTAACAAATCAGAAGCAGGAGGCATGACTGCACGCCCAGAATAACGAGTAGCACGAGGTTAAACCCTTGCTCGGCACACAGCTCTGGGTTTGCATGGACCTTAGCAGGAAACTTTACATCACCAGAACAATGCAGCACCTGGGCTTGACCTCCCTGAGTGCCGCAGCCACCCAAGCACCTTTGAACTATTCCAGATGTTTGTAAAGCACCAGCGGTATTTCTAATCAAAGTCTTTTCACCACTCAATGCCCTAAATTGAAGCCTGGATTATTGCTCAGCGCAATTTGTGAGAAGACCTGTCACATACTATTTCTTTTTCTTCCCTTTACTGTATCGCGAGCAGGCGCTCTTAGAGGAAACGTGGCTAAGTTTTCTGAAACCTGAGGGCTCATGAGATAAATAACGATCCAGATGTGAGCTGGATAATCCACATGGTGCTCAGCTAAAGTGGATCACTTACTGCACCATACGTTTTTACCGGCTTTGCTAAACTTTGCCAATTCGTCAGTATTAAGGGTTTGAGTGTTTAGGCCAAGCCATTCATTAACCTCGGCGAAATCTTCACCTGGCAGTGCTAGCACAGGCAGGAGCAAAAGTGGGCAGATAAGTGAAAGAAAACTGTACTTCGCAGTACCTGCTGTATGCACCTATCTGGCTTTTACAAAGTTGGGGTTGGACTAGGTGACCTCTAGGGGTCCCTTCCAACCCCAAACATTCTGTGATTCTATGATTTTTAAAGGTACTTTAATAATGAGGCTAGGAAGTATCTCAGCTCAAATCAAAATTAAAAACCCCAAGGCTATAAATGTTAAAGCAGTTGACTTGGTTCACCGCTCACCCCTGAGCACTCACCCAGGACCAGAGAAGGCAAAACTCTGCAGTGGCAAAGGCTCAGGAAACAGGAGAAAAGTTTCCATGATTTACTCCCTGCTCTGCGCCCGCAGCAAATTAAAGATGGGGGGCTTCTCCCCTGCACCCCCAGCCCTGCAAGGTGGAAGGTGCAACCCACAGGGGCTTCCCAGGCAGCAACTGCACCTCCTGTGCTGAGAGCGGCCGATGGGCGACTCTCGGTGAGGCTTTTGGTGAACCTGTCCCGGGCTCCTGCGTCAGCGCCCCAGCTCAGAGAGCCCCCGCCAGGGTAAGCTTCTCCAGCCCTTCTCCGTGTTTAATAAAGTGGTTTTTTCCAAGCTCAGCCCGTGCATCAGAAGGGCTGAGCTACAGCAAAGCGCCGCGGGTGAGCCGGCACCGTGGGACCGCTGGTACCAGCGGCTGCAGAAGAGGAGGATGAGGAAGGGAGGGGAGCAGGGGGCTGCGGAGCCGCAGCCAGCCCAGGCTTCCCGCAGCAGCTCCTGCCAGGGCTCCAGCCTGCATCACTCAGGCCTTCCCGCTTCCACTGCTCTCAGCCATGTGGCAGGAATTCAAGCGGGTGGAGACCTCTTCCCTCTGGAAATATCTGATAAAAATCCCTTCCCTCCCCCTTTTCCTTCTCCCAGACAGGATATGGGTGTGGGACCGCAGTCACGCAGGGCAGGGGGCTGCGGGGGAGCCCGGCACCTTCCTGGGGACCGAGGTGGCTTGGGCAGTTATGGTGTGCAGCCCTCTAAAGGGCTTTAAACTCAAGTGGCTGTGAGTTTTAAAGCTCCTTTTTCCTTCCCTGATTTTTAGAGCTTTGCTAGATCTTGCAAATGGAATGAAGAAAGAATGCTTTTTAAAATGATGAGGAAAGGGAATTTTGTAAAAATCAAGCTTGGCAGAGATGAATAAAGACAGATATAAACCAGAAAAGAAGAAAATTTATATTAAAAAAATATTATATAGATAAAAAATAGAATGTGCTTGTATTAGGTACAAGTAGAATATATACACTGTTGACCGAGGAGCACCATGAAATAGAAGAACAAAATACAGCAAGCTCTGCCACGTAAGCTTTGAGACAAGCAGAGGCTCTGCACCTGGTTCATCAATACCCAATTTTGCCACCGCGAGCCGCCCGCAGCATCGCGCCGCTGCACGGGCAGAGGGTTCTCGAGCGGCCCCGGAGCGTTGGCCTGCTCTGCGGAGCAGGGACAAGCGTAAAGTTCTCCCCCGCTCATTGCAACTCGGGGGTTCCCCAAAGGATCAGGCAAACCCCAGGACTGCGTCTTTCACGGGCAATCCACTCCCTGCGCAGCTGGCCGAGGCTGCTCCGGCGTCAGCCCGCGGCCGGCAGCGAGGCGGTGCCCGGGCTCCCCACGCCGCACCCACGCGTACGCTCGTGGAAGACCCACGCCCGGCCCAGAGTGGCACAGGGGGTTGGGTTTTTTTTCCACGTAAAATGCGTGGCTTTGGCTGAAGCTGTCCTGGGGGCAGGTGGGGGCTGCTCATCCCACCCTCCTCCGCGCCACCAGGAGCCAAACCCGAGCGCAAACGTCCCAGAATTGGGATTTCCATGGGGAGATGCACAACTGATGCCTTCACTTAATTCCCTCAGACTCCCCAAAGAGCAGACGAGCGTGCAGAGCCCCAGGCATGGACTCCCTGGTTTTTCTTTGCTCTGCCCAGCAGATACAGACCCAAGATAACCCTCCTCCAGTTCGCAGCAAGTGCTAATAAAGCCCCATAACATCCTGCAGAAGTGCGGAGCGTTGCCTGTGCCAGCAAAGGAATGACATTTTGTGGCATTAAACCCCTTGTCGCCCAGGAGCTCTGTCTTTACAAAGGCAAAGCTTTTTATCACTCCTGTACCACTTTTGCTTTGTACGCCAAGGAACTCGGGTTTCACCTTCCAGGTGAACACTTTTGTCTTACGCCCTCGCTCGCTGCCCACTTCAGCCCAACCAGACAGCCTGGAATTGTATTTCTCTCAAATAAAATTGGTTTGGTTTTTTTTCCTTCCTGTAAAGTTAACATAGGCTGGAGGGTCAGGCACACCGGCTGGGGTGAGCAGTGCACCTTGGGGGCAAAGGGAACGTGAAAGGAGCCCCGTGAAATAGAAGAACAAAATACAGCCAATACTTTCAGTAGACCTCGC
This sequence comes from Egretta garzetta, assembly GCF_000687185.1. Lineage (NCBI taxonomy): Eukaryota > Metazoa > Chordata > Aves > Pelecaniformes > Ardeidae > Egretta > Egretta garzetta. Next base: position 111,655 of record NW_009260496.1, on the reverse strand, counting down.
CGCTCACACTCATGAGCGTAAGGAAAAATCACATTTGAGGAGACACCCGGAGGTTCCTGGCTCCTGTCCCGGCGCACTGTGCAGCACACAGAGTGCTGCTTCACTTTTTCTTAGTCCCGTTTTATTACTTAATGGTTGTTGGGTTTGGGACAAAAATGATAATATTTCCCTAAAATATAACCCTTTAGAAAGTGCTACCTAGAGAAAAATCTCTGTATTATTATTGACTTTTCCATATGATGAATGCTTGAAGAACTGGAATAGGAGATCTTAATATTTATGGAGATTCATTTGATTTTCAGAAAACATTTAGTTCCTACCATGAACCAAACGCAAGGCTAATTTACACCAACGCAGACCAAGGAATGACTTGAACCGTGGCTGCACTTCCCAGCTTTGCACGCTGCATTTGCACCCCCGTGTGTTATCTGTAATATCCCAGGGAGCTCCTCTATCCCCATTGCTCTCCTTCTCAAAGCAGCAGCATTTTCCCTTTGCAAGCACATCGCTGCGAATGCGCTCGCCAGGTTGCCTGATGCCGTGCCGGTCTGCAAAACGTCAGCGTTCTTTATGTGAAATCACCATCTCCACCGAACGCTCCTTAAAACGCATCCCCCAGGCTGCCGGTTCGGAAGTTACAACGAAGTTGCCCCATGCACGACGCGCACGCTGCTGGGTGCTTGCCACCCTGGTATTTGCTGCAGTCAATACTCACCAGACAACTCCACGGCACAGAACGCGATCCAGAAAAGCT
>NW_009260496.1:96867-110823 GCF_000687185.1 Egretta garzetta | reverse complement strand
TCTTTAATTTTCAGTCCTGCAGCAGCTCTGAGCTCATGTAGCTTGGGTTGAGTTCAAGCCTTTGAGATCACTCGGTTGTGGGGTGGGTTTCTCTTCAGGGGTTGTGCTTATGGTTCAAGACGGCGAGGTGGAGTTTCTCCGATTTGATTTCACGGTTTTATATGGTTCGTGGCAACCTCACTATCACTTAGGTAATTTTCTCCTCCCCGCTTTCCTGCCAGCGCTTCAAAACAAACAAAAGAGCAACCCTCGCCCCAGCAAAGGATCCCAAAGCCTTGCTGGGCTTAACCCTTTCCTGAGAGCTGCTTGCTTTCCGGTTCAAGGGAAGGCTCTGGCTGGAAGGAAGGGTTAGAGTGGAGCCTGCTGCTAAACTTCCCTCAAAGCAAAGCAAACACAATCCAATGGGAGCAGAAAAGCGGAGAAACCCCAGGTCCGGCCACCGCCAGCGAGCCCCGTGCACGGTCCCAGGGCTGTGCTGTGGCCAGAGCCGTGGAAAGGGGGAAACATCTTTAGAACCTGAATTTTTCTCAGCAAATTAAGCAAGGAACTCAAGGATGCAAAATCATCACTGACCTGAAGAGAAGTAACTCCATTAGCTCCACTAAATTGACTTCGGTCAAACAGAGTGCACGAGTGAAATGGTTTAGAGAAGGTCTGGGGGAGAGAAAGCCCCACAGGCAAAAGCTTCTGCATAAAACCTGGAGCAGAAGAGAACTTGAGGCTAATAAATAACTTCCTGGAGCTCATTTGCATTAATAACGCATTATAGAAACATTAAAACCAGTATAGAAATACTGACTTCAGTTTTATTACCAGGCTGAACTTTACCAAAAGGGGAAATGGTTGGCCCTGGCTCTGGTTTTCCAGTGGCTGCACTGCAGGCGTGCGTGGGACCAGACCCGGAGCCGGCAGGATGAGGGATGCTCTGCAGTGGGCAGCAAGCGGGGCTGAGCCACTGCACCCTAACGCGGCCTCAAAGAAACATAAATATCTCCAAAAGTATTGATTTAAAAAAGAAAAATAAAAGTAAAAAGACTTTGATGTTTCCATTTCTTGATTTTTATGTCTGGGGACACCAAAGACAACAGAAACATCTCAGTAATTGTTTTGGCCTTTGGGGATAAAGGAAAATTAAAAATATATGATCATCTGGGAAACTAAGCGCCAGTTAAGTCCGAATTCCTCCTTTTACAGCTAAATGATGCGGTCACTAAAGGAGCCATTGCTTACAGGGAATCAAGAATGAGGTGGCCAGGAAAATAGTGACAGGAGGCAGGAAGGACGATGAATCACTTGGTCAGTGTAGAATCTTTTTGTGGATGCCCCCATTACACTTCTACAGTCACACGGCTACGGTCAGCAGCAGGATTAAAGGACAGGCAAAAAGGTAAGGTGTTAAATAAATAAATAAAAGATATTGTGTACAAAGAAATCCCCAAATGGCATTTCCAGTACACACATTTATTGCTATGACAAAATTCCAGTAGCTTTTGTTTTTAGCTTAGGGCAGGGGTTGGACGAGATGTTTAAAGGTCCCTTCCAACCCAAACCGTTCTGTGATTCTATGGTAGGAAAATGTCTCTTGGAAGGAAACATCTGTAGCTAAGAAACGTGCTCCAACATCTATATAAAGATTTCTATTATGTTCAGCAATCTATTACTGAATGACAGAGCTCTACAGCTCCATTAAAGACCAAAATACCCTGGTAAAATACGGTCTACAATGCAGTATAAAACCCGAGTGTGGACACAGCCTGGCTGCCTCCGACAGCTCCCACCAAACATTTTCCTTTTTTCTTCTCTCAAACACACACCTTGGGAAGCTCACCACTCGGTACCAGCATGGCTTGGCATCTTTATCAGTTTAGAAAACATATCCAAAGGGTGAAATGCGAAAAGTGGAGCGAGACAAAGGTCCTATTTAAATAACAGATTTTTTTTTATTTTTTTTTCCTAGTAAAGTGAGAATTTGGGTTGAATAAAAATAAAAAGTTGAAATTTCAAAGTACCAGCCACTAGGGAGCCAGAAGACCATCTGGTGAGGAGCAACATCCCATCACACTGAAAAGCACCAAGCAAAGCGGCCGAGCTGCCTCTGGCATCACGGGGCCCGGGCCCCGCTCTTGCGCAGTGAAGGCAAAAATCTTAGAAATGCTCAGAAATTTTATTTCGGTACTAAAAATCAGTGAACTGCAGGAAAAGAATAAAACAAAGCAGCTCATGCCGAGCCCCCTGTTGTTGCAGGGGAACTCTGGACCATGAAGGGGTGCAGCCCCACGGTGTGTCCCCACCGGTGGCCGGTCCCCTGGTGCCCCCCTGCCCGCACGGGGCTCTCCCCTCCGCCCTGCCGTGTTTCCTGCCATTCTCCTCCAGCGTGGCTCCGGGCTCCTGAATGAAAGAAACCAACAGAATCATCCGGGTTTGGCTGCCGGTTTTATTTCACCTTTCAAAAACAGACTAAAAATAGAGAATGGGACTAAAAATAGACGATGACCGGGTCTGCCAAACACCGAGCACGGGAAGCTCGCGGGTTTGGTTTCCAGTGGAAGTCGGGCTGCATTTAAATGACATTCCCGTGTCAAAGATGTAGGGTTTCATTAATACTTAATGCCCACCGTGTGCACTATCAGAGCATGTCAGACCATGCCTCAGAACGCATTTTAGGCTAGTGACTCAGCTAAGCATGGCACAACAGGTAAATCTAACATATCCTCAAATGAAGAGCCAAAAAAGCCCCAAATCAGTTACTTATTAAGATGATTCGTTACTTGAAAGTGCTGCCTTCGGAGGATTTTAGAAGGACCTAGAGACTCTTCCACCCAGCCGTTCCTCTAGTGCAGGCATCGCCGTGCTCCCCGTTGGGGACGCGTGGCAGAGGGTGGTGGCAGTGGGACCCTGCCTGCCCTCAGCACAGCACAGCCAGCAGCTGGGCTTAAACCAGGCTGACCCAGCCTAACCAGGGGTAGGTCGGGCTTTGCCCTCTCACGTCCATTCACAATCATACTTCAGAGGTGCTGTGAAGTGAGCAAGCTCTTTGGTTGGGGGGTGTGTGTGTGTGTGTACACACCTCCAAGCGTATTCTGAATATTCAGAATATCCAGCTGCAAACAGGCTCTTCAGTTATTTCCCTCTGTCTATTCAATGAGCAGCAGATAACACCTTTTCTCATTGATACGACTCTCCATTAAACCCCTGTTTAAAGCCGCTTGAGCACATTGCAAACCAATACTGTAGAATTATTTCCTCCCTTCAGACCCCTAACACATTTTTGTGGTTAACATTTTCAAGACCAAAATAAGAAAGCTGCACTTGAGCCATCTCGAAGCGGTCTGCATCAGCTGCATGAGGTTAATAACGGCCGAGCCAATTTCAACTCAACTTTTACAGGATCAAGTGTCCAAATTTCAAACAGCATGGTGATGAAGGCTTGTTCACACAGACTGGGAATTTGTCCAAGTATTTAAGGGTGATTCAATTTAATTGTGAATGATGCAATAGACATATGGCTAGGAAGTTATATGCCAGGAAACATGTTTTCTATAAGTATTTTAGCAGGCAGATGGCATACAATAGTTTTGGTGTAGTCATTTCCTCACCTCTTAAAACTTGCTATTTCGGACAGATGAAATAAGCGGATTCCCACCATCCTCCCAAGACACCAGCGCTGCTGACCCAGAGGATGTGCAGCATTAGAGGACTATTTCTGTACAAAATCCCATCAAATAAATCAAACCTTACACTCGCCATTGTTGCCATTCAAGAGTTTCAAAGCATTATAACAACTTTCCCTCTTAAACCAAAAGCGAGTGAGTATCAACGCTTTCGAGCGCTCCCGCCGCATGGGCGAGGACAGAGGCGCGTGGAAGCGCTTGGCGCGGCGCCACACGGCAGCTAAGGCCCCAAAGCCAGAAGGTTTGCATCGCAATCCTCAGCCTTCGCAAACAAACCGCACCGATTCCCAGACAGACCAGCGCCTTCTAGAAGTTACAACCGATCTCCTACGTCCAGCACGCTCAGGCTTCCGAAGCGCTGCCGCGGGAGATCCGGCTCGCGGGAGCGGTACGAGCATCCCTACGCCTGTACGGGGTGGGACAACCAGAGCGGAGGATGAAGCTGCAAGTAAAACAGTATTTGAGTGATGTTTGGGTTATTTCTCCTACTAAAGCTTCTAAGATGCTGTTGGCACAACATCTGCTTTGCATTAACAGGAGGCACGGGACCAAATCCTGACCGGGGCTGAGCAAGGGGAACCCCTGTCCCCTAACGCAAGACTCAAGCTCTCTGCTCTGAGCAGACGGCTCCTGAGGAACGAACTGATGGTGATTCATCTAAGAAAGGGCAAAGATCTCAAAAGCTTCCTTAATATTATCACCCTTACCGTGATTTCCTTAAGAAAGTCATCGATTTGTTTTATTGTGCTTGGGTTTTGCACGTTACTGCGTTCATACCGTAACTCTGCTGGCAGGAAACGCTTCCTTTATTAGTGTTTCAGAAACTACATCCTGCGACTCCTACCAAGGCATCCTTAGTGCGAAGGCTGTTCTGGAGAGATTACTGCCTTGATTTCTACATCAGAGCTTCTCCAAAGCCCTCTGCTCCTCCCAGCCCTGGAAGAGCCCCTCGTCCCTGAAGAAGCATCCCCATGTGTGCTGTGGACACGCTGTCCCCCGCTACTGAGGGTGCCGGACAAGACCTCTCCTGCCCCTTCACCTCACCTTTACCTACAGCTTTAAATGAAGGTTCCCCCTCTCCTCCCTTCCTTGTAGTCCCGAAGCAAAACCTCCAGCGTCAGCAAGGCGTACGCAACTTCTCCGGGTCTTAAATTGACTTCCAAACTGTGTGCGGAGCCTTTAAAAACCATCGCTTGGTTTGGAGGCAGAAGGCTGCCTCTCTACGCCGCTGTTTATCTAGGGGTTTGTATTCTTTTTCTAAATCTTATTTAAACATAGTTCTTGTAATTAAAGACCAAATGTGTGTGTATATATATATATATATCTTTTTTTTAACTTGGGAACTTCCACAGCAATACTGGAGGTTGAACAAGTCAGAAGGAATTGCCTTGAAAAACAAGGCAAGAATCAGGAAAACCAGAAGCCTACAAAAAGCAGCAGCTTTTCTAAGTTGCAAGAACGGGAACCTAAATGTGAAGAAAGAAACTCTGGCCCAGGGCCAGAAGATGCTCGGCCGGAGCTGCTGGTGTGACCTGGAAACAGTTTGCAGCCCATTGAACGCCGCAGGCAGGAAACCACTCCAACCACCCCAGCCCAAGTGCTAAATAAAAACCTTTGTTGTCTTTGAAAGTGATTCCTGCCGGCTTTGTGACTAAAAGAATGAGGTCCATGGAGATGATATCTGGCTACCGACCGGACAGAGATGGCAACCTCAGGGAGCTCTGCAGCACCGGCGCATGGGAAAGGGCCAGCGGCTGGGGAGCCTCCCAGCTCGCACCAGGGCGAACAAGAAAAGCAGCAACAGCAATGAAACTCAGCTGAAAACTCTTTCAAACGGTGCTTTTGTCCGCGTGAGGGAACTGGCTCTCATTAAAGTCACGATAATGCCCTGGAAAGGGGAAATAAGCTCCTGGCCCACCTCTGTAGGATGTGGCCATCTCTCTCCTCCCGCGCTAGGCACAGTCGAGCGCACAGAAATGTGATTTTGGATGCCTACCGTCGGTGCGCTGAGGTGGCGAGATACCCTCAAGATCTGGGTTTTTTTTTGTTTTTCTGGAAATACGCACATTTGGTTGAATATACAAAGAGTGACAAGCAGCTGCAGCAACACAAGAAAACAGAGAGGAGAGGACAGAGATGAACCAGTCATATTCCTGTTCCTATCCATCACTACTTTCGGACTGTATCCCGGTCTCATTAACCTGGCCGATTTCATTGACTGCTTTTCATTGCTGCACCGTCCAAAGTACTTAATTATAATAAACAGCAGCACCACAAAACACCAATAAAAATCATTAAAGCATAAGTCTCGTAATTTAGTACAAAGATTAGCTTCTCCATCCAGATCTGCGGACTGCTGATTGCAATTTATTTCTCCCATTTATGGATGTCATATGAACATGCAAGCTGGATTCATTGCTTGGGCTTTCCATCTATCACCAGGACTGCAGCAAGTCCATCTTGTTGATACATGAAGCAAACAGTACCTGAGATACACGAGACGCTTAATTTGAACTTTAATTCCAAACAAATGTTATTTGCAGTGCTGTTCATTTTAAATGTGATGAGATTATGGAATCACAGAATCGTTGAGGTTGGAAAAGACCTTTAAGATCACTGAGTCCAACCGTAAACCTAACCCTGCCATCCCACCACTAAACCCTGAGCACCACATCTACGTGGTTTTTAAATCCCTCCAGGGATGGGGACTCAACCCCTTCCCTGGGCAGCCCCTTCCAGTGCTTGACAGCCCTTTTGGTGAAGGAATTTTGTCCTAGGGCTGGTTTTATATTTTTAATTCATTGCATTTGCAAATATACTTTACATACAGCCACCTAACGGGTTGCCTTGTTTATCCCAGTTTGCACGGAGCATGCTGTGCACGGCAGGCGATTGCTGGAAACGGGGCTGGCTCCTGCCGAGCTTCGCCTCCGCTCCGCCGGGCTGCGGGACCGGCCCAGGGCTGAGGCAGAGCAGCCCTAAAGCTGAGCAGCCACGGGCAGTAGGAGCTGCTGGGGTCATTGGGGAAGCAACGCTGACCAAGATTAGAGGGGGAAAAAAAAAAAAATAAAAAGTCTACATTGCCTTTATTTCCAGGGAGAGCACCCCCTCCGCCTGTAATTTATGTAAAGTAAGTACAGCCTAAAAACTATGGTGGCATTTCTGAGAGAGAAACCAAAACTGTAATTAGGAAATAAAGGAATGGCTTTTACTCTTGAGTAAATATCAGGTTAGTGCCAGGTGTTACTGAAGCGTCAGATGAGATGTAAAACTCATCACTGGCAGCAGGGAAAGGCATCTTTAATAGCACCAGGGGAAAAGGACTGGAAAGGGCTCTCATCTCTACCCCGGCAATTGCTGATAATAAAGTGCTGCTGTTTTCTACCTGGGAAATGAGGTCCCAGAGGTACGAGCCTCTCCATTTTTCAAAGGAGGGTTTGTTCAAATCCATAGACAGGAGCATCCTCAGTCATTACCGACTCCTGCTGCTACTGACCCACCGCGCTGGAAGCTCTAAGGGCCCGTGTTAAAATCAAAACAAAAGGGTTTTTGGAAAGTCGCGTCCTTGGTCTTGGAGGGATAAATAAAATGAAACAGAAATCTAAGAGCCACTTCTTTGGTTGTCTCCTGAAGAGAAGGATGCAACAGCAAAACTATTTCAACTCCAGTGCGAGATGACCTGAAAAAATGATGGGGCTCTGCTAACAGTTACGAGCGCAGAGCTAAATTCAGACACCGCTTATTTATTGATGTGTTTGTACAATAGGAGTGGCTGGGAAGGCTGCAGACTCCTAGGTACCTTCTGATGGCACATAATAAGCACAGACAACACAGACCTACAGTGAATAATAGAACAAAAAGCTTCCAGTACCACGGAAAATCAAAGCGCATATGCAATCAGATGCTACCCAGTCAAACCTCCTGGGAAGGGGAGCGAGGGGCATCTCACGAGCCTAGCTCTCGCCATGGAGGAGGCGGCGGATATTACAGGACAGTTGCATTAAAATATAAACATCCAACAGTATTAGCTTTTAAAATTATAGTGCTATTTCACCGCACAAATTATAGCGTATCTCCTATAATGCTATTGATACGATCCAGCTAAAGATGACATCCAAATAGCGGGCGCAATCCCAAACCTATATTCTCAGTACTGTGATGAGCTGGGGGCGGGGAGGATCTATTTACGAGATAATAAAAGATGAATTAGAAATGACCAAGACGAACAAACTTCCCGCCGTAACAGAGAGTTAATGACTCCGGTTTGTCCCAGAGCTGCAGGAAGGGTTTCAGGCCATGCAGAGCTTTCTGGGCACGGCACCTTTGTCCTCTCCATCCCGGGGTGGCCCCTCCTCAGCCTCCTCTCCCCTCCCAGGGCTGCAGCCAGACCAGCCACAGGGCTGGGGTTAAATCCTCCCATTTCTGATTCGGAAATACAAGTGATTTCACACACACAGGGAATCTTAAGCTGATGTTAAAAAAAAAAAAAAAAAGGCTTGTTATTTCCAGCCCCTCCGCAGAGCCCAGCACCTACCCATGTTGCTCTCCCCATTTTCACATCTGAGCGGTGTCCAGCAGGTCCGGGTGCTCGCTGCCTTGCGACCCGGTGCCGTCACTGGGAGCCCAGCCTGCCTGCCTCCAGCACCGGCATCCCCGAGACACCTCCATCCTTCCACCACTCCCCTTTGCCCGCTGTTACTAAACACTCTGGTTTCTTCAATTACAGTTTTCTTTCTGATATTTTGCTTCTTAGCTCCATCAGATGCATTTTTTTCCCCTGCGGTACCGTGCCAGAATTGCTGCTGCTGAAGGTCCTGACACGACGCAGAACAGCCTCCGTCAGCTGCTTTGCGAAGAGCAGAACTCTCCGATATGGGAATATTTCTGTCTGCTGCTTTAGAAAGTCTTTTCTGCAAGGACCTTGAGCAATTATGATGAGCAAGGAGCACCTTCATTTTGAACAGACAGAACCCAGGGAACCATTAAAGGGGGAATAAGGGGAGGTGCCAGGGATGCTGCGGAGCGGAGCTGGGGGAGATGCTGCAGTGGGGAGCGGGTCAGCACCTGCACATATGCAGGTGGACGAGAGCAAACAGCAACTCCATGAGAAGGCACAGCCTCTGCTCTAACAGGAATTGTGTTTTCCTGCGACCTCTCAGGCAGGAGGAGAATTGCAACGCCCTAGTGCTGCTCAACGCGACTTTGGCTGGGGCTGTTGGAGGACTGCCCTGTAAGTTCAGGATGAGGAATACTACAAATCGACTGGTTTTTTTCCACGTCCAAGAACTTTTCTTCTGACCCTTTGGGACGCAGCCCCTCTCAGCAGTATTTGTAATCTTAGGGAGAGCATCGGTGATGAGAAGTGACGCCGCATCATTTAGCTAAAGCACTCTGGTGACACAGGGCACACAATCGATACGTGGAGGCTGAGGCTCCATTACTTATAAGAATTGCTTCAGAGAATGCTTTGGAAACGCAAGCCCTCTCCTGGGACCTCTCCGAGATGGTTTCAGATTAATTGTTACAGGTTTGTTGGTTTGTTTTTATGGAAGAAAGAAGATTTGTTTGCTCTTTTTCCCCCTGGAGTTTTACCATCATCTTTTCTCATTAGGATGGTGGCGGGAGGTCAATAGAGTCCCCTGTCTGGGTGAGAGTCCTCCATAATTTGGAAGGGAAACTTTCAGAGCTGCAGCCTGCGGGGTACCTTCCCCAGCATGTTGCTCTGTGTTTCAGAGCAAACCATGGACCACACAACCACCACCCTGCTACCAGCTTCTTCATTAAACACTATATAATTACTACCAAGGCAAAAGAGAGACAAATCGTGGCTGTGCTGTCCTCCAGGCTCAGGCCTCCTAGCTAACTGGTCTCCCAGCCCTATTTCTGGTTTTCTGACCATGCATAGGAACAAAACCAACACAGAGCAGAAAAGCTCCGCAGCCCAAGGCACTTTGTTGAGGTTAGACGAGGAACTCCTAGAGAGAGTCCAGAGGAGAGCAACAAGGATGATAGGGGGACTGGAGCATCTCCCCTGCGAGGAAAGGCTGAGGGAGCTGGGCTTGTTCAGCCTGGAGAAGAGAAGGCTGAGAGGGGATCTCATCAACACATACAAATATCTCAAGGGTGGGTGTCACGAGGACAGAGCCAGACTCTTCTCAGTGGTGCCCAGCACCAGGACAAGGGGCCATGGGCACAACCTGAAGCAGAAGAGGTTCCAGCTGAACGGGAGGAAGAACTTCTTGACTTTGAGGGTGCCCGAGCCCTGGCCCACGTTGCCCAAGGGGGCTGTGGAGTCTCCTTCTCTGGAGATCTTCAACCCCCGCCTGGACGCTGTCCTGTGCCCCCTGCTCTGGGTGAGCCTGCTTGGGCAGGGGGTGGCACTGGGTGAGCTCCCGAGGGCCCTTCCACCCCCTGCCATGCTGGGATTCTGTGTGATTCTGTGACCTACCTCCCCACAGGACAGGTCGAGGGCTGCCTCCCCTCCCTCCGCTCATCCTCTTTGTCACCGTTCTCTCTGTTTTTTGGTTTTCTTAATTATTTTGGAACCTGAAGAATAATCTGTTGTCAAATCCCACAGAACAAATTGAACGTCAGGTTTTCAAACGGCTCTAATAAAGCAGATGGTATCACAAGCCTGTAAATCTCCTCCCAACTTCAATGCATCTAAACGCTGACAGATTATCCATTAATGGGCAGATTAATCCTGAACAGCAAAAACAGTGGGAAGGAAAATACAGGCTTTTGTCCCCATAAGAGGGAAAATGAGCACACAGATATGTACAACTCACAGGAGAGGTGCAGTTACATCCATTACGAGCACATGGAGGGACTGGCAGAGCCCGGAGGTGCTGGAAGACGCGCGCAGCCGCTGAGCACAAGGCGATGGCTTCCTCCAGCTGCCCAGTGCCTTGCTGGGACCAGTGAAAGAAAAAGAACTTTGTGATGGAAGGGACAGTTCTGATATGGGAGTCTACTTCCCAAATGGGCCAAGTTATTGTCAGCATTTCTGATTATTGCCCTTCCCTGCCAGGCTGGGATGGGGGGGCAGCCTTCCTCCAGACCCTCTCCCCAACAAGGGCTGTTTCGCTGATGCCCGTTTTGGCCACCTCCTCTTAGTCAGCCTCAACCGCAGCAAGCAGATGAGGTGCTACGGGCCAGGCTTTAGTGGTGGGATGGCAGGGCTAGGGCAACAGTTGGGCTTGGTGATCTTAAAGGGCTTTTCCAACCCAAACAATTCTAGGATTCTATAAGTGCTACTCCACTGGCCGTTGTATGGCCACGTAAAGGATTTTTGGTCTTGTGCGTGGCAGGCAGCAGCCCCCCAGCGCAGCATCCCCTTCTCAATGCCATCCCCTCCTCTCCCCTCTGCTGATTTGCTTGGCAGGTGTGAAATATTAATTGCCTCACATGGGAGCTTGGCTCACTGTCTGTCGCATTTGACTGAAATATCATTCTCTGCTGCAAATATAATTACTGGGGGTCTGGATTTTAAAAATAGCCTCTTGCCTGTCTGTTAATTAGGAGCCATGCTTTGCTACACAATGAGATATTTTGGTTAATTATAAAAGAGAAAAGGACAAATTTGTCACGTCTTTTGTTTTCGTTCCACCGTGTCTCCCGGTGACAGCAGTGCCGAGCCGTGATGGACTGCTCAGCCGACAGCACCAGATGCTCCCCCCCAAAATGGGGAGGGGGTCAGCGCTGGCTGGGATCTCAGCGCTGAGGGGGGCTGCTCCCACCTCCCCTCGCCACAGAGAAGTTTAAACAAAGGAAAGCAGATTTCAGTCAAAACCTAGGTCTTCACTCAGATGCTCCCCAATGCTTGAGGACTCCCTGATTTGAAGTGCCGATATATTCCCATGAAATCTGGCAGAAGTGATGACTTGAGGCATTCTGGGCTGCAGCTCCAGCACCCAGTAGCCCCCCTCCTGTCCGCCCTCTGCTTGGGCTGGCAACAGGGCAGGGGTGGCACTATGCAGCCTTCCCCCACCATTCCTAAATTAAGAGGAGCCATCTTCTCAGGCCTGCTGAATGCTCACACCCATATGCACCCACATTTCTGGTTTGTTTCTTCTTAAAAAGAAGAAAAAAAAAAAGCCATTTCATAGGTGCCAGTGCAAACAGAGGAGAGCAATGACAAGTTTGGAAATGGCAGGTGAAAGTGCTAACAAACCTCCCCTTGGCCTCATGTGCTAATTAATAATGTGTTAATAAACCTCCAGAAGAATAAAGATCAATAGAGCCGTTGCATTCCCAGGCCCTGCTTGAAAGGCGCCTGGCAGCAGCCGCAGATGAGCCCAGGAGAGGGAAGGGCCAAGCCCGGCTTTATCGGTCGTGAAATTCCCGGTTACAGAAAGCAGCCCCTGCCCTTGGCACCCACCGGACACAAGGCACTGTTCTGGTTAAGCAAATCCGGGTTAACCAGGAGTCATTCCAGCCGGCTGGGGTGCCCGGCCATCGCTAGCAGAGATGTTGACATCGCAGGAAAGGTTTTTGTATGCTGCTCTGCATCATCATCCTCCAGGCCAGCTTCAGGGAAAAGCACCAGCTCTTCCAGGTTCACGGTTCCTTTCAAACCCCAAGAACCTCTGCAGCTGAAAAGAAATTTTCAGCACCCTGCAGGTGAAGGAGCCCCAGCCAGCTCTTGCCCATGGACCGAGGCAGCAGCAATTAAGAAACCAAAAGGCAAGAGAAGGGAAGCAGAGGTGGTGACAGCTTATTTCTTGATCTGATGCTTGGATTGCCTGGGATCCGGGTACACGCATAAGGGAAACAACCCGTTCGGCTTGGTGCCATGGGTTCCCTCTTCCCATCACACATGCGGTTTTTAGTTCTGTGTTTATAAAGATCAGCAGCAATGCTTTGCACTAAGATGCATCGATAGAATGTTTCATAATTATTTATGTAATTATCCAGCATTTCAAAGAACCGATAACAGCTTAAATTGATGTATTAAGCGAGCATAATAATTATTCCAACAATATTGAATGCTGTTCTGTCAAATAATCATTTCATATGGATGAAGAAAGCCTTCAGAAACAGCACCATAATTCAAGATGCTACCAGATTAACGACACAAAAATTCCATATCCTTTTCTTGAAGACAGACAGAACTTTGTATATGGAAAATGAAATACATAGTACAGAGGAGTGGAGTGCTATGGAAGTATCATACCTCAAAACCAGTAAGAAACAATAGAAGAGGGACAGAAAAATTATGGCACTTCTCTAGGCTAGAATAACAGCGCAAGGATCACCCTGCTTCAGAAACTTCTCCAGGTAACAACGTAATCAGAAATAGCAAACATCATCTCTAAACCACCAGCCTCGATGGTATCTTTGGGCCCAAATTCCACCCCAAGCCAGGCCCATATCTTCCTCCCAGTCTTACTCTTCCCCTCGTAGTAGTTGCTGGGGAAAATAATAAATAATAATAATAATAGACTCCAATATAGCATAGGCAAACCCCACTAAAAGAACTGCAGCGTATCTGTGCTTGCCTCCTCCTGCTGATACTTCAGTAACACTTAGAAGAGTGGCACAAATTTTATAACCTTGTGCTGAAGATGAAAAAAATAAAGCCCAGTAAAAATCCGTGTGAATTATTGAAACTGTGGCTCATTATAATGAAATAAGTGTGCCTTTATTTTCAGTAAGTGACATGGGAGCAGAAAAATGGCAGGATAATGATGCTCAGGCAGAACAATTATTTCATTGTGATAGAGAAGCGTTAAGTTTATCACTTTGATTACTAGCCTGATTTTTTTTTTTTTTGTGCATCCAGTTTAGAGACGGATAAGTCAGGAGGGTTTCTGGGGCTCCACCTCTGCTGCTGGAACTTGGCTCCCTGCTCAGACGCAGAAAGCTGACCTGCCGGGGCGGGTGCTTGGTGCTCCATCACGTCGCTGCACCCTGTGCCCTTTCCTGCCTAAAGCACTGAATTTGTAGCACCCCCCATTCCTCATTTCACAATACAGAGCTTTCAGACAAAAATGTTGAGCTTGGACAAAAGGCAAGCTCAGGATTTACAAGGGTCCCACCCTTGGACATGTCCAAGCTGAGGATGTGATGCTGTTGATAATGATCAAACCCAGCTGCTAACTGCCTAAGGCGGAACAGAAAGGGGGATTTGTTTTTTTCTTGATTGTGGGAAAAAGGGACAACAAAAAAAAGCCTGCAGCAGGCACAATCCTTCTGCCCAGACCTGTGACAGGCACACCTTTCAGGAGAAACCTAATGCACCCCCCAAGAAGCCGGAGAGGCTTCCACTGGGGAGAGCCGCAAG
>NW_009260496.1:96220-96796 GCF_000687185.1 Egretta garzetta | reverse complement strand
GTATGCCTGACACTTTGCCCAGAAAGCATGTCAGTGTGATGCACTCCGCAAGAGTGACATAACTTTTATCAAGGGGAAATTTAAGGCTTAAGTGCCTTTAAAATGCTGGCATCACTCACCCTATGTGCTAGCTCTTTTTGAATATTACACCCATTATATGTAATTCTTTTTCCTCTTGGAGAAATATTAGCATGTACTTTCCTCCTCGTCAATCACTTTTTTTTGACCTTTGCATCATCAGACATCTTTAAGAGGGTCACATTCATTCTGATGCCTGAGCCTTCCAGAGCCTCCACTAACACCACCACGAAGCCAGACTGGAAACAGGATTCTGGTACGCTTATATGGCACATTCATAGAATCATGGAATCATAGAATGGTTTGGGTGGGAAGGGACCCCTAGAGGTCACCCAGCCCAACTCCCCTGCAGGAGCAGGGACACCTTGAACCACATCAGGTTGCTCACAGCCCCGGCCAACCTGGCCTGGAATGTTCCCAGGGATGGGGCCTCCACCCCCTCTCTGGGCAACCCCTGCCAGGGTTTCACCACCCTCACTGGAAAGAATTTCTTCCTTA
>NW_009260496.1:91107-96191 GCF_000687185.1 Egretta garzetta | reverse complement strand
CCTCAGAGCAGAGGGGCTCCAGCCCTCGGAGCATTTTAGTAGCCCTCCCCTGGCCCCGCTCCAACAGGTCCATGTCCTCCTTGTGCTGAGGGCTCCAGAGCTGGACGCAGGGCTCCAGGGGAGGTCTCCCCAGAGCAGAGCAGAGGGGCAGAATCCCTTCCCTCGCCGCTGGCCACACATCTCCTGATGCAGC
This sequence comes from Egretta garzetta, assembly GCF_000687185.1. Taxonomy (NCBI): domain Eukaryota; kingdom Metazoa; phylum Chordata; class Aves; order Pelecaniformes; family Ardeidae; genus Egretta; species Egretta garzetta. Next base: position 95,998 of record NW_009260496.1, on the reverse strand, counting down.
CCAGGGCACAGTTGGCCTTCTGGGCTGCCAGCGTACATTGCCGGCTCATGTCCAGCTTTTTTTTTTTTTCTCCCTTCAGGGAATTCAAGCCAACTCAAACTCAGTACAGAGGCTCCTGTCACTCCTAGAGAAAAGCAGGCATCGCCAGGGCGGAGATGAGCTGGAGGATCCCCGTGCTTATGCGTGCGCAGCCTCTTGCACGCTTACCCCCTCATTTATTAGGTCTCGGTTCTGCTCCAGCAGCAGCCAGTCCTCCCAGCATCGTGGCTATGGTCCCATGCTCCAGAGGGGCTCCCACCCTGCCTGGAGTGGGGTCACCACTCAGCGCTCCAATATTCCTGCCAGGAGCTGCCCCTTGCAGGCTACATGCCCAGCTCCCCATATTGCAGGGTGCTGGGGTGCAGAGAACCTGGGCAACTGAAAGGACTGAGCCAAAGCCTCTACAGCATTTTGGGGGAAGGACCACAGCACAGGCCCTCTGCACTGGGCATCGAGTTGCCAAGTTCTCACTTCTTTTTCAAACAAGGCAATAACCCTAAACCAGAAAATTACGGAGCTATGTCCCAGCCCCCAGTTTGGTGTTAGAAACAGGCCAAGTTTTCCAGATACTTTTAAAACCGATCCATTTTCAAGCCACTGCCTCTACATATAGATTGGGATTTTTTTTTTTTCCCCTATTGTTTACTATTTGCCCTGCTACAGAGCTACAAACCAGCGCGCTAGACCACAACGGCCTTGCACAGACAGGACCTCTCAGATAAATACTCAGGCTATTCTTGAGTCCATCACCAACATCCGAACTGGAGGGCAAGGCTGGCATGGTGGGGGCTGCATGCACCGGGGCAGAATCGCATTCGGGGCACAAACAGTGAAAAGCTGAACCAGGCGAGGTACAGAAAAGTCCTTTACAAATAAAGGTCCGGTTTCACTCCCCACCTAGTGCTAATCCTCTGCAATCTGCTGCTGCCTTATATCCCTCTGATCCCTCCAAAGCCTGGCCCGCCCTTCCCTGCTGCCCCAGCTCGGAGGTGACCCGGGAGCTGCGCATCCCGGGAGAAATATTAAAAAAAAGGGGAGCCCTGGGCCCCCGGGACCAGCAGCGAGCGGCTCCGCCGGCATCAATCGCGTGCATAAATTATCCCCGTAATTACCCCGTACGCACAACTTGTACCATATTAATCTCTACAGAACGCTAATTACTCTGCCCCGGCCTCGGGGGGAGCCCCCCGGCAGGCGCTGGACCGGCCGGGGCTGGTGCATCCCCCCCGGTTGCTGGAGGTTCTGCGCCCTCCCGACCGGCGGTAATTAACCCAGCGGTAATTAACCCAGCTGCAGGGTGCTGCTGGCCGAGCCACCCCCACCGGTTGCCCGAGCGGTGGGGGGAGCCGTTTGTTTTAACGAGGCTCTGTTGTACATCTGTGCGCGGGTTTGGTGGCTGTTGCTGGGGGTTCGGGGTCGTAATTGCGATAACAGATGCTGGAGGAGAGAAGTTTCAGTCCTGGACCTCTTGTCCTGCTCATTACTGCCTCCGTAAGCCACCACTTGCAGCCCAAAGCTGCTGTTTAATGAGCCTCACTCAGCAGCAAGACTCAATTAATACTCAAGCACCTTGGCTCAGCCTTGGTAAATGCAAAGCCATTGAGTTAAAGCAAAAATAAGCAGGGAGCAAACCCTCACGTAATCCCCCACCACGGGGCAGCTACAACAAACCCGGGCTCTGCCCTTAGGCCAAACGTGTGTTATCTGCCTTGCGGGCTCAGCTCCCTTCTCCCCCCCCCAGTATCCCATGCCCCGCTCCCCATCCCAACCATCTGCAATATTTCAGGTGCCTCATTCGTGACACATGCGGTGCAAAGGAAATTAAAAACCCTGCTGTATGTAAATGGGAACCTGCGCAAACGCGCTCAGGAGCTCTGGGGAAGGAGCAGCTGTGGTTTGCCAAGCCATCCAGAAAATTAAGAAGATTGTTTTACAAACACGCAGAGGGCGTGTGCGTGTGTGCATGCACGTGTGCAGGGGTGGCCCCAGCTTTGGGCAGCCCCATGGGTCCCCTCTGCTCCTCGCAGGGTGGGAGCGGTGTTTGCCCACGCTGGAGCGAGGGCAGCTGAGGCAGGGAAGGATTTGCAGTCCCTTGGTTCTCAAATCCCCTCTGCCAAAGACCGCTTTCATCCCGAGAGCGACGAAAGGCAATTGAGGGGGACGTGATCTGTAGCTTTGAGCTGCCTGGTAGGCAAGAAGGCAGTTGAAAGCCTCCTTCCCTTCCAGGTCAGTGCTTTGCTGACAGGTCAGGGATCCATCTGTACGTTTAACCCCCTTTTGAAGCGAGGAGGACACCCTCGGTTTCAGGGCTCAGCAGAGATGGGAAAACTCAACCCACTTCCGAACGTCTCAAGCACCCCCTGCCTGAGGGGCACGGTAGATGCTTTTGCTCAAGATTTGTCCTGCAGCCGAACTGAGTTCACCGAAGGTGACCCAGCCGCAGAGAAGGGACTGGTGTCTGCATGGGCACAGCCAGGAGCAGAGCCAGAGGGCGGCAGCAGCTCCAAAGAGCAGGGTGAAGGGGACGGCAGCGGACGCCTGCGAGCGGTGCCTGGGCACGGGGTTATGTGCCAGGCTGGGCTGGCCGGCAGCAGCTGTAAGCCACGTGCCCAGAGGCTCTCCAGGGATCTTCTTGCATTCTGCACCCACCAGGCCTGAATGTATTTCTTGCTGTGGGTGATGAGAATTCACTCTTACACTCTAATTTAATGAGGTGTCTTAAATGTGGATTTAATCACAGCATTAAGGTAACGGTCACTGCATTCAAACTGGTGAGTGCAAACATCTTTCCTGAGCAGACAGCTCTTGCTGCATCCTTATTAATCCAAAAATCATATCCATATTAATCACTCCACAGATTATTACTCAACCCATCACCATTACTAACCTGCTAATCCTCCAGCCCGTGCACTGAGGTATTAGCTTCCTCACCAGCCGGCCCCTCGCTGCTCCTCTGCAGATGGAGGAAGAGATCCTGCCTTGGTTCAGCGGTGCATCCTTGGGAGCGAGCTCCCCGCAGAGCTCCCCACTTAACAGCTCCATATCACGAGGCAGGCGGTTTATTAGTTGCGTGTGTAAATGAGGCATTTATTTGAGACCTGCCATTAATACAGCGCTGAGACCGCATTCCCTACAGCCTCACCCAGGCCCAGCAGGAGGAATGCTGCTCTCAATTGCCAGACAGGGAATTGCAGCACTTCCAGAGGATGATTTAGCCCAGCTGGGGTGATTTACCTTTTAGGGGCACTGATCTCCCTTATATACCTGTAGCAGGAGGGGTGGATCCCACCCATTAGCATGATAGGAGCTGCTGGCCAGGGCCATCCTTTTGCTTCCAGCCTCGAAGCCAGGAGGACTTAATAATCCTTCTGGAAGCATGGGGCCATCCTCCTGCTTCTACCTGTATAGGCAAAAAAGGCCACGCCACGAACAGAGAAATCCTTTGAGCTCTCTCCCAAAGTGGATTTGAGCATTTCTGGTGCTTGATCTGTTTGTCGGGTGTATTTGTGCTGTGTGACTAGCCTTGAGCCACTTCCCTCCAGGGCAGGGTGCTGGGACCCTGACCTGTGCTTGTCAGAGGCTAAAATGCTATTTGAGCACATATAAAATATGCGTGAGGTCTGTGACCTAGTCTATAAACTCCTGTACAGCCTGAGGCAATGCCTTTGTGGCAAGCTCAGAGAGATTGCAGGTTCCCGCTGCAAAAATCAAATGAACGTCAAAAGAATGCTTAAAAACTCATGCAAGAGCAACTCTCCCCCCCGAGATCATCCCGACACTTCCCTTTGTGAAAGCTGAACACAGCAAAAAAAAAAAAAAAAAAAGAACTTTTAAGCATTTATGTCTTCTTCTCAAAGCTCAGCCTAATTGAGTGCTAACAAAAGAGAAAATGCTTTTTCTCCTCTCCGGGCAGCTGGCGGTGGCTGGAGCAGAATGACAATGCCGGCCGTGCAGAGACAGCCAGCTCCATGCCGCCCTGCCTGCGTCCTGGTGGCTCCCAGGCCACCCGCCGCCGCGTTAGCACGAAGGGTGCGTGTGTCCAGAGCCAGCCCCAGCACCCAGCGGGGGCTCGGCTAATGAACGCATTGGTCTCGGGTGCTTTGGCGGTGCCTTTCATCTGAGGCTCTCAAAATGTAATTAAATCACCCAACACCTGCATAAGGGATGGGAAGCAGCTCCGTTGTGTTTTCAGAGGGGAAGGAGGCAGGCAGGTTGCTCACATGGCAAGGCAGCGGCAAAGCTGGGAGCGAACCGCAGGGGAGAATAATTCTCTCCACTGCAGGGGTAAATGGGGGCTCTTTATTGCTTTGAAACACCAGGAGGCTGTGATCTCCAGCTTTTGTGTCCGTGGAGCTGGAAGTCCCTGTACCAGGCTCTTTGCTGTAGGCAGTAGCTGGCTGTCAGTGGCCCTTCAAAGGTGCTGGGGAGCTGGGGGGAGAAACCCCCCCTTCCCCTCCCCAAAGGGCTGATGCTGCTGGGGACCCAGCTCCGTGCAGCAGGGGACGGAGTGGGGGGCTTGGTCATCGCAAGGAGCACAGCGCATCCCCATAGCTCTTGCTGAGTGCTGAGAAAAGCAAAGCGACCATGGAAAAGGGTAATTTTTAAATTATAACGACCATCGCTGATTTTGTTTTAAATGGGCTAGAAAGCAGAACCCCCATGTTTTACATTTCAAGCTGCTAAGGGAGCCTCCAGCTCCTGTCCTAGCCTGCTCCGAAACAGAGATGCTGTGAGAGAAGCTCGAAAGACCAAGAAAGGACCCATGCGAGCCCCACGTGGGCCCACTTATGGAGCTCCAAGACTTGCCTTGACATAAGTCTAGATGAAAAAAAATAAACAGAGTTTTCCTAGG
>NW_009260496.1:86652-91097 GCF_000687185.1 Egretta garzetta | reverse complement strand
TAACCCCCAACCATTATTCCCAAAGCTCAGGCCATAGACAAGCCCATTTCCAGGAGCAATAAGGGCGAAATGGCAGTCATAAAACTCCAGTAATCAAATGTGAAATGAACAGCCCAATTCATTAACACCCAGACAAGCTGACAGAGACGTTCTTAGCTATCAGACATTACCACGGAGTTAATTTTTACCTGAGTTGCTTAAGCCTGGCCATCCTCCTTCCCTTTCCTTAGACATTTTGCCATAGGGCAGCATTGAACATTTGTAATTAGATTCCTTTCGCCGGAGTTAATTATGAAGTGACAATAAAGCCCGAGTGGTTTCCATTTTCATAAGTATTATTTTGAATGAAGAACAAATCCTTTGTTTTGGCATCAATGTTTGTAATTTTAAGTTTAACATGAACCCTGGGGTGTACTCTTGCTATAAATAGACACATTCTCGTTGTTTTATGCTGTACATCTATTTTATGTTGTGTTATAATGCTTCCACATTAGTTTATATACACTTGTCTGCACAAACATATCTACACACTGGAGCAGGTACAAGATCTCTCTTCTGGAAGATCTCTAAATTAATTAGGTGCTCTTCACCCCGCTGATGTCAGGTCACTTCGCCACTGGTATTTTGCAGGTTCCAGACTGCCCTGGCACCTGGGGGATGTGCCACCGGGGCGGGCACGGTGAGGGGTCCCGAGCGTCCCCTGAAACAATCCTGGGCTCAGCATGGTTCTTAGCGCCGTGCTCCCTTCCGAGCGATGGAGGCCAAGCAGCACCGACCTAAATTCCCATTACAAACGTGTGAGTTAGCCACTTAAATACAACAAGCCCCTGCATTGCTTATTGGAATAAAAAGCAATAGATTTTTGTGGTTGTTGATATTGCCAGTTTAAAACAACTGTCTGATCACATACAATTATATGTCACCCTCTAGCTAAGCACTCGCAGAGGAGAAAAGATGCTGGAATTTAAACAGGTCAATATTAATGCCACGGTTGTATTTGATAATTGAAAGTGTCACCTCCATTAGCTTGCCCTGATAACCAGGCTTGAAAAGCCAGCACCGGGACGTCTAAAATCCTTTCCACTATTTACAGAGCGCTGGTGATTAGCAACAGGGCAACCCCGCAGATGCAGAAGGGGAACTAAAAGCTGGCCTGGGGGATGTAGAGAGTGAGCAGAGACAAGGCTAAGATGGGGGGGATGGAGAATAAACTCGAAGCCCTCCACGCTGCGGTACCCCCGCGCAGAGCCCTCGCAGCAGCCTCCCAGAGGAACGTTTGCTCGGACCCACAGCCTTACCCACATAAGGGCCAAGCCTGCTGCTCCAGGGCTGCCTCCCAAAGCGTCTCTTGGTGGCTCTTTGCTCTTCTGCATTGGACATGGGAAAAATGATAGAGTGATCTAAGGCACCTGCGTTTTATATAGCCTTTATTAAGCATCGGTTGACCTTGTCAGCGCCGATAAATGCCTGTGAAGTGCATGCCAGATAAAATGTAATTTTTAATTGAGTATACTTATTATATTAAATATATTAACAAGGTGCAGATGAATACAAATGACCCCATGGTCAATGCTGTCGATTCATGTTGAAAATTCCTTTCGCCTTTGCTGAGCTGAAGGAGTCAATAACCTCGCAGAGGTCGCGGGTGGGGTGGAAACGCCTCCTGCCAGCAGCTGTCCCCCCGCCTGCCTCCAGTGTCCCTGCCGTAACGCAATGGCCACCAGCAAGTCAGCACAGAGCTCACCATCTCCGGGGTTCCCCGTAAAATACCATGCCCTGCTCCTCCAGCCTTTAGGAGAGCTCTGGGAACCTCGGTTCAGTTCATGTTTTATTCTTGGTGTGAACTTAGACTAACCCAAGGCACAAGTGAAAAGCAATCATCTCCTCTTTCATTCCCCGGCTTCACAAATCGTGTAGAAATGCACTCGATACTGGGTTGACACACCCCGGCTCAGCACTGGAACCGCCAGCATCCGAGCTAAGAGAGCCCATGGGACTGGCCTGGGGAGATTAACATCTACTGGTTTGAAGTGGGAGAGGGCAGGATGTGGCCCCGCTGCCTTCCTAAGGTCCATGTCAAGCTTTGCTCTCAGTTTGAGGACACGGAGATGAAACGAGCCGCCCGGAGCGGGCTGCCACGCGGACGTGTTGGCATGAGCTCCAGGAGGGAGCAGCCTCCATCGCCCTCCCCGCCCCACGCTGAGCCGAGCCGACTCCGTGTCAAGCGTCCGTATAAAGACTGCATCTTGGGGCAGCACTGAACTCCCTGCTGCGAGCCACAGTGTGCCATGCCTTCCCCTTCTGGGTTAGATTTAGCCTTTTTAGTACCTAATTTAGAAAGAAAAAAAAACCCCAAACCTAAGATCCTTCAGGAAAAGCAGTAAGGTTCCAGAACCCCATGTTTCTTTTTTAATGCTTCCTTAAGGGTCTCCATTTTTCTGTCACTTATCATCATCCAGAGTAATTTTGGGCTGTTAGAGAAAGTTCATTGCTGTAATTGCAACCATATTGGTCATTAAAGTTGACAGACAGCTGCTGAAGAAGTCACTTGCTGATTCCTGCTACTCAGCAGATGCCTCTCAGCGCCTGCTAAAATGTTAGCTTGAATTTAGGAAATGGAAGCAAACACGTTTTGCCTGAAGGATTGATATTTCCAAGGAGGGGAAAACATGAAAAACTCACCCAGGCCTTTTATTTGTAAACAGCGTTTGCCTGCTCCTTCCCTAAGCAGCGTGGAAGCGGCCGGTATTCCCGCGGTCCATGAGGCTGCCCGCCCGCCTGCCCTAAGCATCGCTGCTCCTCGGAGGGGCAGCTCAGCCCTTCGGTCCCTTTTTCTGAGATGATGAGCTAGCACAGCTCAGGGGGCATTGCTGAGCTTCGGGCCATTTAGCAAGGATGCCAAAACTCTGCACTGGAGGCTCTCGGGGAGCAGAGGGGCCAGCGAGGACAGCAGCAACATCGTGCTGACCCACAGAGCCTCCCTGCACCCACCACGCTTTGCTTTCCATTTACCACGGGAAAAATTCCCCCTGCTGCGGAGGTAGAAGTTGCTTTTCGGGAGGCAATGCCAGACCCCCACCCAGCCCGGTTGTACCCCCAGGTTCACTGGGCAGGGGTTACTTCCAGATTTCCAGTTACTCCTTTATTGCTGGTGTGATTCAGTAAATATTTCTCACCAACAGCCTCAGCTTATACAATAAATGTCACACACCACAGGTTAGAAAGCAAGGACCCACCCAGGAGGGCTTTTTTAACCAGTAAACTTTATTTATATATAACAACAGTACAAAGTGAGTCCTTGGCTTGCAAAATAGGAGTGTTTCATATTTACAATAGGTACACAATAATATATTAGAATAATAACAAAACCCCCTTTTTTTCCTTGGAACATTTTTAAATACTTAAACTTTCTTACATTTTTTTTTTCCACAACACTTGTAAAAACAACAAAAAACAGACAATCATCTTAAAAAAAATATAATACAGAACTCCAGTGTGTCAAGTATAACGGGGAGGGGAGGAGCCAGGGAACGTACGGTGGATGGGTACGGGTACAAATGAATTCGTTATTCCTGCCAATACACAAATCCCCTAAAACTGGCACATGTCTATTTTAAGGAGGGAGGGGCAGAAAAAATCAGAATCTGTTCCATGGCTGATACCTCTACATTCTGAGACATTTTGGGGATGCCAGAAGTTTTAGTACCTGTACCTTCCCTTCCCCTCGCTGCTTCCCACCGCTTCTCCTAACGGCCCCCAAGGTGCCGTTAGCACAGAAACCCTCGGCAACGTGAGGAGGACATTTTACTGCAGTATCTGCCGAAGCTATGAAATAACGTGGCAAAATCAGCTCAGCCGCTCGTTTCCCTCCCGTCGGCTCCTCTTGCAGGCGCACTTTTCTGCTGTCCTCTCCGTGAGATGGAAACATCTGATGGAGAAGCTGTTGCATAAACTTCCAAGCTTATTCGAAATAGAGGTATTAAAAAAAATTCTCAAAGGAAAGGCCATACAGGAGATCTTGTATTTGATTTGGAAGCCTTGGGAGGCCCAGAGAGTTTGGGATATTGTCCGTGCAATTGGATGGACCCTGCAGGGCTTTCGAGCAAGTTCTCACGCGCTGCAGGAACGTCTCTTTTTTTTTTTTTTTTCAGTATTATATTCCACTTTTACAAAGAAAGGAGAGGAATGGGTAACACAGGGGCAAACAGGGATCTGAAAGAACAAGCACACAGACACTGCCGTGCTCACGGCACGGCCAAAACACCCGCTGCTGCGTTTGAGCTGCTTGAGGTACAACTGCAATGTCGGCGCAGCCGCCCAGGCGAGACAAGGAGCTGCTTTTCCAGCAAGGGAGCAGGCGGTCCCTGCCATCCCCTACCACCCTCGCCTCCCCAACTCCCGTCCCCAGCACAGCCCCAGCCCGTGCCGCTGCGGAGAGGCAGCGA
>NW_009260496.1:76106-80535 GCF_000687185.1 Egretta garzetta | reverse complement strand
CCCCAGCACAGCCCCAGCCCGTGCCGCTGCGGAGAGGCAGCGACGCAGCCCGGGTTGCAGGCCATGGACCGGAGACCCAGAGCCTTCGCTGGACGCGTGCCCGGGGGGCGGCTGGGGAGGCAGCGCCCAGCGCCCGAGGCTGGGACGCCGGGCTCTGTGCCATGCCTTGCCCAGAACAAACGGGGGATGCCTTGCCCAGAACGGGGGATGCCTTGCCTTGCCCAGAACAGGACCACCGCCCGAAGCTGGGGGATTTTTTTTTCATGGCCAACAGAAGCTTTGCACAAAGCCTTCCAGGAGGTGCAAATGGGTTCAAAGACTCCCAGCCCCTTCAAAACTGATCTGACCAACCTACATTGACATTGCACACGCGGCTCAGCACATCCTGAACGGCGCCTTCTTTGCAGTGCACACGGGCATCTTTTATTCCAATTATTTCCCCACTGCACGTCTGATTAATTTTAAACAAACAAACAAAAAAAAAGCATCCTGCCCAGGCAGGTGCAGGGTGGCCTCTTAGCTGTCACCAGTGCTTTGCCTTCAGCCTCTGACCCGCTGGTCCTGGTGGCCTCGGGCGAAGGCTGGGGCGATGCTGGAGTTTTCACCAAAGACACGTTCACTAAACAGACGGGACTGCTCTACCTAGCACGCAACTATATATACAACGTCGCAGCTCCCTGCGTTATTGGCTTGCGGTTTATGGTACAAATGCAATTCTGAAATAGGATGGCTGAAGCTTTGTGGCATTTTAATGCATCTTTGATGTCAGTTATTTAGCCTCCTCTGAACATTTTTTCTCCTCTCCAGGGCACAGTCACTCGTGAGCTTTCCCTGATGTCCCAGCTTATTCAAGTCAGTCCATTTTAGCCTCATTTAGTTTGGCGAGCTGCGTCCCCGTGACAGGTGAGCTCTGACAGCGCTGGGAACTGGATGGATTCGAGCCAGCGACCGGCGAGAGCCTGGCAGGGCTGCTGCCAGGGAACAGGCGTGAGGCACGGGCTTGGGCAGGAGCATCACGGGGACGGTGCCGGGAGCTGCTCTGCCCTTCGCCAAGCTGCCGCCCTGGGGACAGGGCGCAGGCAGGGGACAGGTTGGCGCTCCTCATCCCCGCTGCTGCTTGGGACTTCTGGAAATAAGACCTTGGCTGTAGGTCATGCCCGCCGGAGGAGGAAAGCCCTCCGACCCTTCCCATGCAGACTTAAACGACCCGCACCAAAGTGCTCGGAGTCAGCAGCGTGCAGGAATACAACCCCAGAGCTTTAAGTCCTCTTGTGTTTGCCCTCTGTGCGCCCACCCGAACTGTTTCCTACATTATGACATTTTTGGTGAAGTCCAGTGGAAGGTAGGAGAGAGAACTTATGCGGGGGTGGGCTGTTAGGATTTTAAGACAGTGTGTTGAAGGCACTGCTGTGATGAAGGTCTCTTGCCACCGCGTCGAGCGGCTGCGCTCGCCATCCCCAGCGTGTCACGGCACCGAGACCCTGCGGGAAGGCGTTGCCGTCTGGCACGGCCACGTCCAGCCTCCTCCGGGATGGACCTCCCCGACGCGCGCGCTGCCGCCCACCAGCAGCGAGGCCGTGGCAGCGGTTTCATTTCCAGCGCTGGTTCCCGTGGTGGGGTCTTCACGCAGCTGCGGACTGGTCCATGCTGGATCCCACAGGGGCTCCAGCACTTTGGCCATGCTGATCTCTCCTGCCTCCCTTTAAGTGTAAATTCGTCCTTTATGGCAAAGCGTGGACCACTTGACGTCCACATCCTCTGTACTTTGGTGGGCTGCAGCGTTGTGGTGCTCCACAGCAGGGCTCATGCGGAGACAAGCTTGCCTATAAGTTCGACTCTTGTATATGGGTTTTTAATAAAGGCTTTCAAGGTGGAGAAGCGTTTGATTAGCACCTTGCTCCCCCTTGGAGTGGGTGCTTTGATAGCTCATGAGCAGAAGATTAAATGGAATTATTTAAGCAGTGACACCAGGCAGAGAGATTCCGGAAAAATGACATCTCCCACTTTGATGTCGAAATACCTGAAACAAAGTGAACTGGAGAATCAAAAACACCAACCGGCCTTGCAGGAGGAAGGGGGCAATGAGAGGGATGTGAAATCGTTTCATCTAAGGCAAAGTCACTGCCCCCTCCTGACCAAACCTCGAGTCCAGTTTGCTGCAAGGGCGAAGAAAAAGCCATTTCGAGATCTGAAGCTTCCTCTTCCCAAAGGAGTAATGGAAAAGTCGGATGCAAACAGGGCAATAGATTACAAGTGCTTTATCCCAAGGGGATCTGTTGCTTCATTCCATGTAATTGCCTGTAAAGATCCATAATTCATGTCAACCACCACGAGTAGACACTTGGCAGATTATTTATGGGCCACCTCTTCCAGCCAGCACCGTGCTGTTCCCTCGCCATCCTCCTAAGGCCTGTTCAGATGATGTTCTGCTGCTTCCCTCGGAGGTCAGGCAAAAGTGTAATAGCTTACTGGTTGGCAAAGTGCTCCTGCTGCTTCCCCTTTCCTCCTCTGCTCAGCTTCCTCCCACAGCACAGAAAATAATCTCAGTTGTCCACTTCTCTCCTTAGTGCTCTGGTGTACCATGGAATACAGACCCCGGGTTTAGCCAGCTCGGACACGTTGAATTCTTGTAACCCTTGCTCACAAACCAACCCCTCTAGGCTCTGCAATTATTTCTCTTCCCCCCCCTCTTTACCTTCCAGGATAATCCCAGTTTACAGGCCCTTTCCTGGGCTCCTGCCAGCAGAGGGGGAGAGGCTCCCAAGGGGCAAACCAGCCACGCAGGGCTGGTAGCCCATCGTGCCACACATGGAGCGTCTCGAGCAGGGAGACCTCCCGCCTGCTGCCTGCCCATGGGGGCACGGGCAGCCAAAACGCACGTGGAAAAGAGACCGGTCACCGGCATCGCCAGCATCGCTGCTGGGTCGCTTGCCAGAGAAACCCCCTGCCAGAGAACCCAGGGGATGGTTGGGGACCCCCGCCTTTGCCGAGAAAATACTGGGGAAGGGGGAACAACAAAATGTTTGGTGATGGGGTGCTCCTGGCCAGAAGGTAGAGAGCAGGAGGAGGAACGCTTGCTTAAAGGCGGCCACGCAAAAGCCTCTCAGATAGATGTGAAGAAAAGACCAGGAGGGCCTGACTCGGGCGGTGGGGCAAGCGCACATCCACCAGCACCCAGGCGAGGAAAAGCCAGGTCTTTGCTTTGGGCAGTATTCACACTTGGGGAATCCTGCAGAAATAACTGTTCAGGCTGATATTTAAAGGTGTTTGGAAACCACCTGGAGTGCTTTCTTTGGGTTTCAGAGTACCGTAAGAATTTGGTGAATGACCTGGAGTCGAATACCCAAACCAATGCCCATGACTGGACTACAGATCTGGAAATCACTCCCACACGCTCGCTGTGAAGAGCCGCGACAGAAACCAGCAAAAAATGAGACCTGGAGGATTTCAAAACCCGAGATGGCAATCCCCCGTAACGCCCCAGCAAAGAGCAGGGCAGGCTGGCGGCTGCGGCAACGACGGCTTTAGCACCGTTTCGTTCACCAGGCTTCACCAGGGCAACCTGCACATTTGCACATTTTCTGTCTTTAAAATCAGATTCACTCTGCAGGAGAAGGATCCCTGGGAAGGGAACTCTCCCAGTACCGGCCAGTACGAATCCTGCTCTGCTGCTCGGTCTCTCCATTCCCACCAGCTCTCTCTGCGTCTCAGTAAAGCTGAGCCCTCCGGTTACAAAGCTCGGGCTGCTCTAAATGTCAAGAACTTATTGCACAAGGTTGCTCATCAGTATTTTCTTCCAGATTATTAATAGGGCCCAGAGAAACTCACAGAAGTGGATTACCAAAGAAAGTGGATGTGGCATGGCTTTTACTGAAGGGTCATTAAACCAACACATTTCCTGAGTATTTCTCTCCACGCTTCTCCCCTCCCCTGCTGCTGGCTCCCCTTAGGACTGTGTCTCAAGACCAGCAGCCGGCAGCTCTCCCGGCGCACGGGGAGCCCGCGCTGACCCTCCGGGCTCCTCTGGGCAGGAATGGTGGAGGAGGGGGGCGGATATGAGAATGGATTTTCCTTTGACACGCACCCACTGCAAACTATGGTCCCAGTCCAGCACAGCGCTGCCCGGGAGCAGGCGCCGGGAGCTGTTTTGCCGCCACTGCCAAGCTCATGCAGTCACTACTTGTATTTCCATTAGACCTAGTCACCCTGTCCTCCCCGCTGCAGCCTGCACAAATATCAATATTTATTACAGAGAGAAATATTTACAGCGTTCCTCCCCCTCCGGGCACTCTACAAAGGGACACACATAAGCTTTGGTGTCTTTGAAAGGAATAACACTCACAAACATTTGCCTGTCACTGGCCACAAGAACACGTGCCGTCGGGGCCAGCGAGGAACTCAATATCACAACGAGACGCCGAGACAGAGA
>NW_009260496.1:74910-75123 GCF_000687185.1 Egretta garzetta | reverse complement strand
CCATTCCCACCAGCTCTCTCTGCGTCTCAGTAAAGCTGAGCCCTCCGGTTACAAAGCTCGGGCTGCTCTAAATGTCAAGAACTTATTGCACAAGGTTGCTCATCAGTATTTTCTTCCAGATTATTAATAGGGCCCAGAGAAACTCACAGAAGTGGATTACCAAAGAAAGTGGATGTGGCATGGCTTTTACCGAAGGGTCATTAAACGCACACA
>NW_009260496.1:70394-74758 GCF_000687185.1 Egretta garzetta | reverse complement strand
AGTCCAGCACAGCCCTCCCCGGGAGCAGGCGCCGGGAGCTGTTTTGCCGCCACTGCCAAGCTCATGCAGTCACTACTTGTATTTCCATTAGACCTAGTCACCCTGTCCTCCCCGCTGCAGCCTGCACAAATATCAATATTTATTACAGAGAGAAATATTTACAGCGTTCCTCCCCCTCCGGGCACTCTACAAAGGGACACACATAAGCTTTGGTGTCTTTGAAAGGAATAACACTCACAAACATTTGCCTGTCACTGGCCACAAGAACACGTGCCGTCGGGGCCAGCGAGGAACTCAATATCACAACGAGACGCCGAGACAGAGACAAGACAGCAGCGCGAGCTGGCCCGTGGAGTGCTGGTTAAGGTTCTCCCTTGCCTGGAGCAAAGATTTCTTTCCCCTCCCCAGTGGAAATACAAGCCCTGCGCCCGACCCCGGGCGACACCGCGAATGCTGGCAGAGAAACTCAAGGGGAGCCTGTGCCGATCGACTCTGCAAGTCAAACAGAAAAGCAATAAATATCTCATCTCGCTACGACGAGTCTTTTCAAGTATCGCTCACTGTAAACATCGGGGGGTTGTTGGTTTTTACTGCAAGAAGGCGGAGGCGACCGCCAGCAACCACCACCAAAACGCAACCGAGGAGGCTTCATCCCAGCTCTGCCCGACGGGGAGAGGGCAGCGCAGGGTGCTGCCGGGTCACCGCGGCGGCGCCGGCATCCGGGAAGAGGCTGGAAAGGGGGAAAGCATTTAAAATCAGATCTCTCCTTGTTCAACAGTAAATGGGAGTTAAAAAAAATAGATATATATATATTGACACTATATAAATACATAGATAAAGCTGGATTTCAAGACAGGTTGGATGATCCGATGCTTTTGCAATTTGGGTAACGTTCCTTCTAGTGCCTATAAGTTACTCAGCCACGGAGCTATGGTCTGGCTAAACTGCTGTGTTACTTGTGTAGAAAGGTGTGGTGCAAACTTGTGCTCATATTTTTTAAGATCCCAAAAAGAAGACATTTTCGGTTTTCCAGACTTTCCAATTGGCGTAAGAGTCCGTTCGCAGAACGCCTGAGCCGTGTCCTCGGGAGTCTCTTGAGGACAGGATTCAGAGCTGGACCTTGTTGCCAGGGTTATCTCTGTGGCCTCTGTGGTTTTTGCTCTCTTTCTTTTTTTTTTCTTTTCCTTTTTTCTTTTTTTTAAAAAAAACCCTTTAAATAAAGTTTTATTTTCTAATATACATCAAACAATTTTCATGCAAAGCAGCAGTCATGGAGACATCCAGATTTTCCAGGTTCCTTCTTTCCATGTATACTCAAAAAAGTGATCCATCTTGATTTGACTTTGATTGAGATGCTTTGTCTTTCTCTCTTCCTGCCTTTTCAAACCGGATCCTATGTGATTCCGAGCACAGTCAGTCCTTGGGCCAGGCTCTGCTCCCTCCAGAAGAGCCTTGGTATTGATCTGTGTCCGGCGCCTTTCTTGCTTGTTCTCCCTCTTAATTCCCGAGAGTCCGTGCAATCCTCTGCCCTTTGCCGTCCACGAGCACCGCAACCTTTCTTCAGCTCTCAATAGACATGGCACCAATAAGTTGCTCTACTTTGTACGCCAGACGCTGCCTACGTGCCTGCTCATCCTGCTCCAAAGCCCCGATGAGCTGGTGCGGAAAAAAATAAAAAGGGAGAAAGAAAGAGAAAGAAGTCAGCTTGCGAGAGGGGGTGGTGGAGGTGGGTGGGCAGCAAGATGTGAGCAGCTTGGAACGTGGATGCGTGAAACTTCAATAACGAATGGCAAAGCAACGCGGCGAGCGCCTTGCCATGCCGCAGCCGTGCTCATTGATCTGTTGGACCGCTCGGCGCACGTTACCCGCACGACACAGTCGTTCCCGCTCTTGTACCTCGGCCTCCACGTTCCTTGCCTCATTTAGCACGGGAGTTATGAGAGTTTTAAACCCTAACCAGAAAATAGCTGTGGCATTGTATCACAAATGCATACATGCAATTAAATGACAAACCCCTTCCTTTTAATGGACATAATTGCAAAATAGGTTCTTCTTACGCTGAAATGGAGGGGTGGAACAGATGGCGAGAACTTGGTTTCAAGTGATGCATTCATTAAAGGAGCTCACGCTGCCAGGGATTCTTTGCAAACAGGAGCCTGCGTCACTGCAACATGGGATTGGTACCATGCTGTTCCCAAAAGACAGGGATGTTTCTGGGGAGCTTCACTGGGTCGTGACGATTTTCCACTGCATTTGGGAGTGGGCGGCACTGGGCGCCTGCCAAGGCTGAGGCATGCGGTTGCCCCCACAATATTTCAGCGCTCAGTCCCCGGGGCAGTATGCTACAGGCATGGCCAGGACCCTCAGGTGATTTATAGAATCATAGAATCACTTTGGTTGGAAAAGCCCTTTAAGATCATCGAGTCCAACCATTAACCTAACCCTGCCATCCCACCACTAAACCCTGTCCCTAAGCACCTCATCTATCCTTCTTTTAAATCCCTCCAGGGATGGGGACTCGACCACCTCCCTGGGCAGCCCCTTCCAGAGCCTGACAGCCCTTTCTGTGAAGAAATTTTTCCTCATGTCTAGCCTAAACCTGCCCTGGCGCAACTTCAGAACATTTCCCCTCGTCCAGTTTGTGCACGGGGAGAACAGAGCGGGGCAGCAGCGGTGCCAGCGACGCTGGTGCCGCATGGAGGACGAGGGCAGAGGAAGGAGCTCTGGGTGGCAGCAAGGGGGGATCACTGCCCAACCCACCACCATGCAGAAGCCTGGCTCCTCTCCCATGCCACACTTGCCGTGGGGTAGCATTGCCTCTGCGCCCGCCCCAGGGGACACCCACCTCTTCGCTGTACTTGCTGACATAGGAGTAGATCTCGTTGAGCGCGCTCAGCATGTTGAACTCGGCGGAGTGCAGGCGCGACTGCTCAGCGAGGTAGGCGTTCATGTCTTGGTCGCTGATGGCAGGGAGCTTGGCAATATCTGCGTAATACCTGCGGGAAGGAAGGGCCATGAGAAACACAGAGGCTCAAGGTGCCCCTCTGCTCCCTGGGATTTAAACTGAGCTCTGCAGGAGAAAGGACATCATTTCGCTTTACACTGGCATCTAGCAAGATGGGATCCTGGGCTGTAAGAAGCTTAGTGGTGGGATGGCAGGGTTAGGGTAAAGGTTGGATTCGATGACCTTAAAGGTCTTTTCCAACCAAAGCAATTCCATGATTCTATGATTCTAAGCTGAAAATAAGAGCAGCGATGCTCAGTAGTGCTGAGCTGTGCTACCAGCTCGCTGCACGAGCCACCCTGCTGCATCACTGGCCACCGAGAGCAAAGCTGCTCAGCGCAGGAGGTTCGGCAGGATGGGAGCGCCCAGGCCAGCCCCCTGCCCACGCTGCCACCGCCGCCGCTCACCTCTCCACCCAGCTCTTGTAGCTGGGGATGTCCTTGGCGTACAGCAGCTTGTTGGAGGGGGAATCCTTGCCCAGGCGGTGCTCCGAGGTGGAGCAGGAGTCCATGAAGGTCTGAGCCACAACAGAGAGGCAGGCGTCCGTGATGCTGCCTTTGTGGATATCAAACACGAACTGGGGGTTTTTGATGACGTTCACCCAGAATCGGAGAGGGAGGCTGCAGGGAAATCAAGAAACAAAATTAAATGTTAAGACAAAGGCTAGGAAAGGACACTTGCCGCGGTTTGTCTTCCCAAGCAGAATGCAAATGGGAGGAAGCAGCAGTAATCTGAATAGGAGCTGGGCCAGGTCCATCAAACACCAGTTAGCCCAGTCCTGCCCAGATCACTTGTGATGGGTCCCGCTATTCCTGGGCTGGACACTGCTGCCCTGCGCCCCCCGCCCCGAGCTGCTCTGGGGCCTGATCCTGCACAGAAAGGTGGAGGAGGTGAGAGCCAGGCGGGCAGAGGCGCCCAGGGCAGGCTGGCTGTGCCAGGGCAGAGCCAAGCAGCACTCAGTGGTACCGGGTGAGCAGCTCCTTGAGGAGCCCATTAAATCGAGGTGGTTAGAGTGGGAGTCTGCGGCGCGGGGCTGAGCCCGGGGCAGCCGTGCTGCTGCCCCACGCTCACCAGCCGCTGCCCGGCCACTCCGCAGTCCATCATCTGCAAGCGGTGCAGCAGGCATCAGAGGCTTTGTCCCCAAATCCCGAGGCCTTTGCAATCAAAGGGGAATTATTATTCCTTTTTTCTTTGGCTGTATAGCAGGATCAAAAAACCAGCTGCTGCTTTCTATTACCTTTCAAGTCTCGGCTCTCTCGAGCTACCCAGCTAGCTGCACCGAAGGCTGCAGCCTTAACTCTTGCTGCACTGCAGGCAAGCAGCTCAGCCGCATCCCCGGCAGTGCCAGCCCCCCTGCCCC
>NW_009260496.1:57757-70316 GCF_000687185.1 Egretta garzetta | reverse complement strand
CACATTTTCTCCCTTCCCGGAGCCCCTGTGCCCTGGGGCAGAAGCCAGGACCAGGGCTGGTGGGGTCTGATGGCTCTGGCAGAGCAAACTCTGCTGGTCAGTCCTTTCTTTTTTGTTGCTTTAAGAAGTCTCATCTTTTTTTTGTGATTCTGGAGTTTTTATCCTAATAACTCCTTCTTCTAAGGCTTTCAATAAATTGTTTTTAGCTTCCCACAGCCTTAGCGGGGAACCCAGCTTTTGCAGCCGTGATGATTAGAGGCCTTTTAAACCACGCGGGACTCTGGGGAAAATACAAAGTCTTCAGGGAGCAACCATTTGTTGTGACTTTTTTTCTTCCTCGCAGAGGTAAATTTCTAACCCACGGAGCTTTTAATCCTAAAATAACAGCGGAGGCAGAGATGTGAGAGCTCCTATTGTTCAGAGGAGGCCAAACCTGCTGCAGTCCATGCTGGTGGCATGCAGGGCTGGCTCCTCTCCCCCTTGCCACCTCCTCCCGCTGCCCAAATGCCCCCGCTGCCGCCCGAAGCGATGGGGACGGACGCCCAGCTCTCCCCTCCCAGCCCGCGCCGGCATTCAGGCCGCAGCCCGGTTGCACGGGCAGGGTGGTGCAGGCATGGAGCTCTGCTTCCCACTAGCAGACCAGCTCTGCAAACCCAGCCATTTCCAAAGTCCGGGTGTGTGGATCTACAGCCTGAGGCCAGTGCCCAGCTCTGGCAGAGGACTTGGAGATGGCCGGGCTCGTGGTTCAACGCTGTACCGTTGCATGCGTGGTTCAACGCTTCAGCTCGTGCATGCACGGGGGGCAGCACGAACCGGGATCAAACCCCACTGCCCACATCTGCATGGGGCGCTGGGGCGGCAGCCGTGCTGGTTGAAAAGCATCAGCAGGGCTTCATGGTGCATCTCATGCTTTGGAGCTACGGGACTTGGTTGTTCCCAGCCTTCCCAAAGCTCTTCCCCATCTCTGTTTTTCCCCAGGACAGAGATAATTGCTAAGTACTCCGGTCTGCCCCCACTTCCACCCTCCTCCTCCTCCGTTCTTACCAGTTGCTCTTCCACGTGTGCCTCACATCCGTGTCATGGATGCCGTGCTTATCTGCCTGCTCATCCAAGAAATCGAACATGTACTTGATGGCCAGCGGGAGCGCGCTGCCGCGGTGCACGGTGCTGAACAGCGTCTCAAACAAGTCGTCCACAAATTTCTGCAGCGTACCCTGATGGGAGCAGCAACCGAGAAGGTGAAGGCAGGGACGGGTGCGTGCTTGGCTGGGCAGGGGTGCGGGAGGGGATGCCACAGGGTGCTGCCAGCTCTGCACAGCCCCGCAAAATGCTGCCATGGGTCCCACAGGAAAAAGTAAGGTCGGGGTCTTTACGAACACTGATTGCTGCCAGAGGAGCCCAGGGGAATGCTCCAGCCTGCAGCTACTCACGGCTGCAATTACTCTTTATTTCTAACCCGAATCTATTTATTTTGCTTTCAAAACCAAATCTGCATTATCTACAGTGATGAACACACGGTGAAAGGCAGGAGGACTCTCTCTGGCTACCGAAACGGGTTAAATATTTACAGGCACTGCTGCGTCTCTCCAACTCTTTGTGTTTTAACACCCTGCAGAAGAATGAGGCATTGCAGCAGTCACCTTGCAGCCTGAGCAAACCTGGGCTGCGTTTCTGTTGCTGCTCCAGGAGCCACCCCACCCCTGGGGCCCAGGAAAGCCCAGTGGGAACAGGACCCCCCCCTCAGGGAGCTGAGCATCATTGGGCACTGCAGAGGACTCCTGGCAAGGGGTGCAGATAAACCTCCCTATGCATTTCCCAAGCGAGCAGGTACCTTTGTAGCCAACAGCCTGGTCAGGTAGATTTCGGACACCATCTTACTGCCCCGGTCTCCTTCCTTCTGGTCTCCGTGGTCGTGGTTTTTCACCAAGTGCCAGACCTTGACGCCGCTCTCCAAGTCGGGGGTGATCATGGGGGCCCGGGAGCGCAGGCTGTCGGGGCTGCCGGGGAAGCGGAAGGTGGAGTCTGAACAACGGGAAGAGACGTCGGTCATGCTCAAAGCAAAGCCCTTTTTCATTTCCCCGTCTCCTCTTGGTGAGGCCACCGTGCTTGCTAAAGCCAAAATCATCTGCGCTGGCTTTTTTTTTTACGGGGTAATGAAATGTAACACCACCCAGGCACCAAGAAAATTTGGTGTTTGCTGAAGATACGTGCCCATCTTCACTGAGCAGAGTCCCTCAGACTCGAGCCCTTCTGTTTTCACACTCAGACATGGGACTTTTCTGCTCCATTCCCATCCTTTACTTACGTGAACTCGATAATACAAATCCACGCAAGACATCTCCATGAGTTGCAGCTCACGCACATTAACCCTGGGCACCAGCTCCTGCAGCATCCCAGTCCTGGGATCATCAGTATTTTGTAAATAATAACGAGCTGCCCGGCACAAAAGGCAGAGGAAAACTCTTGTTCCTGAGCCTGTCATTAGAGCAACCAGGGCTCAAGCTGAGCAGAACCCGAGGCCAGTCCAGCATCCCGGCCGTGCCGCCCGCGGGGCGAGCGGGGTGGCCTCCCTGCTGTCCCCATCTCTGTCCTCCTTCCCAGCAGGGAAAGGGGAGCTCAAAGGGGAGCAGACAAAGGTTTTTCCCTTAATTGCTCAGAAACCACGGCGGGATGTGAGATATATTTAACTTCCCAAAGAATACGCCTCCCCGGATCTCATCCGTGGTGCCGCCAAGGTGGGACGCGGTGCTGAAGAGCACAACCAGGCATTGTGGGGTTTTTCTTCCTCTCGCGAAATTTCTTTGTTCTCTGGCAACCTCGCGTGTTTTTCTCAAGTTTTGCCTCCAATTCACTGCTCGCTCTCCTCCGCGAGAACAAGGGGATCAATCATAAATCAGCCGAGGGAAATACGCAAGTCATTGCCAAAGTAGCTAGATTTTCATCCCTGATTAAGGCTTAGATAAATGAGTCCTCCAACTGATATAATTAAGGAGACAGACAGGGGGACAGCTAGGGAAGCATCTAGTAATTCTATTTTTAAACATAGCTCTGTACTGATATATAATGGGGGAGGTAAATAAGTATCTCATTTAAATTCTGTCTGCACAATTAGAAGTATTAATCTTAACATGAGCAATGATAGCTCACGCTGGTAGTTTGCAGAAGCTTTTCCATCTGACGTAGATCAACGAGCACCGAAGACTCGGGCTGTGTCACCCAGCCTTGGTTTTTCCATCACCTGCAGCATGGGCAGCGCTGGGCGTGCGGGTGGACCGCACCTCGCAGGGAGAAATGCCTTTGCTCCTGGCTTTTGCCTAAAGATTCTCCTGCGGATGGCTCCTCAGAACCCTTGCTTGAGAAAAAAACCCAAACCATTATTTTGGGAGCTATAAACAAGAGGAAGACAGCTTTGTCGGGAGACCTCTCGTTTGCAAAACATTCTGTAAAATGAAAGATAATGAAAGATCAGCGCACGAGAGATTCTGCCACTGCTGCCTTTTATGGAAGCATATTATTACTATTATTGTGGATTTAGTGCTATAAACGCACACCTGGCACCTCGCAGACTCATTTACTGGGGCTGCAGCGTCTTCAGGGACCCTCCGTAAAGTGCCGAGCCCTGCTATTATGCAAATCATTAATTCCCAGGTGTGCACATCCGAGCACGCCGAGTTAAGACTGCTCTTACCCATTCCTGACCCATTAGCTAAGAAGTCGGGATCCTCCACTTAGAGAAGAAATAGATGAAGGAATCGGTGCTTGGCATTTCCTTTTCCCTCCTCTCAGCTTCTCTGGTCTTTTTGCCATTCTGCTCACAGATGGAAAAGCCTTTGCAAAAAACCCAGGACATTTTTCTGTTTGGCACATGAATGTTTGTTCATTTTGGCTGTCGCGGTGGGGTTTCTTTGGGGGAAGCTGCTGCTTTTCCCCCACCTAATTCCCTTAAGGTGTTGCCCTCCTGCAACAAAGGTGGCTTCAACCCATCGAGACGCGTTCTCAGGTAAAGCCGCCAGCTCCAGGCTGGCTCTCGAATGTGCAGTGTGGCAGGGGGCATCCGGCAGCCACCGCTTCCCAGCCCTTAACTCGGCTTCTTACCGTATCTACTAATAGACGTCCGGGATATACTGGCGGAGGCAGGAATATTGTAGGAAGAGGTCTGTTTGGGAACCAGGGCCACAACTGAGCGGTCTGATACCTGGGGAGGCAAAGGAAGAGAGGAAAAGATCAGTGAGATAAAACCATAGAACCATAGAATCACTCAGGTTGGAAAAGCCTTTTCAGATCATCCAGCCCAACCATTCCCCTACCCCTGCCATCCCACCCCCAAACCCTGGCCCTCAGCACCGCGTTTGCCCGGCTTTTAAATCCCCCCAGGGGTGGGGACTCGACCCCTTCCCTGGGCAGCCCCTTCCAGTGCCTGACAGCCCTTTGGGGGAAGGAATTTTTCCCCATGTCCAACCCAAACCTGCCCCAGCACAACTTGAGATCCACCCTCTGCACCGCGATTGCCCGCTGCTCACCCCGCAAGCACGGGTAGCACCAAGTCCCCAGGCAGGGCCCGGGGCTCCCAAGGGCGCGGGGAGCCATCGGCAGCAGCTCTACAGCAAGGGACCGAAGGCAAGGAGTGATAAATCAAAAGACGCATGGAAGATGTTTTTGGTCGTTCTGATTTAAGATTACGTTTTATCCAATAAAAATGAGAATCTCAAGAATTGTTGTGATCCAATTAAAGTAACAATGCAGAGGGAATAAAATGGCTATAATAACGTTATGGACCATAAAACATTCCTATTAAACCATTTTTTATTTTAGCAATTTTTGCAAACTTTAAAAGTTTGATTTACAGCCGAGCAAGTCATAAAGCCATCTTTCAGGGTATTAAATTGTCAGTCCTGCTGCTGCACCAGAGAAGGAATTAAATGCTGGGAA
Organism: Egretta garzetta; assembly: GCF_000687185.1. NCBI lineage: Eukaryota > Metazoa > Chordata > Aves > Pelecaniformes > Ardeidae > Egretta > Egretta garzetta. The sequence goes on along the minus strand of NW_009260496.1, from coordinate 65,387 downwards.
GTCAAACTATAAATGAACATTAGTGCTAACAAGATTTTGTTATAGCAGATTTTAGTAGCCATGTTTAATTTTATCCTCCCTATAAATCCAGTAGTCACTGGAAGTTTTTTAACTTATTTCCCTTAATTAAGAATCTGCAGGTTTCCAGGGAATGGGCCTGAGTGTCTTTTAATTTGGAACTCGTGGCCTGTGGTGCAGAAGGGCAAGGGAGCGGAGCACGGAATCATGGCATCTCGCAGGCTGACGGGCCCGCCGGGGCCCAGCCAACGCCTTAGGGAGAGGAGCTGTGCAAAAGAAACGCCTCTTCATGCTGGAAAAAAATGCTTTTGGGGCCAAGTCCTCCATTATTTGCCAAGATCCCATGCACGGGGCAGCTCCAGGATTTTGCTCCCCCGGCATCTCCCCATGCAGAAGGGGTGTTTGTACATCGTGGAGGTGACCCGCACGCAGCAACCGTCACCGCCTAACGCTCCCTCCAAGGCTTTGGGTTCCATTCAGATGAAAGGTTTCACGTCAATGTGAGTTGTTATTATTGCTGGTGATAGTGGAAATAATCATCACTTGTGGTGCCAGCACAAAAGTGAGATATTTCTAAGCACAACACTTCAAACACCTCCGTTACTTCCTCTTCTGCTCCCGCCTCACTCCATCCAATTTATTAAGTCAATGGAAGAACCGATCAGCGGTGATATTATTTTCTCAGGCTGTTATTAGCTGCCACTTTGGTTCAATTTCACCCGGGAGAAGCCCGAGCGCGCCGCAGCCCAGGGTGCTCCTGCAGAGGCAGGGGCCCCCCAGCCGCCGTGCACGGGATCCGTTTCTACCAGGGCTGTGGTTAACTGGGAGAGAGGCATTAAATATTCCACACGCACACACAGAGCACTCTCACTCTCTAAATTTTTGGGTCGAATGGCTCTTGTCAGCTAAAAAATACCAGCGTGCAAATTAGCATCAGATGTAACACACATTCGCTTCCCATCTCGCTCTGCTGTTGCCACGCTCCCATAAAACCCCAGAGACGCCCGCGAAGCTGGCTGGCTGGTTTATAACTTTATAAATATTCCGATTCTTCGACGAGCTGCAAACATGCTGCACAAAACACCTTAAAGAAAAATAACACCTGGAGCGGGGAGAGCAGCAGTGCAGAAGCCCAGGCGCTACCGTGGTTGCATGGGCTAGCGAGGATGCCGGCCCCACGGCCACACCACCCTCGGCTCCTGGGTCTCATTTTCCACCCAAATCTTCCCTTTCTGCTTCTAATTTTTGATGTAAAATAGTTTTCTTGTCTCTCGGCCTTTCCAGACTCACAGTGGCTGACAGGTATTCATGCTCGGCTGCCTCTGAGTTAACCCTGCATGAGCCTGTAAATCATTTGATATTAAATTCAGTGTTTCATTTTTCTTGAGTAAAACCACACTGGGTGAGACTCTCACGTGGAGTTTAATAGGCATGAAACCAAAGGGATGCTGCACAAATGTAATACAATTCCTTCCAACATGGTTTAAAAGCTCCAGAAAATTTAACAAAGAATTACACCTATTTAACCGTCTATTTTCATAAATGAAGAAATAAGCAGCAGGCATACAGTTCCCTATATAATTCTATAAAGTGGCCCAAAAATATTACAGAAAGATGAATATTTCTTTTTAAAGCCAAGCTGGCTTTTGCATGAGGCAGCTTCGCGTAAAACAGGTTTTCCGTCGGCTGATGCAGACACGTATTGCACTTCTGTCATCCCAACATGCAGAAAACACATGTAATAGTCTCAAAATCCCACAGCCAGGTGCGGAGCTGAGAAACCCTTGGCATGAAATAGCTGCCCTCTGCAGAGCCTCCCCCGCCTGCCCCAGAGCTGCTTTGGCCCCCGGCTGGAGAAGGGGAACGGGGCTGCGGAGCAAAGGGACCCCAGAACTCAGGAGCAGGGGCAAGGCTGCGGGACTGGGCAGTTTCTGGTCCTTGTGTCAGTGCCTGCTCCCAAGGGACAGCACCTCTCCAGTTGCTGCAAAATGATGACCATGTGCAAATGAAGAGGAGGGTGAGGGGAGCCCTCATCGCTTCCTAAAACAGGAGGGGGGAGCTGGGGGGGTCGGGCTCTGCTCCCAGGGAAGGGGCGATGGGACGAGGGGCACCGGCCTCAAGTTGTGCCAGGGCAGGGTGAGGTTGGCCATGGGGAACAATTCCTTCCCCTTGGGGCTGTCAGGGGCTGGAAGGGGCTGCCCAGGGAAGGGGTCGAGTCCCCAGCCCTGGGGGGATTTAACAGCCGGGCAGAGGCAGTGCTGAGGGCCAGGGTTTGGGGGTGGGATGGCAGGGGTAGGGGAACGGTTGGGCTGGGGGAGCTTAAAGGGCTTTTCCAACCTCAACAATTCTATGATTCTATGATTCTAAATCCAGAGATGACTTTGCCTTCACATCAACAGATAGAAGTAGATGGCATCTGACCAAGAATAATGGCAAGACAGCTCTGAATAAAAGATGGGGAGAGATCTCTACAGAGACAGCTGTTATTTTTTTCTAGAAATTTGGAAATTATCGTCACTACCCCGCCAGAAGTTAGAGAAATCTAGATTTCATTTTTATGGCTTGAACCACACCTGTTTTACGTGCAACCACCCTGTTAAAACGGTGAGACAACAGTGCTCGAAACTCAAATGATTTTATACCCTCTTCTAAGCTGTGCCTTTGCCCACAGATTTGTTTTACTGTGCAGTCCTGGAGCAGCTGTATTTTTGATACCTAATAGAAACATTTGTTCCTCAAACAGAAAAAAAAACAACCTGGTAGGTATACAATAAATAAATAAATAAAAATCCCTGTTTGTTTTTGGCAAAAGCCCTGCCTTGATAGGATTTCTGTTGCAGTGCAAGAGCATTTGGCTTCTTTTTATGGCTGAAACGGCTGCACCGGGCTGTGCAGAGCTCGGGCCAGAGCGGGGTGGGACATGCGCAATCGCGACCTGTTCAGATGGTCGGCAGCAAACTTCTGCTTCGTTCCAGGGCAGAACTGACATTCAAATAGCAGCGAGAGCTGCAGCATCTTGAGCGCTGCAAGGATTTTGTTTATTTGAAGGGTAAATTCGTGGCTCAGATCTTCCCCCAGGCGCTAGAATGGAAGCACTCCCTCCCCTCGCGCCCGACACCTCAGACAAGCGCGGCTTTACCTGTGCCTTCCTTAGATGACTTTTAAAGATCAAGGCCTAAAACCCCTTGCTGCATCCCTGCACATCAGTTAATCCCTTGCAACTGCTAGGTAAAACAGATTTTAGAAACAACGGAATTCATCTGCACAACTTGGGTGACATTTTAGGGTCATCTGTGTTTAAATCCTTCGGGCTGCTCGGAAAAGTGGCCCCTGGAGGTGGTTTTTGGTTTTTTTTTTTTTTACATGCACTTTGCATATTCACGCCATCCTCTCTGCCTCGCTCCCTGATTATATGGCTCCTGTCAATAGTGGCTCGCATTCAACTTACACAGCGTGTGTCACGTTGACGGACTTGAGATGGTGTATAAACAGGGACAGACGCCAGATTAAATACTAAACACTTCTGTGTAGGTAGTGACGGCCAGTAGTAGGCTACAGGTCCCAATTAATGCAGCTATCCTCTGCTGCAGACAGGCTTTGAGTAAAAGCCTTTGATTCTCTTTAACCAAACCTTCCTCGGCTCCATCTTTCCCTCTCTTTCCACCTTTCGCACACCACAAGCAGTCCTGGCCAACAGACACACACCGGGCTGGGGCACGCAGGCTGCCAAAGCTAAAGGTGGCATCAATTTCTGAGGTCACCTCGCCCACCCTGGCCGATGCACGACAGAGCATCTTCACTGTCTAGCTTGGCTTTAGACGACTTCAGTGGCAAAACTCCCGTTACCTGGCTTGGAAGATCAGGTCTGGGACTTAGGAGGTTGGATGTCACTTTGTCAAGAAGTAGCCCCTGATTTTCACCCTTTCTTGACCTGGCTTCATCCCCGCAGCGCTCCCTCAACCCTCCCATGTGGCAGGATTCGAAGTATTTGCTCTGTTTCCCTTCTTCCACTCCTTGCAACAAAGCCCAAGCGTCAACAGGTCGGAAGATCACGAGTTTAAGAGACGAGCTGCCGCTGCAGCCTGTGCTTCACATCAGAGCATCTGATGGCGTGGTGTTTGCCAAGCTTTGAAGGAAGGAAGGCAGAGACTGCTCTTCCTCCCCAGCTGCACTCCTGGATGTCTCAGATCCCCACGCAAAGACCCGAGCCCCAGGTCCATCCCTCCCCTGGCCCCGCATCTCCAGCAGCGACAGCTCAGCCCTCGCCGCTGCTCCCTCTATCTCGCTAGCACGGCTGGCGGTTTTAATTTAGCCAATTTTCAACTCTGCTGGTTCCTATAAGATCTGTGTCAAGGTTGCTTTCCCTTCTAATGCGTAAGCACATTGAACCCTTCTGGTTTATCATACAAATGTGACCTCCCTGTCTGTCTTGGCGGGCGAGATACTCGGGAATTAAATTCCTACTTTTCTCCCCTCCTGGCAGCTTTCTGGGAGCTGTCCGCTGGGGCTGCTTTCTTACCTGATAATGCATCAAGGTGTTCAAGCGCTTCCAATCTCCTTCAATCTTGGTGGTGATGTCTTCATCCTGCAGGACCACACGAGCTATCCGGCCCTGCCGCCACTCTGCAGGAGAGGCAAAAACCAGGCAGACACGATGGTCAGAGAGGGAAAAGGCATTAACGGGGTCTATCCAGTTCTGAGCCCGTAGAAAAGCCCACCTCCCAGGAAGAGGCACCCAGAGGAAGCTAAATTCTGCTCTTAAATCTTACAACTACCAGGAAGGTCACGCGGACAGTTTTCTTGAGGCAAAGTTCAGCTTTTTAATTCCCATGCGGGGGGTTCTGCAGCTAAATCAAGGCACAGGACCTTCCCAGCCCCTCTGCCCCCCTGGTCTGTAAGATATGCAACCTTGGGGAGAAGCTTTGCTCAGCAGAGTGAAGGAGGCTTCAGGAACCCTTGGCTCCGTGCTCAGCAGACAGTTAGCCCATCCCACAGAGCTCAAAGCCTATCTGGCAGGAGCAGCACCCCTGCTCTTTAGGGGCAGAAACCCATGTGGTGTTGTGCAGCCTGAGCTTTTGAGCTCTGCAACCGCCCCCGGAGAATCCCTGATAATAACAGCCTCTCTGATCTTGCCCTTCCTCCGAGGCGGGGAGGCTCCTACCCAAGTCCATGTCAACAGCTCTCGGTCTTTGAGAATACGGGACGTTTTTGTACACTGCATCGAGGATCTTCTCTTTGACCTGAGTGATGGTATCACAGTTCAGCACCTTCACAGGGATCTCTGGACTGTTCTCGTTATCTGGATTGACGCAGTTTAGGATCTGGAAAGGAAGGAGAACCACACCGTGCTCTAAAGGGCTTCAGAGAAGCATCCAGGAGAACTGTAACCACATCTGTCACCCTTTCTTGTAAAAAAAACGTTACGTCCCTATTTGCATCATTGCTGTTGTGTCTAGCGTCCCTTTATAACACTCCTAAGAGAGGAGCCCTGGCTGTCCATTTTCATCTGCTGGAGGGAGGGCAACGCTCGGTGCACAGGGAGACAAAATGCTCCCCTTAAACCCTGCTTTTCAAAGCCTTAGCTCAGGCTATTTGCACCTGCAAATTCGGGAGACACCTGACCTAGGCACGGGTCTAACAGCACGAGGCTTTATCGCACTGGCAACGCTTGTGCTTCATGGTAGCGTCCTAACCACTGGCCTGCAGGGCAGAACCGCTCACGTCCATGCGGGCAGGACAAAGCGATTCAATGGCAGCTTCTACACGATCACTCACCAGAGTCTTGTACTCAATTTGCTGCCGGATCAGCTTGTCCTCACTGAGGGAGTAACGGGCCTCTCCGGTGATGGCATCAATCGGACCTTTCTCCATCTGCTGCTTGATGGCACAGTAGAGCATGAAGAGCGGCTCTCCAGCACATTCCTACGCAACGAGACAGACAGCAAAACTAACACAGTGGTGATGGTGCATCTCCTCCGGGGCCGCTGGCCTGCAGACAGGTTTTGCACATGATTTATTTCAGCAGAGGCACAGTCCCCTTGACTCAATCTTTAGCACATGTGCAATCCAGGCTCAGCCCCCAGCAGCTCCTGGAGGGGACAGCCAAACCCAGGAGCTCCGTTCCTCAATGGGTATGTTGTCTTTGGCTCGGTAAATCTCTACTAAATCTATAATGGCTGTAAAAATGGAATTTGAGATCCTGATCTCATTGCTCACTCCCATGAAGCAAATTCTGTGGGGCTTCCAAAACCACAAATAAAGTTAAAAAATATGGAGATGGAAGTGAGAATTTCTCCTAAGTGCTAAAGAGGTGCAACAGAAACTCCGTTACATGAGAACTACTCCAGGCGATCTGAGGGTTGAAGAAGGCTGAGCACGAAGGCTGTGATGGCTTGGCTCAGCCCATGTAAGAGCAGCCCCAGGTGCAGGCATCGCCGAGCAAATTTCCACCTCCCCTGCCTTGCTACTACATTTTTTGACTTGGAGCCTGACTGAAGAGTTTCAAGCCTAGATTCACCCCAGGGATGGCCGGTGGGTGAGACAGCAAAGCGGCGGCGGGGTCTCAGCTCCACCCCTACTTACCTTGAGGAACTTATGGAGGAGGAAGGCAAACCAGTTCGTCAGCATCTTCTCAGCCACCGACTCGGTCCTAGGGAATCCAGGAGGACACGCACATCACATACAAAACCAAACCACACAGCAGAGGCCTCACAGCTCCCCGGTTTGGTTACAAAACCAAACCAGACATCAGCCCCACTCGGCTGCACCCTGGCGCAGCTCCCCCCGTGCCCTGGATCGGGACCGCGGCTCCGGAGCGGGCAGGCAGCGGGATGCGGCCAGCGCTGTCCCCCTACCCGCTGCACCGAGCTGAGCGCAGCTTGCTCAGCTGACAGCCCGTCCCAGTCCTCATGGGGCTGGTGACACTGGTGACACTCGGCTCCTCGCACGTGGTGCAAATTACAGCCTGGCTGAGTCAATCACTGAGATTTGCAGCGGTTGCTGGCAATCAGGGACAGCAGAGTGACAATGGCAGGAAAATTGCAGCTTTCTCCCCAGTCCCACCCAGCCTCCTCTCCCCACATTGTGCCGAAGATTATTTCTAATTTAAATACAATGGCTCCTAATGATAGTTTTTAACGCTGGCTCTGCAGGACCCGGAGACTTTCCTTAACGCACCACAATGCCTCCTCCTCCTGGGCCAGGGTGGCTGTGCTGGTGGCAGTGGCAGGCATGGCCGGGCAGGGGAGAGCTGCTCCGCTGTGAATGTGGCCCTGGGCAGCCTGGCTCCCCACACCAGGGCTTGGCCATTGCTACCAGCCTTCTGCATCCAGCTCTGGAGCCCTCAGCACAAGAAGGACCCTAAGCACCTCATGTATCCTTCTTTTAAATCCCTCCAGGGATGGGGACTCGACCACCTCCCTGGGCAGCCCATTCCAGAGCCTGACAACCCTTCGGTGAAGAAGTTTTTCCTAATGTCCAACCTAAACCTGCCCTGGCGCAGCTTCAAACCATTTCCCCTCGTCCCATTGCCCGTTCCCTGGGAGCAGAGCCTGACCCCCCCTGGCTCCCCCCTCCTCTCAGGCAGTTGTAGGGAGCGATGAGGGCTCCCCTC
>NW_009260496.1:53586-57325 GCF_000687185.1 Egretta garzetta | reverse complement strand
AACATTCCAGGCCAGGTTGGACGGGGCTGTGAGCAACCTGATGTGGTTCAAGGTGTCCCTGCTCCTGCAGGGGGGTTGGGCTGGGTGACCTCTAGGGATCCCTTCCAACCCAAACCATTCAATGATTCTATGATTCCCCACACGCCACATGCGATACCAGGACCTGGTCCAACGGTCAGTAAGCTAAGAGGGGTGGAACCAACACCGCGCCCCCTCTGCAGCACCCTTTCCTCGGGGGACCATGCCTCCCTGCACCGTCACTGTGAGCTGGCACCAAGGCAGCAGCCCCGCTGGGTCTGGGCACTTCTCTGCGCCTTCATCCCCTGGCTGGCAGCTCTGCTCCCGCTGCCATTCCTGCCAGCTGCCTTTTTGACCACCGTGCCACCAACCTGCCCAGGAGATGCCCAGTGGGCACAGCAATGCACCCAGCCCCTGCCGCCACCCGTACCCTGACCTGGAGCCACCATCCTGCTCTGGACCCCTTTTCCCCATTCTCCCCCATTTGCTCTGCTGCCTTGAATTAGGGACTGCCCCTCCATATGTATTTATACAGCATCCCGCATGTTTGCAAACTCTGGCATTTAATGAAAAACACACACGCCCCCCCACTGAAGCAACAGGGTTTGATCACAAAGCCAAGCAGATCAAGTATAGACGGGAGCCACAGATTTCAGCAAACAAAAACTGACGCCAGTCGGCAAACAGACCTGGGGTCACATTATCCTTCATCTCTCAGGATCGCAACATCTGCCAGGAATTTGTGAAAATGTCTGCAGATCCCCAAAGAATTTAAGCCTGAATTGATTAACTGCCTAAAAATTCACCCTACAAATCGCCACACACATTGTTCTCCTGTTTGGAACATTTCGGTCGCCCCGCTAAGGAGGAGAAGCGCTACCACGCTGCCGCGCCAGCGAGCCACTGAAAATGGGAGAGGCAGTGATACACAGTAGAGAACAGGTGAAAACCTCGGAAAATTCAGGACTTCAGGATGAATATTAATTTGATAAACCCCTTTGTTAATAGAATATTAAATTAAGAATTGGCAAGCCTCCCCACTAGCCCTACCAGGGAAGTAATGCTGCGTCCCCTCCCTGTTGGCTGCTCATGGCCTGACACCGACACCGTAAAAATAACAGGAATCTGGAGTGACGGAGAAGTTGGGGCATTGTACAGGAGAAGGGTATCGGATACTCCCGCGCCCAGCTGCTCCCTTTTAGTTCTTTATCAGAAATACAAAATCAACTGAATGGAACGGCAAAAAAGAAACACCTCGGAGCAGCCCAGCCAAATCCCATTTCTTCTTACCTTCAAGCACCAACTCTCACTCTCATCTCGGCACAGACTGAGGCCATGAGATACCTGCAGCGCATCAGTCCCGGGGAGGGCCAGCAGTGAAGTTAATCATCACTGCCCTACCCCAGCAAAGGGAAGGGGCTGTTCATAAGCTTCATCGCTGCTGGGGGCAGCGCGAGCACCGCAGGCTCCCTGCAAATGAGCCTGCTGCTTGCACCTTCCCCGGCCTCCTCTGCCTTTGGAAGGGGATGGGTGCTGGGTGGCTGGGAAAGCCGTCCCTTCAACCCTGGATGTGGCCACGGCACCCGGCCACTCCTTCTCCCTGCTGAGCCTCAACCATAGCTGCCCCCCGGCCACAACGCTCTGGTCCGAAATGCTGTTGTAGATCTCCCTCTAAAAATAAAAAACAAGCTCCTGGAGATGAACGTGGCAGGGGAGAATCCCTAGGCTTGGAGAAAACCCTTCTCACATTGACCACATAACAAGGGCAAAGCACGATCCAGGGATGGTTTTCCAAAGGAGTCTGACGCCAGCAACCAGCGCCTTGGCTGCTCTTCTGACTTTCTGAGGCACCGGGAATAAAACAAAACTAAACAAAAAGAGCTGAGAGAACCCCCAAAATAAATATGTATTTTATTAATTTTGCCTCTTATATCTAGGTCTCTGAAGGGCTGCGTGCTGCTGTCTGTGCCAGCAACCAGAGCAGCTATTTGATTTAATGTCAACTTTTTTGCAGTCTCCCGCGAGGGGCAGTTGCAGAAGAAAGAGAGAGGGGGAAACGAGGAAGAAAGAGAGAAAGAACCGAGGGCCAATTATCAACCGCTGCCACCAGAGAGCTCAAAAAATAAACAAAAAGTATCTCACTTTGTGGCTGATCATTCCTTATTAAGTCAGAGCAAGATATTCCAGCCCGGGCTGTTTTGTGCTCCAACACCAGCCGGGAGCCCGTGGGATGCAGGGCTGGGACAGGGCTCCAGCCGTGGGTTTCCCATGAAATGGCCAAATCCTGGCACAGGGCAGCCCAGCCTCGACGCTGCTGGCATTGCCCACGGCCGCATCTCTTTGCTGGGTGCTGTGGGGAGGAGCGGGCACGGCTCTGATCACCAGCCATGTATTTTTGGAGCGCTGCAAAAAAGTCATTATTGATGGCTGAGGCAGAGGACGCCGTCCCAGCGACTCGTCAAACCACGGGGGAAATTAAGACGGCTTCCTTTTCCGAGATGAGTTATTGCCTCCACAAACACAGCCAGATTTAAAGCAATTTCCTGTCGAGTATATTCATTATGGCTGGAGGAATCCCTGAAATTTTCCTGGAGCTGTGAAATCCTCCCCTCGCCTTCATCCGCTCGCTCCAGCGCTCCTGCCGCTGGCCGAGGACGGGCTCTGCAGCACAGCCAGGACCCAAAGGGACAGAGGTGGCTGATGACAGGGAGAGTGGGGGGAGGCTTTTACGTGTGGCTGCTGATCTGGCCTACGTTAATACACACTTTTCCCCCTTTTTCCTCCTGCCATTTCCCAGCATGAGCTTGGGCGAGTTGCTCAATCCATTCTTGAGCTCCTTCCTCCAGCTGTGAAACACAAACACGGCTGCTCCATCCAGGCAGACGTGGATGCTGCGGGGATAAAGCCCATAAATACCTGCAAGGTAGCTGAGACCCCTGAGGGTGAAGGGCACGCAGGCACCGGGCTGCCATCGGGAGGGGGACCGAGCCTTGCTGGGCAGCCCGCCTTTCCCTGGCGGCTCCAGGGGCAATTCATGGCATTGCCCATCCGAGAGGTTACGCCTCTTCCCTAGGTCTTCAATGCTTTACTCACCACAACAATACCACAGCTCGTGGGAGACCAGGACCCTAAGACATCTAAGACATCAGGCTCCTGCTCGTAAGACCCCGAAGTGCGTTAAGATGACTTAAAGAGCTGCAGCTCTGCTCCCCCAGACTCTGCTGTACCTGAGCTGGTGCCTCCTCTTCCCCACCTGGATGCCCAGGGCCCTGCTTGGTACCAGCACAGTGCACGTGATGGAGAGCTCTGGTTTTTGTGCCATTCACCTCCCCGAGTGCCCCGAGGCAGCCCTGCACAGGACTGGTCGCGGGGGATAAACCTCTGCTCCGAACAGCTCGGGCATCTCCACACACACAGGTGAGAGAAGCAGGAGCTGGGGCGGCTGACGGCAGCGGTGACAGCGCTGGCACCGTCACCTGCTCTCAGCCAAGCCAGGGCAAGGGGAGGCTGCTGGGGCTGGGGCAGGGTAGGTGACTATGAGTGAGAGAGAGAGGCATCAGAGGCAAGACAGCCGGCTGAATATGAGCCAGCAGTGTGCCCAGGTGGCCAAGAAGGCCAATGGCATCCTGGCTTGTATCAGGAATAGTGTGGCCAGCAGGAGTAGGGAAGTGATCGTGCCCCTGTACTCGGTGCTGGTGAGGCCGCACCTCGAATCCTGTGT
>NW_009260496.1:47428-53403 GCF_000687185.1 Egretta garzetta | reverse complement strand
CCATCCCTGGGGGGATTTAAAAGAAGGATAGATGAGGTGCTTAGGGACAGGGTTTAGTGGTGGGATGGCAGGGTTAGGTTAAAGGTTGGACTTGATGATCTCAAAGGTCTTTTCCAACCAAAGTGACTCTATGATTCTATGATTCTAAGAGCTCTCTTGGATCCAATTTAAGACCCTGTTCAGCCATCTGCGGAATCATACAGTAGAGTTAACCCCCTGCCCTGGAGACAGGCGAGGAAATGGATGGGTCATCCAAAAGCCACCCACGGAGAGCGGTGTTTTCCTTCTGCCACCAGCACCCTGGTCCTGCAGCGCCCCTGGGTGCCACCAGCAGCGTGGCCATGGCAGCCCTGGGGACCGCGCTGACCACCCCGCGCCGCAGCCCCGTCCCCCCACACCCGTTACCTGCGCAAGAGCAGCTTGGGGTGGTTCTTGTTTTCCAGGTTCTTCTCGATGAGGTCGGAGAGCAGCTGCTTCAGCACGTCGGTGGCGTACTCCAGCTTGCCTTGCAGACCCGTCATGATGAGCGAGGCCACGTTGCCGCGATCGCGCATGGAGAAGCTGCGCTGCAGCTCCAGCGTTCGGATGAAGGGCAGCAGGAAGACTTTGTTGTTGATCAGCTGAGCGAAGAGCTTCAAGGCCTTCTCCACGCTCTGCTGCCCGTTCCCTTGGACCTGCGGCGGAGGAGAGTGCGCCCATCAGCCAAGGCACGGGAGGACAAGAGCCCTGTGCTGCCGCGGGGCCCCTCTGCCGTCACGGCGGGTGGGGTGGATGGTTTAAACCTGGGTGCACAAGCAAGCACCCCATCTCTCAGGGTCTCAGCATGCCCAAACGTGGTCTGGGGCCAGTCCCGAACAAGCATCGCTCCTTCTGCCCTCCCCAGCACTTCAGCACGGCTGGCTTTAATCATTGCCCCGCGCTGTACTCTGCATGCCATAAAGCTGCTGCTTTGAGGCTAACGGCCCTATAAATGACAGACAATTTTGCTTGTTCTGCACAAAAAGTGACACTCTTGTAAGTAAATTAAATACTAATTTAGACTATTGCTTTATTATGGGACAAGCGTAAAAAATTAATTGAGGCTTTCAGCCAGTTGCAGATTCAAGTAATTCATTACAAGTGAAAATGATGAACTACATTAAGCAACTCTTTACCAAACATCTTGGAGACTTATGTATTGGTTTTACTAACGTTACATAATTAAGCAACTGTGTAATTGGCAACACATTTATCACTTCTGCAATTCCGTTTTTCATGAGTAAAACAAATAAAAAGCATTCATATTTGTTTGCTAGAGCATCAGCTTATTTGACAACTTAAACAGCAAACATAACGCGTGGGACTGGAAAACTCAGGGCACGGGAACGGGCTGGGAGAGGCTGGTTCAAAGCCTGCTGAGTTTTACCAGCACCATGGCAACGGCTCAGTGGTGGTGGCCCACTGGAAGGGAATCCAATTCGGTGCATTACGGCTAAATAGTGCTGGCCTGGAAAAGCGATGCAGCCGTACGGAGCACGACCAATCAAGACTTCTGCCTCTTACATCTCCGGCTAAAGATCTGGGTCACCCCCCGGTCTGTGGGAAGGCAACAGGACTTTCAGGAATTGCTGGAGCAATGCCAGTCTCCCAGAGGGAGCACTGAGCCCGGTACCTCCAGGTATCCCAGGCGGAGGACGGCAGCCCCATGCTTGGTGGCAGACGATGCTTCTTGAAGCACCATCACTTTATTTTTCGCACTCTCACGGGTGGGGAGGGCCCATCTGCAAGGTGAGCTGATGGACCCTTGTACGTTAACTATTTTTCTAAATCCTCGGTGAAAACCCTATGTATATATTTATGCATACTGGTGGAAAAAACCAGGAAAATCAAAGTGCTTGCTGTCAGCCGAGCAGGAGGCCGGCCATGCCGCTTGCCCTCCTGTGGACACGCCAAGAAACAGCAGCAGGATGCTCCAGGCGGGATGCTCCCAGGAGCATGGCCCTCCCCTGCACCAGGACGGGATTAAGGAGACCTTTAAAGGACACCCATAATTTACCTGGCGTGCTTTGCTGCTGGCCTAGAGCAAAATAAACCCCCATAAAATAAAACTAAAGCAACACTGGGGAGAAGAAACCGAAAGGAATTGAGCAATGTGGAATGGAGGTAAAACACCAGCCTCTTAGTTAAAATGAGCCGGGGGCTCATCCTGCTAACCCAGCACCTCTAATAAGATTTGGTGTGGAAGGCATAAATGTGCTCCAGGATTCCAAGCTGGCTTCCCTGAGGGCTCAGGGGAACTCCAAAGGGCTGGAGAACAGCCCGTTCATTACCTCCAGCTCCCGCAGGACAGGATGGTCCTCGATGCCAGGGAAAAGGACCCTCATGGCATACGTCCGATAGTCGAGGTACGGGATCCCGGAGCGATCCAGGTCGCTGGTTAATTCATTGATGTCCGTCTGCAGCTCTGCAAAAGCTGTTCAGGGAGAAGGGAACAAGACAGAGAAACGCACGTGAGCTCCGGGAGCCGAGGCTGCGGGGCAGAGGCTTTGGGGAGGGCTGGCTGCTGCTCCCGGGGAGGGGGCATGGCAGCAACCCTAAATGGGCCAGCTTGGGAAGCTGATTTGGAGGAAGGAGACCTCGCTGCGCAGCTCAGACAGACCCTCACCCTTGGAGGCGGCCTCAGGCGCTGAGAGCCAGAGCACACACTGCACAGAGCAGACGCTGGGAACAAAAGATGCTTATTAATTGGTATGCGGTTCACACCTGTGCATACACACCTAAACCCCCTTTAAAGGCTGCAGATAGAAATGAAGATCTATTTTCATAACTTGGTAGCTCCCCATATTTCCCTTTCTTCTTCTTCTCCTCCTCTATCAACAGTTGCCAAAATAATCAAATCTGATGCAGATGAAATCCAAGCAGAAACTGCCTGATGCAGGGGTCAGGAAGGAATTTATTCTTCCTCTCGTAACATAACATCAGCGCGTTATACAGCTGGACGTCTGGCCCTGTGTTCATGCTCCAAAGTATGAAACAGTGGCTCAGTACGGTCTCTGTACCCCCGCAGGGCTGTGCCCATGCTGTGGTCTCTCCTGAATAGATCTCATTTTTGTCCTGGGCATTCGAGGCTTTTAAAATCAGCTGAACAAATCCAGTGCAACTCTCTCAATATACAGAGGTCACACTATGAAATTTGCAGCTTTCTATTTGGTTTTTTTTTGATTGTTTTTTATTCACTAAGCTCCCTTCCAGCTGGAAGGACGTACGAAACACCAGCAGCACCCCTGCCCAGAACACTTTTTGTCTCAACCCACCAGCTACAGCAATGCCTGCCCGCCTCCGCCTCCGCTCCCTGCCGAGAGGTCGGGCTCGGCCGCCTCCTTGCAAGGGACAAGACTTGTTCATGTTGGAATCCGCAAGCGGCAGGCCAGGCTCCTCCAAACAACACGGAGGATTTCCCAGAAGCAAATGCTTGAGGAGCTTCCTCCTATCCCCCAGAGCCGCGCTTGCCCCTCTGGGCTCACATCTTATAGACCGGAGGAGGGACCGGACCAGCTTTCCAGCCCTCCTGCCTTCCATTTGGGATACACGCTGCTTCCAGGGGGTCCAAACCTCCCCCGCTCCCTATCGCACTCTGCCTTTTTAAAAGCCCTTTTCTACAGGGCCATTAGACAGGGGGGCACATTGTGCTGGGCGCCCTGGGGCTCGCGCCATCCTTGCAACGCGATCCAGGCGTGTTGCTTAAGCGGGATCAAGCTCTAATCCCATTCTCTGCACGTGAGGCAGCGGAGCCGTGTCTGCCGCTGACGCACCGGTCGCTGCCCACCCTCCCACGCAGCCTCGCAGGGCACGCACCCTACTCCTCACTGCAAAAAAAATGGGGTGACTGGGGTGGCTCTGGTGGGGAAAGCTGGGGACCAGAGCACGGGGCTGCAGCACACAGAGAGAGCCCGGTCCTGGGCAGTACTGACCCTCCTTGCACTCCAGGGCCACCCGGGACTCTAGGTTGTCCATCTGCATCTGCAGCCTCTTGAGGGTCAGGTCGTTCTCTCGGGACTTGCGCTTGTAGGCGATGAGGACGATGATGACGATGATGAGGAGCAGGCTGCCTCCGGCCGCGATGCTGACGATGGCCGGCAGGGTCAGGAGGCTGTCTGAGATGATGCTCACCGAGCCAGGGGAGAAGACGATACCTCCGACACGCACCTACAAAGCACAACAGAGGTAAAACCCCCAGGTTCAGGTATGGGTGCAAGCCTGTCCCAAAGCCCCTTCCTTCATGGCCAGGGCGCGCACCGCACGGGCTGTACAGACCCCCGAGGAAGCACCAAACTGCCGCTGTTTCAGCCAAGATATAGCAACTCCGATCGCCTTCGAACAGGGAGGGTGCAGCTTATGTGAACGCAGGGAGGCTTCAAGTCATGATAAATGTGCCAGCCCTTCACTATCTGGGCTTGGTTCTTATTATCTGATGGCTCCATTTGACTTTCATTTTACAAGCCTCCAACTCCCTTTTGTAAGCCATAGACATTAGGAACCCAGTGATAATTTCACTGACGAGAAACCGGAGCAACCGGAAAGGGAGAACAGAAGGGAAGAGCGAGCCCCGTGCGCAAGCTACGGAGCCAAGGTGCCGGAGGTTGACGCCAGGGCTCGCCGTTCTTGGATGTGCCCTGGCCACAGATGCAAGCAGCCCCCAGCCAGGTTGCGCTTCTGTGAATCACGCTGTGATAATCTGAGTATGTTTTGGATTGTGAACTTAAAGGGAAATAAATCACAATTCCAATCTCATTTAGGCTCTACTCAAGCACTTCGGCAGCTGCGTGCTTGGTCTGCGAGCGGCTCAGAGGGAGCAGAAATGCCCAAAACCACCAGCGGTTATCCCGGATGAGGCTGTTGATCCAACCAGTCCCGTGTTCAGATGTCAGGGCTGCTTCTGCTTCAGGAAAAGGTGACTCTTTTCCACCCACTCAGCAGATCAGGTCTGGCTACAAGGACTGATAAAATCCCTTCCTACCCTACAGGAGGGAGAACACAGCCCACTGAAAATGGCCTCACCTTCTGAAAGAAGAGCAAGCAGCACCAGAGAAAGGCTGGTACCTGGTACTGATGGCGCTGCCGGAAAGATCTTTCAGTCTAGAAGGCTCTGGTAGGCAGTGGTGAGTCTCAGGGAGAGAATAAGAAGTTTCTCCATGCTAATCCAAATCAATATTTTAAGCTTAGAATCATAGAATGTTTTGGGTTCGAAGTGACCTCTAGAGGTCATCTAGTCCAACCCCCAAGCTTCCAATCAGACAGCCATCAAAATCTAAAATCCTACCCATGCTTGGACAAGAAATTGCATTTGATATCTGAGTGAGTCAGGGAGATGGCAGAGGAGGAGAAAGGGTGGGAAGGAGGGCGGGAAGGGATGCTGGTGGGAGAGCTGGGTCCCTCACCATCACTTTGTGCTGTCCGGTGAGATTTGGTGGCTCGCACAGCAGCTGGGTCTCGGAGACGGTGACGGCACAGGGTGTTTCTCCGACCAGCACAGTGTAGTTGAGCTTTGCTCCTCCAGGAGCGGGTGGGCACAGGTTTCTGCCCTAGGGACAAGGGGAGAGAAGACTACAGAGATGCAGCGCATTTCTCCAGTTTTCATCTCATTCCCAGCTGGTACAAACAACGGGTCTCAGTCTAGCATGTCCTGTTCTCCAAAAGGGGGTCTAAAACTCTCCTCTCTGGGATTTTTTTGCCACTTCCCACTGGGTGAGTAAGGGTCTCCTTACCTTCAGGATGATGGGCGACCCCGGCTTCTGCTCCAGCACCCCGGTCGGGCTCAGGAGTTCAAACGTTGGGTTGGGATAGTATATGAACTTGGTGTCATTGTAGACCAGCAGGGACTGGACATTGTTAAAGATGAACCCAAACTCGTCGGGCCGCTCGACGGCGTCCAGGCCGGGCCGGTACTCGGGGGTGAGGGGGGGGGCCAGGCAGGCCAGGGCCGGGGGGGCGCGCCC
>NW_009260496.1:26687-43464 GCF_000687185.1 Egretta garzetta | reverse complement strand
TGGTGGCTCGCCCAGCAGCTGGGTCTCGGAGACGGTGACGGCACAGGGTGTTTCTCCGACCAGCACAGTGTAGTTGAGCTTTGCTCCTCCAGGAGCGGGTGGGCACAGGTTTCTGCCCTAGGGACAAGGGGAGAGAAGACTACAGAGATGCAGCGCATTTCTCCAGTTTTCATCTCATTCCCAGCTGGTACAAACAACGGGTCTCAGTCTAGCATGTCCTGTTCTCCAAAAGGGGGTCTAAAACTCTCCTCTCTGGGATTTTTTTGCCACTTCCCACTGGGTGAGTAAGGGTCTCCTTACCTTCAGGATGATGGGCGACCCCGGCTTCTGCTCCAGCACCCCGGTCGGGCTCAGGAGTTCAAACGTTGGGTTGGGATAGTATATGAACTTGGTGTCATTGTAGACCAGCAGGGACTGGACGTTGTTAAAGATGAACCCAAACTCGTCGGGCCGCTCGACGGCGTCCAGGCCGGGCCGGTACTCGGGGGTGAGGGGGGGGGCCAGGCAGGCCAGTGCCGTGGCGTTCACCACCTTGCAGACCTGGGGGGAAGGCAAGGCTTTGAAAGACAGCAGGGAAAGCTTTACCCTGACCTGGACAACGATGTTCTCATTCCTTAAATGTTCCCTGCAAAGTCCAGCGGATTCAAGTCTAGCTGCAAATATTTAATCCAGGCTTGATGCATTACAGCCACTGTTTGGGGGAATGTGCTTCCCCCCCGGCCAGTGCAAAGGCACTGGTGTGAGATGGAGGGGCCAGCTTCCAAACGAGCAGTGTTTTAAAGGAGCAAGAGGCTCGCATAGCGCATCATTTCGCCCTTTTTCTTTATTTTTTTTCCTTTCTTTCCAGTCGCATCCTTTTTGGCAATGCTAGCTTCGAAACAGACCCATAGCCAATACCTGGTCCCTGCCACAAATCGGGGGTTAGAGGCAATTCCCAAAGGCCAGCAAGGGAGAGGGACGATCATCCAACACTGGTGGGCTGGAGGTAACGTGAAGGTCACCTCCCGCCGGGCTGAGGACACCCACGGCTCCTCCAGCCCCTGGAGGCAGGGAGCTGCCTGATTTATGAGACTCTTGCCTTATAAAGCAGCAAAAGCCCAACCGTTTGGCCTCCCTCCATAAGTGGAAGATTTAATTTCATTCAATTTTGTGTCTCCAGAATTATTTTTGCGGCGCTATAACTGCAACTGCTAACAACAAAATTAGATGTCTTTTTAAAAAGAGCTCAGATGAAAAGGTCTTTGGAGGGGAAGGGAGAAAGGGAATAGGAAAAGACCGCTAAGTGATTTGCCCTTTCCAAGATAATACAGATTCAGTCAGAAAGATCACTGCATAGAAATGATATTTTTCAGTTTTACGTGGTCAAAATAATTTCCGTGGGTTCTGGAGGTGCAATTCTTATTTGGAGCACACAAGAACATCACTTAATTCCTCTTTAGCTGAGGATTCATTTCAGTTTCTCACTCCTGGACTGAAAAAAAAAACCAGCTATGGGAAGGAGGTGGCATTCCAGATCAACCCCAAACTCTGCTACCAACTCCTCGCTTTGGGAGCATCTGGGTGATAGGAGGGAGGAAGGGAAGGAGGCGTAAAAACAACACCCAGCTTCCTGAAAATACCCGGAGCCCCACGCCCAGCATCCTCGCATGACGAGGAGGGCACCGGGAAGCAGCTCCCGGCCTCGCCGCCGTGATCGAGCTGCAAAAGTGGCCTGAAAGCATTTTGTTCAGCCGTGGTTCCCCTCTCCCCTCCCCTCCCTGGGCTGGTACAGGCTTGCCAGGCCCAGGGCTGTGGCAATAAGTTTATTTATAGAGAGGCAGCTAGGGAGAGACTGGTTAAACATAGCAGCCTCATAGCTGGCAGTTCTGTGCGCCCAGCTCTGGGCTTTTACAGGAAGAGCAGGACTAAAATGGGAAGTGTGGAGCAGCTGGGGGTGCTGGGGACAGCTCGGGCTTTCCGTCACAACATGCCCGTAGGGCTGAGCGAGGGGCAGGGGAGGGAAGGATGCTGGGGAGAGGAGAGCTCTGGGGGCTCTGGGGCTCTGCCAAAAGGGGGAAACAAGCTTATCTGACCCGAGACGGAATAGGAGGTTATGGGAGACCTAAAACGGAGTCCTCCGTTTCCAGCTTTGAAAACCCCTTGGCAGTCACTGCGCTGCTGAGGCATTTCCCATTTCTGTGTGTCAGGATCCCCCTTTCCAGGGCGCCCAGGATTTGCCGCTAACAGTTTGGATAAGTCGAGGGAAATAGCCCCAGCGTGGCTTTTGCCACCGCAAGTCTCATCAGGCAGAGAGCACCGGCACCGGTACCCGTAGGTGGGCACGGGGTGGGGGATGGGACCAGCAGCGTGGGGATGCTCCCAGGCACAGCCCGGCGGCTCCGCGCTGACAGCAGCTACTTACGTTGACAAACTCCTTGCCGTTGTACTTGACGCGGATCCTGGGCTCCTGGATGACGTCCAGGTTGGAGCCGGTGACAGTCAGAGGCGTGTGTCCGCTGCGGAGAACCGGGAGACACCTGATTAATGCACGGGGCAGGAGGGGCTGGGACTGGGCAGAGAGACCGTGCTCGGCCGTCAGGATGCTTGCTGATCTCAGGAGGATGCTTTCTGCAGACACTTCAGGCGCCAGGTGACAGCGGGGATTAATGCCTGCTCCCGGCGCCGCTGGGGAGCGGCGTCTCTCAAGAATCATAGAATAGCTTTGGTTGGAAAAGACCTTTGAGATCATTGAGTCCAACCGTTAACCTAACCCTGACATCCCACCACTAAACCTTTTTCCTAATTTCTAGCCTAATCCTGCCCTGGCGCAGCTTCAAATCATTCCCCCTCATCCTATCATCTGTTACCACAGAGAAGAGGCCGACCCCCACCTCCCTACAGCCTCCTCTCAGGCAGTTGTAGAGGGCGATCGGGTCTCCCCTCAGCCTCCTCTTCTCCAGACGAGGCTGTTTTCCTACAGCCAGCGCCCCCCAGCAAAGCCTCTCACTCCTGGCTTCTTCCTTCGTGTGTTCATTGGAGCAGCACAGCCCAGATTCGGCCCAGACCCCACCAGCTCCTCCCTTTAGACCACCTCTGCCAGCAGCCCCGACCAGCCCATCGAACCGTCGCACCCCAAGCCTCACGCCACCTTCAATTTGGGCGCAAAGCAAACATCCCGCAG
Organism: Egretta garzetta; assembly: GCF_000687185.1. Lineage (NCBI taxonomy): Eukaryota > Metazoa > Chordata > Aves > Pelecaniformes > Ardeidae > Egretta > Egretta garzetta. The sequence continues at coordinate 40,304 of NW_009260496.1, read as the reverse complement.
GGCCTGCTGTGAGACACTTCCTTCTTTCATGGGCAATTTAAAAAAAAAAATAGTTGGAATTTGAAATGAAAAGCTGTGTTACAGCCCCTGTGATCACAACCATTAAAGTAACACCAGGGGACAAGCACGGCCCAGGATTTTTACCAGTGATGACGTCACGGTGATCATAGAATCATAGAATCGCTTTGGTTGGAAAAGACCTTTGAGATCATCGAGTCCAACCTTTAACCTAACCCTGCCATCCGACCACTAAACCGCGTCCCTAAGCACCTCACCTACCCTTCTTTTAAATACCTCCAGGGATGGGGACTCCACCACCTCCCTGGGCAGCCCATTCCAGAGCCTGACAACCCTTTCGGTGAAGAAGTTTTTCCTAATGTCTAGCCTAAACCTGCCCTGGTGCAGCTTCAAACCGTGATGTGACAGCGCCGGCCGCCCTGTTCCTAGCAGTGAATCTGGGATGAACAGTACATTTTGATTAGCACTGGCTTTTTCCTTTCTTGGTGGTTGCTGGTTTTGTTTTCTCCCAGGACTACAAGAAGGAGCCTTTAATGAGCAATTGTGCACTTCTTCAGCAGATGGAAGTGATCTCGGGGCTTTATTTGCGCTCCCAGAATCTTGGTGCAGGCTGCTACTGCTGTAATTGCTTTGGTAATTACAACTGCTTTAGAAACTCTGGACCTGACTTTTGGTAAATGCAAACGCCGCAGACGCCCAGCACTGACAAACCCAGGATGCCGGGTGGGACGTGCATTCCCAAATAGACCCCCTTCTGCCCTCGCTGCTGAGAGAGAAGACCCAGACCAGGCGAGCTGGCTCCTCTCCTGCTGCCGAGGTCCCGTCTCAGTGCCTTGTGTTACCTGGCGATGCTCCACTCGGGCTCGATGTGCTGCACCTTCGGGTCATCGATGTACTCAAACAGCAAGGTCCGCTCCAGCTGAGCCCGGTCAACGCTGACGGAGACGTGAACAGCCCCCAGGCCGTGGGCCGACGGGGCCGACACGCAGACGATCTCGTTCATGGATCGCCTGTGCACGAGAGAAGCCGGGGAAGCGTTAAGGGGCAGTCGCGGCACAGGACGCTTTGTCCTGGCAGCTCACAAAAAGGCTGAGCCCCAGACCCTGATGCTGGCGAAGGGGATGAGCTCCCGGGAGGGGCAGGAGGGCTGCGCTGGCACGGGAGGGAGGGGACGGAGCTCTGTGCAGGAGGGGACTCTGCCTGCCCACCGAGAGAGAAGCACAAGCTCCCTGGAATTACTCTTTGTGCCAAACTGCAGCCTCCCGCATCCCTCTGTGAACCCGCTGCCTTCTGTTGGGCGTGTGAAAACAGATGGCTGCTTTTTAAATGGGATGCATACGCTCGCTCAAAAGCCAAATTCTTCCCCTCCCCACCCCGCTGCACACACGGGCCCTTGTGAGAGGCATAATGGAGCCGGCGAAGCCCCCGCTCGGGAAGGGCGATGCCACCGTCACCGCTGCCTGCCGGCTTTGTCTGCCCGTCAGAGCAGGGGTGACCTCGGCCCCGGCGCTGGCTGTTGGGACACAACAGGCCATCTGCTTCCGTCGGAGCCCCGGGGGAGCTCGAGGCGGCGGGACAGCAAGGTGCTGCCAAGGCACAAAGGCGCCGGTGGGTGGGTGGGTGGATGAAGGGGAATGAGGGCCGAGCGGCGCCGCTCCCGTGGCCGGGACAGAGCTGCGAGGACCCGCACGGCTCTGCGGTGAGCCTGGACGCTGTTCCTACAAAAAGTGCTGGAGCGACATCCCTGGGAGTCACGGGTTGTCCCGCCTGCCCAAACCTGGCTCACCGAAAAGGCCGTGCTGTTTCCGTGGCTCATTTCGTTTTGGCTTCTCACAGGGGAGAGGGCAGGCAGGTTTTGAGCGCCTTGCTGATGGTTTGGCACTTAAATCAAAAGCTGGTGCTCCGGGACGTCCAGCCTTCGCCATCCAAGGAGTACAGGCACATCGCCCGGCACCGAGCATTTCAGGGGGCATTGAACAGCGGGTCCCACGGTGTTCCCAGCTCACACCTTGGCACACCCGTCCACCACAACCCAGGGAACAGAAACAACCTCCTAAACCGTCTGAAACAAATTGGACTTGTTTCTCTTGACATGATAACACGTCTACCCCTTCCCGCTCCCCGCCTCTCCCCCCCCACACCTTATTCTCACTCGCCACCTAGGTTTAATTTAACCAGGAGGGCACCCTTGTGCGAGGAGCACATTTCTCCACCCTCCTTGCCGATTCTCGGAGCGTTCCCGCTGCCTGCTCCGCGCCGGCGCAGCCGCTCAGCCCCGCCAGGCTCCACCGCGCCTGCTTAGCGCTGGCACGAGATGCGGAGTGACGCCTCGCTGCTGGCAGAGCCGCTCTCCGCTCCCTGAGATCAGTTAATTAGCTTTCTGCGCTATTATTATGTCGTCATGGTGAATCTACCCACTCCTCGGATCAGAGAGGGGAGAGTGGGGGAAGCTGTAATTAGAGTGAATCTCATTAGAAACTGCTTCATCTAATCAGGCTCCCCCACACCCTCGAGTACAATTGAAGTTCATTGCCTCAAAACAGTCCAAGCAAAACAAAGTGCACAGCGTGACCCCACATGAAGGATGGTGCCACTCATGTGCTGCCGCTCGCTTTGTTTAAGTTTCTGCTCGCCTGCTGTAATTAGAACATACAGAGAATTCAAAACTCTTCCAGGGTTTGCAGGTCAGTATCTGCAGGTTGCCTGAACATAATCATATATTTAAGGGATTACGTTTCAGGGCTGATTCTGCTCTCAAGCCAACTTGCAGGCTGCTTCTGCTGGTGGTAACGCCGTTACCCGTGTGCATCCGAGGATGCAGGCTGGCACCTTCCCCTCGGATATGGGAAGAAACGTGGATGGAGCAGTCACAGTGCTCAGCGCTCGGAGGGCGCATCTGCACCCCAAGACCTCGGCACGTCCAGCCCTCCTGCAGCACCACTCTAGGACGGACCTAGAATAAGCGCTGCCACTAGCCCAACAGGCTCCCACATCTGAGCACCCACAGCTCCCGTATCAGAGAACCTCGCAGGCCTCCAGATGAGGAATTCACCTCTGGGGGTCTTTACTTTCCCAGAAACTTCCTCGGTTCCTCCTGGGAAGCCCGAGCGAGGACCTGACAGGCAGAATCCCTTTGCACATCACAGCACTTTGGGTAGGCACCCACGCAGGCAGCGCCCACGCTATGGGGTGTATCCTGCCAGCTGCTTTGGGGCACCTCTGTACCCCTGGCACGGGGCACGGATGGGTACGGGAGGCACACAGATGTACACTGCACGTATCTTTTTTTAACTAAGCCCCAAGAAAACCCATTAAACCCTGCAAATGTCAACGCCGTGTTTACACTGCTGGGTAAAAAGCAAATTTGCCGTAGAGGTCCCAGAGGAGATGGATGGCTGCGCAGGTTTCTCAGCAGAAGGGGGGCGCAGATCCCCGCTCTGCTCTGCCGCGCAGAAGCCCACCCCTCGCTCGGGCCGTACCCAGGAGGCTGAGGCACCTGCAGCAGTGGCTGCAATACAGGTAATGCAAGATCTTGATCTTGTGAAAAGAGAAACTGGATATTCCTTATAAACGCTACATTTTCTTCAGATCAGCCAGGCTGAGGGCAGGTACTGATGACTACTGTGAACATTTTACAGTGACGTTCGCCCGAGATTTTTGGGCCAGTTACCATTGTAATGGCATTAAAATGAAATAACGGACAGCACTAATACCAATGCAATCCCTCCCTTGCCAAGCAAGGCTCAGCCACGGTAAGGGAGAAGGTGGATTCATGTAATAAAAGGGGGAATGGGAGCCTTGAGGGGTTCCCAGGTGAATTTTTGCTGTGGCTGCAGGTTCAGCTCCAGCAGATAGACGGTGGTGCAGCCCTGATCGCTGGGACATGCACGGCAGGAGCCCGCGCTGGCCCGGCTCGGCTTCTTACCCGTAGAATTCGCAGGTCTGGTTTCCCAGGAGCACTGACACGCGGCTGCCGGCTCCCAGGTAGTGCCCGGAGATGGTCACCATCGTCCCTCCCGACTCTGGACCGCGGCTGGGATTCAGAAAACTCACGGCTGGAGTCTGGAGAAAGAAAAGGAGAAACTCAGCACTCCCGCCTGCTGCGAGGGGAGCTGCTGCCACAGGGCTGCACCAGCCCGAGAAGCACCATCCCTGGAGCATCTTCATGCTCTGGCTGAGTGGGGATATCCTTTTTTAAAGGGCAAAGCAAAATAGGGATGCGTCCTTGGCATCTGACAAATCTCCTGCTAAATTTTGGAACCTAGCTCTGAAGGAGAGACTCGCCTCAACGGAACGATCGCGAATTTAGCCTTGGCAAAGTGAAGTCTTTACCTGCAACTTTGTTCTTAAAAAAAACGTAAGCTGTTGGCAGTTTCAAAACCGAAATATATCCCAAGCTGAGCGAACAGCCACGATGGAAATTTGAACCCAAATGTTTCAAGTTTGCTAATGCAAGCATCAAAAGACCCCACCAGGGTCTGGTAATGGGAAATAGCGCACAACTTTAAGGAAAGGCAGTACCATCAGCTCCAGCTTAATACCAACCGATGGCATTGTGGGGGCAGAGCTTGCTCCCCGTTGCTGATGGACAGCATCCTTGGTGGGCAAGCTTAGATCCCACTCGGCATTTTATCGGTGATATTATGGCAGCAACGCCACGTCTTTATCCTGCCTCGCGCTATGACAGCTCTTTATCCCCCTTAATACAATTTACAGAAAGCAGGCACCTTTTTATTGGTTTTCAATCAGTGGGTATTCCAAAATTGTTTTACTGATGCTTTCACGTTACCCTGTTCATGGCTCTCATCCACACAGGCTGGCAGCCTCCCAGCTCGATGCCCCGGTAGCCCCTGCTTGGCAGCGCGGGGGGTTTGTCCTGTTTTCCCTACTGTTTTCACAACGCAATGCATGTTTTCTGGGCACCACAGCATTTGCCAAAGCAGCTTAGACCAAAAGCCTGTTTGACCCTGACTCCCAAATAGACCAGAGAAAAAACACATGATCTACCCCGTTGTGGGTGATTATGGGATAATATTACAGCAGGGAAAGATTTGTCCTTCAACTGCTCGTGGTCAGCTCACAGCTCTTCTCCCAGCTGGGGTCAGGAGTTGGACCCAATGATCCTCGTGGGTCCCTTTCAAGCCAAGATATTCTATGATTACCCCAGCTAAGGGCAATACTAGGCAATTTGAATGGTAATAGCAATATTTACTCTAGGCAGGCCTGGGAGCATTTCATGCAACCAAGAGGAGCAATTCCAAAATGCAAAAAACCTCCCAAGGATGTTCAGTGTACGACTGCCCATCACAAACCTCCTTCGACCTCCAGCCAAACCCTGGCAACTGTTCCCAAGTTGAATTACACAGAATCCCAGAATGCCAGACTGGCAGGGGATGGAAGGGACCTCTGAAGATGACCCAGTGCCACCCCCCTGCTCAAGCAGGCTCACCCAGAGCAGGGGGCACAGGACAGCGTCCAGGCAGGGGTTGAATATCTCCAGAGAAGGAGACTCCACAGCCCCCCTGGGCAGCCTGGGCCAGGGCTCGGGCACCCTCAAAGTCAACAAGTTCTTCCTCACATTCAACTGGAACCTCTTATGTTTCAGTTTGTGCCCATTGCCCCTTGTCCTGGCGCTGGGCACCACTGAGAAGAGTCTGGCTCTGTCCTCTTGACCCGCACCCTTAAGATATTTGTACGTGTTGATGAGAACCCCCCTCAGCCTTCTCTTCTCTAGGCTGAACAAGCCCAGCTCCCTCAGCCTTTCCTCACAGGGGAGATGCTCCAGTCCCCCCATCATGCTTGTGGCCCTCCTCTGCACTCTCTCTAGGAGTTCCTCATCTTTCTTGAACCGGGGAGCCCAGAACTGGACACAGAGCTCCAGGTGGGGTCTCACCAGGGCAGAGCAGAGGGGGAGGAGAACCTCCCTTGCCCTGCTGGCCACGCTCCTCTTAATGCGCCCCAGGATACCATTGGCCTTCTTGGCAACAAGGGCACTCTGAATTAGGAACAAGCTGCAGCGCTGTGAATGCTCCGGACAGCGGGAGCCCATGATCAGCCACCCTCCTCCTCCTGCCCCATCCCCGGGGCCAGGCTGCTGCTGGGAGCCTGGGGATGGGAAGGAGCGGTTATTTAACGTCTCCATGAGATAGAAAGGAGCGGTCATTTAACGTCTCCGTGAGGTCCAGCAGTTCCCATACACACACCAGTGACAGAGCTGCGCGCGTACTGGAGAGCTCGGCTCTCCTCTGCTTTCAGAGCGAATTATAAGCACCTCCTGGCTACAAGCACCTGACGTTTCTGGTGTGAGCATCACCTTGTCTAAGCAATGCAAATCCTTGGAAATTCAAAGCATTGCCAAAAATAGAAGCTCAGGCTGTAACCCCGAGCCGTTTTCCTTGTAAACAAGTAAAAGACAGGAGAGCTGAGGGCCCATCCCAGAGACCTGCAAAAACTCCTGAGGCTGGGGTGAGGCCAGCATCAGATGAGGGCCTGGAAGCTGAATAAGAATTTTCCATCTTCGATTCATGATTTGGCGATAATTCTGACAGATTTACAGATCCAAAGTAGCTCCAAGGTTCCACCTCCCCAGATACAACGGGTGTAATTAAGGTGACAGCACCGCTCCTGCGCGGTGTCAGGCGCCAGATGAGCTCACGAAGGCGTGAACCCTCCCAGGGTCAGAACAGAGCCCTGTTTTAAGGTACCAATCAATTTTACTACTGACTTTAATGGCATAAACCAGCTGTAATGGAATTTGTGGTGGTGCTAAAGAGAAAAATAGAGGCCAGCTAACAAAAGGATATGATGTGCTAGAAGTTTGAGGCGCTCAAGAAAAAAAAAACCCAAACGATAGAATCAGGGTAAGTGCTGGAAATCAGAAGCAACAACGCAAAGGGTGATCACGCTCGGCATGCACACACCACGTTCTTGCAAGGTACTGCTCCAAGATTCACCTCCAGATGAGAGAAAATGGTCTGAAGTTGCACCAGAGCAGGTTTAGGTTAAATATTAGGAGAAATTTCTTCACCGAAAGGGCTGTCAGGCTCTGGAAGGGGCTGCCCAGGGAGGGGGTCGAGTCCCCATCCCTGAGGGGATTTCAGAGAAGGACAGATGAGGTGCTTAGGGCCAGGGTTTAGTGGTGGGATGGCAGGGGTAGGGGAATGGTTGGTTTGATGACCTTAAAGGGCTTTTCCAACCTAGATGACTCTATGATTCTATGATTCTACCTTCCACTGCCTCCCAGTTATTATTTAATGCAAAGCAGGACAGCATCCTCCTTGTGTGGCATGGGAACCTGCCTTCCAGCGACGGCAAATCTGGGGGCCGTACCGGCAGTGCCCTGGGATGACTCTGGCTTGTTTGAGCACAACGTGGGGATATTTTGCACCCCTGCTTTGCTGTTGAATACATGAAACCCCAGGGGAGGGTGTTGCTTACAACACCGATAGGCTGACAGGGTTATCTGAGTTATCTCTCCATTAGTTCACAAATTGTGGACAACTGGTAAGCGCTGGCACTTCCCTGTGAACAGATTCCACTAAGCACAAAATCCGTGTGGCTGGGTCAGGCAAAACTGGGGATATGAGAAACCCCAGCTGCAGCTTTTAAGTTTCAGAATCAAAAGGCTGCTGATTAATTAAACAACAGAAACGACCCACTCAGCTGACAGAAGCCCACCAACCCCAAGAGCAGCTCTCCACTAAGCAGGTAGAGAAAGCCCACACTGAGCCTGCATCTGTGGAGAGGAAAAAAAAAATAAAAATCCCCAGATATTTGGATGTAGAATTACCCTTCCACTCCAAAGGGCACCACGGGGGAGACATCAAATCCATAGACACAGAAACTAACTCAGGTATGTTTAGGTTTCACAGGCAGTTGATTAAACATAAGCATCTAGCAGGACCTCAGTACCTGACCTGCAGAAGGGGGGACTCTGGTGCTTGCTCTCCTGTTTCTGTGTTCCTGCAAAAAGGCCTATCGGTGCCTGTATGTGTCCACATGTATGCATACAAACATCTCCAAAACCAGCAAGAAGCAGCGCCCTGGACTCATCCCCCATTAGCCAAGCACCAAAGGACCAATGTCCGTTACAAATAGAGGAAAATTTTGAGTGGCAGCTCCAATTCCTTGACAAGTCCTCACGCACTGCAAGCCCTCAGGTGCAGAACAAAGGCACGCTTCGTGCAACGCTCCTGGCTGGAGCACACCAACACACTTTGCAAGGAGTAACCGAGCCTAGCAATTCGGAAGGCTATCACTATGTTGGAGGTGCAAAGCTGAAACCAAATGCTGTGGAAACCCTGGGTTTAGGCTCCTGCACAAATCCTGTTTATTCTGTAGACCACTACACACCTGCGCAAGCTCTAGATCCTGAAAACTGGGCTCATTGACTGGGCTACCAACACATTGTGCAATGCCGTGGGGAAAGCATGGGAAAAAGATGGCAAATTTGGGACTGTCTGCCGGTGTTGAACCCCGTCCCTTTGGCACGTGGTGGTGTTGAACCCCATCCCTTTGGCACGTGGTGGTGTTGAACCCCATCCCTTTGGCACATGCTGGTGTTGAACCCCGTCCCTTTGGCACGTGCTGGTGTTGAACCCCGTCCCTTTGGCATGTGGTGGTGTTGAACCCCATCCCTTTGGCACGTGGTGGTGTTGAACCCCATCCCTTTGGCACGTGCACTCGCAGAGCCTGGCTGTCCCCCGGGGACACGTGCCGCCCCTGCTCCCCGCCTCGGCAGGACACTCACCACGAACATGTACTGCTGCGTGGACTTGGCCGTGAACTCCGGCTTGCACTCTCCGATGCACAGGAGCACTGGGCCGGAGCTGATCCCTGGAAGCGCCTGCCCCATTTCACAGACGATCCTGGAAGCAGAAATGCTGCAGTGAGGCTTGGGCAGGTTGGTGCCTGCAGCGCCCTGTGCAGCTCCACGCAGGGCGGACTGTCTTTTTTAATTCTTTTTTTTTTTTTTTTCCCCCCCTCTTTAACTTTGATATCTGCCTCTTTGGAAGAAGTTAATTACTGAGTCTATTTTTACCCCACGTAGTAATTTAAAGAAAAAAAAAAAAATCAAAATTAGACATAATTATTACAAGCTGTAAACTCCAGAGCAAAGCAGAGCACTAATGGCAATATATTAGCCAGTAGCAAAGTGAGTGCGAAGTCCTTAGAGTAACAGATGAGTTCATTAAGGGAACAGCTCACACTGCAGTCTCCCAGTTAATCAAAAATGGAGAAACCTGTGCGGGGATGATAGAGACAGCCGGGGAGAGCAGCCCTGGCAGGGGGGACAGGGCTGGCTAGCACAGAACATGCTGGCACTGGTAAAAGGGGCTGGCGGCGCTGGCAGGCACCGGTCCCGTGCTCCTGGCCCAGCTCAGCCCCATGGGCGCATCCCGAGGCAGGGAAAGCCGTAAGGACAGGGAGAGCTGCTGGGGTCAACCACAGCGGGCCGGGCTGGAAGATGAGGAAACCCTCGTTATCCACCCTGTAGGGGTGTGATCCCCAAATCCCAGGGCACTGGGAAGGCATAATGCTGCTGGAGGTGGGACCAAGCAAACGCCTGTCGTGCCAGCAGGTCGGAGAGAGGTTTTCAAAGGGACATGAGCTGGCAGGGTGCTCTGGCTGCACCTAAAGGGGGTGGGTGCTGCTTCCCCCCACAGCAACGCTGGGAAGACAAATTCCAAGAGCACCCTCCCAGGCACTGCAAACCTCGGGGTAGGCGCAAGCTGCCGCGGGGCGGAGGGGTGCGGTAACGCCGGCGCTGCGGCCCTTGTGGGTGCCTGGCCCTGGGAGCGAGAGCTTTGGGAGAGCCAGAGCATCCCTTCCCCGGTGAGGCTGAGGGGGCTTCTGCGGAGCGGCGGGGGAAACGCTCGCTCTTCTGCCAAGGATGTGCAAACGCACGAAAGGCTCCGGTTTGTGAAGGCAGCGTTTCGGCTGCCTGCAGCAAGCATTAAATTCAGTACAAATAAAATAAAAAGAACGAAAGGAAAAAAAGAACCTGCAGACAGCAGGCACAGGTGATGCCGGGAGGCCTAATGAAATACATACACGCTAGGAAAGAGCTCTAATGCGAAAGTCCTCATTGCTGCACATCAAAAGGGGTTGCCTAGAGAGACGCTGCCTTTGGAGAACAGAAACCCAAGCGTCCTCGCTGCGTGCCTCCATCTGCCACGTGCTCCTCTCTCTGCCTTTCAGCCAGGCATTGCCCAGGCACCTCTCCTCCGCCTTCCATTTCATTACTTCTGCAAACCGGCAGCGGGGCGAGGAGGCCGGGCTTCTGCGCAGCCACGCTAGGGTGGAGGGCTGGCATTTGGGAGCAGCAGCCTCTGCCCCCGCCAACCCATGGGCAAGCAGAGCAAGGTGAAGTGATCCTGGACACCCCGCGGGCAGGGGAGGAGGAGAGCAGAGGTTTTCTCCCATGAGGAGCAAGGATCCTGATCTAGTTAGCGGTGTCCCTGCTCCTGCGGGGGGGTTGGACTAGATGACCTCTAGGGGTCCCTTCCAACTCAAAACATTCTAGGATTCTATACGCCACGCGCTATATACAGGGGGAAACACCAAATATTCAACTTTTTGCCAGTAAAGCAGCAGCTGCCGTGCAGTACCAGGCGGGATGGGGCACGGGATGGGGCACAAGCGGCCTGGTACACCTGATCCCCATTCCTGTTAAATGCCAAATTCCCAGCAGGTACCTTGTTACAAACCGATGCATTCGGCAGAGCTGTAGGGTGCTGATTGCTGGGCTAAGTGGCCCTTTCACCAACATTAACCTAATTGCTGGCTGATAGATTGCGTGGCTGGAGCATATGGTGAGTCATTACAGTCTTGGAATTCAGTCTGCCCACAGAACCCTTAAGAGGGTCCTTTTATCTGTATTCATCTTTAAAAGGCAGCTCTCATGCTAACGCTTGCTGTTATCTGCCCAGGGTAAATGTTTTAATGATGTTAAACTTTGAAAGCTCAAGAGCCGTAATTAGAGTCATGATTATAAAATCAGGGTTTCATACCATCAAAGGAGGATAATTTTATAATCTTCCATCCTTTATTTGAAAAATAAAATAAAACAAAATACTGCTCGGCAGAACAGCCCAACCCGCCAGCAGCACGATCGGCGCAGTGCTTGGAGCCACTCCTGCGGTAAGACCAAGGATGCTTTGCACATCCTGAGCACCCTTCATCCAGCGATGGGCAAATACTGCCTAACGGATACACTGCACGCCCCCCCGCCCTTTGGGAGGGGAGGGGGATGTCATTTCTGTCTTACGGAGGGTGAAGCAAAGAGTAGGAGTGAGCAGAACCCAAACCAACGCCAACACGTGCTAGCAACAGGTCCTTCTGCTACGCTGGGGATCAGACTGGGACCCATCAAACGCATTTCGCCCCCGGAGAACAACTTCTTCCAGCTGCTGCTGAAGCTGGGGCAGATCCGTGCTGCTGGGACCACTCATGCGCCTGGGCCCCCCCCGCCACCCGCCGGGAGCAGCCATGGCCCTACCAGGCCCAGCTCCCTCCCGGTCCCCGGCAGGCGGGATCAGACAACCCAAAGGGAGACACCACTTGCTCCTCTCCTGCCCTGCACCAATGACCCCCAACACAGCCCTCAGCACCTTGGCGACACCAGAACAGCACCACCCCCACCCCCCCCCCCCCCAAACAGCGACAGGAGCATGTGTCACTTTGGGAGGTTTATTCGCCCATCTTCTGTTACATGCCTATTTTCTAATTTTCGATTGACATTTTTCTTAGTGAAATAAATGAATTGACTCCAGTGGAGGCCCATTCGGATTAAGCGGCTGTCACCGCCTCAGCCGCCTAACAAATGGCTGCGTGCAGCCAGCAGTGCCGGCTGAATTTCAAGTGCGATGGGGAGCGGAGGGGGCAGAGAGGCTCAGCATCAACAGCAAGGTGCTCATCAGAAAAAGTTGCTTACCAAAGCAGGAATCTCGGTGTGGAAGGAAACAAAACACTTCAGGAAAGCTTAAAGGGCTTCTTAACCCCTCCCTGAGAGAGCATCCAAGCACCTCATCCCCTTCTGGTGTAGGAATGGTGCGTGCCCCCTTCCAGGCACCATCCACCTCCAGATCCCTTCCTGCAGGTCTGCAAGGGCTGGAAGGGGTGGAGAGCTGACGCCTGGGGTTTGGATGAGTTATTGGCCTCCCACGCGTTTGCTGGAGGTTTGGGAAGGGGCTTTGTGCAGGCTGGCCAGCCCTGGGGACCCACGGGTGGGGACGGGCGAGGTTCTGGAGGCCACTCACTGTTCTGCGACGATGTACTGCTCGGGCAGGGGTGTGCACTGCACCCCAGCAACCTGCACCCCGTGGGCGATCTCGGAGAAATCCAGGCCCAGGTTCACGCCACGGATGGTCACCCTCGTCCCTCCTTCTGGGGGGCCTGACACCGTCAGGATCTAGAGGGAAACAAAACAGGAAAGGTGAACTTGTGTCCCTGGGCTTCTTCAACCCCACGTCTGGCTTGGAAGCTTTGCTTGGCTCTGCTTTGCAGGCTGCGGCCAAGTGCTGCAACCTCCACTTGCTCCTGCTGCCAAACCCAGGCCGGCACCAGCTTCTCATGGAAGCCTTGGAGAAGCCCAAACCCAGGCCAATCCAACACAGATGGTTTTCAGCCCAAGGATGCTGAAATCCCCTTGTGCTGAGCTCCAAGAGAGGACATCAGGGTCCCTGAGCTGGCCAAGAGATGTGGGCAATGCTTCCCCCAGAACCCCTTGCAGGAAGATAAAACTGACTCCTGTCTTATACACACACAAGATGGTAAGTCACCTTCCAGAAGTTGCCTGCTGCTTTGGAGAACTTCGTTACCTTCTGCCTTGGCTCTTCTCTGAACGTTAATGTCACATTTTATTAGTAAGCTGGCACCTCAAATGACTTACAAATGTTACAGGGTGAGGCGTGTGCTTTAAAGCTGCCTGTTTATAGCCTGCCCCAGCCATAATCATCTCTGCTTCTACAGACTTTCATTAAGGACAATATCCTCCTCAATTAGGCGTATAAATTACAATAATGTATAGTTACAGAATTTGGACCTCCAAGAGTTGTCCTGAATCTGCCACCGGCCTGCTGTTGCTCTTGGGTGAGTTACTAATCTTCTCCACGCTACAGCTGTTATTAATAAATAAACATAATCCACAATAATGCAATTTAATTAATTTAATGGATAAATCTTGTTTATGCTTGTTTGTTCCACCCTCGCCTTTGGCAAAAGATTTGAGCTCTTCAAAACCTTTTCCTTACCGTTTCTGGATGCATGGCTGCTTTTCTTTCCCCTTCGTAAGAGCTCACAGTTCCCTGGACGTGAGTGGGTTGGGAAGGCAGCAAAGCACCAGCCCCATCGCGAGAGCACATCAGCAACCTGCTGCGGGGGCCCCAGAGCAGCCCTTGCGGGACCCCCTGCACGTCTGCCCCGATCCCCGCAGGATCCCTCTTCCCACCCAATGCAAATGGCTAACGCCATCAGGACACCCCTGTTCCCCATCGCTTCTGTGGCTCCAAGTGCCCCCCCTTCCTGCGTTTGAAGCCGCAGCTGAAGCCGTTTTCTTTCTCCCTTGCTTATGCCTTGTAATTTCAGCCTGGAGAAGAG
>NW_009260496.1:19640-25052 GCF_000687185.1 Egretta garzetta | reverse complement strand
GGAGGCCCCATCCCTGGGAACATTCCAGGCCAGGTTGGACGGGGCTGTGAGCAACCTGATGTGGTTCAAGGTGTCCCTGCTCCTGCAGGGGGGTTGGGCTGGGTGACCTCTGGGGGTCCCTTCCCACCCAAACCATTCTATGCTTCTATGATTCTATGATTCTTGCTCTCCACCCCTGCTCCCGTTTAAGGCGCTGCTATTGAATTTGGCCACACGTGCTGGGGTGCAGCCTGCTCCACGCACCCAGCGGAGCCCGTGAGCCGCACCGCGTGCCAAACCACCACCTCCTTCCCCCGCTTCAGCTCCACCTCCCTCTCCTCTTGACCGCACCACTGAGGTTTCCAATGTATTCGCCATGCGCTGCCTGTTGTGCTGCTGTTTTAACTCAGACCCCGCAGCACATCTTGTACCATTCGGCTCCAAGGAGCACTGCGCGCCCATAAAGGACGCTACAAAATCAAGTCGTATTGCATTACACCGAGTCCCGAAGGCTGGCACTGGTAATGTTTACATCTCTAGCTGGGAATCACCTGAACCCGGCGGTTCACGTACTTGACAGTTACAACTGTCCTTTGCAGCTCTAGATTATGTTAAAACACATTTGCTGGAGCACTTACACTGCCGGGCTCGTTGTCTCATCACTGTTCAGAAGAAGCCACAGTTTGCCATTTCCCGACCTTACCACAAGCAGCGGAGCCAACCGGCCTCACCGAACAAAGCCGAGCCGAGTCTGTATTTTGAAAGTGTCCTGACCTGGAAAATCCCCAATATGGAGCTCCACTCGACCTAGATTTTAGTGGCCGCTAATTGAACAGTTTTGAAGTAACTGTGCCATAAAGCAGCCCCAGGGTTAGAACAGATGCATTCAATTAATTACAGCTGGGGAGATTCAGTCAAAATCGCAAAAAGAAGATAAGTCTTAAAGGTCCCGTCACACTGAGCGCGGGGGTCCCCTCCCAGGCGTCACCTCGCTGCGTCGCAGGCACGCGGCCGTGGCATCGCCAGCAAAGCCAGCCCAGGGCTGCGGTCGGCCGGGGGAGCTGCTCAGCCTGCAAGGGTGGCTGCAATGTCAGCCCAGATTTCTGCTCAGAGACAGCAAGGATTTGGAAGAAATATTCCCCATTTTCAAGAAATAAACCTTAGTAGAGCGGCTTTTCACTCGGAGGTCTGGGGAGGATCAAAAGAACCCGCAAAGGGCAGCTGAGGAAAAACAAGGCCATTACCAGGAATTTTACATTTACTGTTCAGGGGCGTGCAGCTCTGCTGGAAGTTTTTTAGGTTGTTTGCAAAACTGAAGTGGTTTGAAAGTCACTGAGAGCTGGAGTGGGGCGTGGGAGGCAGAGCCGGTGGCTTTGCTGATCTCCCAAATTATTCTGAGCAGGTCACCTCTCCTCTCTGCAGCAGTCTTGCCTTGTGTGAAACAAATAAGCAATCCGCCTCTAATAAAGCATCTTCCCACCGCTCAGCGAAAGGATTAATGCAAGTGCGAAGCGTTGTGTTATTCACAGGAAGGATTCAAATCGAGAGCTGAAGTGGGTGGCGGCAGGAGCTCAGTTGCCCTCGCATGGCGTAAGGGATGTGGATGCACCACGGCATTTCTGTTGTTGCTGCTTCTCACTTGAAACCAAGGCAGGGATCCCGGGGACCCCCGATGCTGGGATCCAAGGGATTTCTGATGCTGGGATCCAAGGGATCCCAGAGACCCCCGATGCTGGGGACCCAGGGATTTCCGTTTTCACGAGTTGAAGTGGGTGGCGGCAGGAGCTCAGTTGCCCTCGCATGGCGTAAGGGATGTGGATGCACCACGGCATTTCTGTTGTTGCTGCTTCTCACTTGAAACCAAGGCAGGGATCCCGGGGACCCCCGATGCTGGGATCCAAGGGATTTCTGATGCTGGGATCCAAGGGATCCCAGGGACCCACGATGCTGGGATTCCAGGGATCTCCGATGCTGGGATCCTAGGGATCCCTGGGACCCACGATGCTGGGATCCCAGGGATCATAGTATCGTCAAGGTTGGAAAAACCCTTTAAGATCATCAAGCCCAACCGTTCCCCTAACCGTGCCATCCCACCACTAAGCCATGGCCCTAAGCACCTCATCTACCCTTCTTTTAAATCCCTCCAGGGATGGGGACTCGACCCCTTCCCTGGGCAGCCCCTTCCAGAGCCTGACATCCCTTTCGGGGAAGAAATTTTCAGGATCCAGGAGCCCCACCACAGTGCCAGCCCACTTCCCTCCCCAGCCTGCGGCAGACACTGCTGTAACGATGCAGGATAAATGTTCTCAGCCTCATGTCTTGCTGGTTGCATGGGTCAGCGTTTCTGACACAAAAGAGTATTTGGCCTCAAGAAGTCTGTGCATGGGATAGGGAGACCAAAAACCAGCGGGATTGGGATGGGGTTTTCCTCCCAGAGCCAGAGGCTGCCGCCAGCCTAAGCCCGTGCTGCACAATAACCACCCGGCATCTGTTAGGGTGCGGAGAGAGCACCCGGCTTGCCGAATAAATGGCATAACCCCTGCCCCCTCCCAAAATGTCATCCCCCTCCGTTTTCTTTGTCTTTTTTCATCCTGCTCTAAACTAGCTGGATCCCAGCTGATGAGCCCAGCGGGGAACCAGCACATAAGCATTGTCATCCCGGCATGATCCCTCCTTGTCCCTGCCTTAGCTGATAGCACATTCAGAACCTAATTGTTATCTCAGCAGAGCAACTCCATTATTCAGCCTGACACTGCACCCCCTTCAGCTGTTTGTTGCACTGATGTTATATTAATGAGGCCTGCAAATAAATGAATAGGAGATCAGAGTGCCGCTTGTTCGCAAGAAAACTGATTTTTATTTATTTATTGCTAAGACCACAGACAGTGTGGAAGTTTTTACGCTGTTAAAGGGACACCGCTGGTGACGGCTGGGCCTCTCGCTCAGAAAAAGGGCTGCGTATTTCCTACTGCTCATTTACATTTATGACTATTAAAACACAACTTCTTACTACTTACACATTCCCCAAAGGCACTGGTGCCTGGGAGCAAGGCCCTTGGCCTCCAGCTCGACAGAAAGAGTAGAATGGGTCAGATGAAGCAAAAGGAGTGGAAAACAGCCCGTATTAAATGCTCTTTTGGTCTGAGTGATCCAGGCTGCAATGCAAGCCCCAGGGCAAGGCCAAACGCTGCTCCCCAGTTGAGTCTGCTGGTGCCTACGGGAGGGAGAGCGTCCCACCAGTGCCTGCCCTAAACCTGGTCAGCCCCAGCAGGGCAGGGTGGTCTCTTCCCAGCTTTCAGTGCACAGCTCTGCAGCACTGGACATTGCAAAATCCTACCCAAAATACAAAAAAAACCCCTCGAATACCAGTAAAAAGGACCCAACAGCAAGGAAGGCTGTAAAGGTCTCATGGTCTCCAAGCCAATCTCATACACTTTTCTGGAGGGGAAGGGAGATGAGAGAAGTTAACCTGTTGAAAGGTTTGGGTTTAGGAACATCAACCCTGCAGGGTTTCTACTGGGGCTTTGCCATTTTCTATAGACCTGACCACTCAAGAACTTAGCAAAAATCTGTAAGAGTTTTTAGCCCTATAGAGCACCCTTCCCATCAGTGGATCTCAAAGCACGCGAAGAAGGCCACTGGTTCCCTCCGCTTTCCCCCTTCTTTTTCTACAACAGTAAAAACTGCAAACTTGACTTTCATGGAAAAAAAAAAAAAAAAGCTGTGAATTCATAAGGAGAAGGGTGGGAGGTGGAGTTCAAGGAAAAACACCAAATGCTGCAAGACCCGCGATAAAATCACGACAGCTCACAGCACTGCCGGAGCCAGCTGAGCCACAGGACGATACATCCCCCTGAAACCTCTATTT
The DNA here is from genome assembly GCF_000687185.1 of Egretta garzetta. Classification (NCBI taxonomy): domain Eukaryota; kingdom Metazoa; phylum Chordata; class Aves; order Pelecaniformes; family Ardeidae; genus Egretta; species Egretta garzetta. Next base: position 21,205 of record NW_009260496.1, on the reverse strand, counting down.
TCCATCACTGACCCCCACTGTGGGATAAGCCAGTCTGCCAACGAAAGCACAGACATTTCCTACTCAATTCTCTCATCTCCAAATCCACTCGGGGCAATCTCCCGAGACTCAAAACATCCCCTGGCGAGGCACCCCACGCTTCCCGCTTTGAAGGCTGAGACACGGACCTGGTTATGGAGACAAGGAATCTGTAGCAGCAAAGCTCTGCTCTTTTCTCCTTGGACAGCAACCAAAAGCATTGCTTTCAAGTTGGACAGCGATAAAACGCTCGGTGGCAGCGCCATGCCCGCAGCCAGCGCGAGAGCCAGCCGGGCAGGGCTGCCACGCAAGCCGCTCGGTGGCTGGAGCAGATTGGTTTTCCCCTTCTCTGCTTAGCTCAAGGAGGGGTAAATAAATAAATCTAAGACTCCTTTAACGTTACAACTGTTGGAACCGTTTATGGTGAAGAAAATCTCAGGCAGAGGCTGTTTTGCTTCTTGCATCTTGTAGCATAACCTTGTGCAAGCAGAACAGCACTCGGGGAAGAAAACTTTGGTTTCTGATTACTGGCAGGACAAGGTGAATATCTAAGCCAGCCTTTCAGGCTCATTTTATCCCTCTGTAAAGACAGCTACAGCTTGCCAAACAACCAAAGCCACCAAATAGGGAAAGGAGAGGCTCTCAGCATTTCTTAATGCTCTCATGGCACCAACCCCCACCCCAGCTCTTCCGCAGCCTCGCAAGCTCCTCTCTGCCGTTTGTACCAAACACCGCACAAGGGCAATACCTGCCCATCAAAGGTCCGACGTGGCTGGGCAGAAGGTCTAAGACACACATACCCAAGGCCTGGTAACGTGGCTGCGGGATGGATGGACCCTCCTGAGCCACATCCATCCCCAGTTAGCCCCAGCCCTGGCTCAGCACCACCAGCCTCTGCCGTTCACAGAATCATAGAATCGTTTGGGTTGGCAAAGCCCTTTAAGCTCCCCCAGCCCAACCGCTCCCCTACCCCTGCCATCCCACCCCCAAACCCTGGCCCTCAGCACCGCCTCTGCCCGGCTGTTAAATCCCCCCAGGGATGGGGACTCGACCCCTTCCCTGGGCAGCCCAGTTCCCTCCCCTCCTCCAGAAAAAGGAGGCTGATGCCGTCCTCCCCGGGGGGCTGAGCATGAGCCAGATGAGCTAAGCTGGTGTAGAAACTAATCTGGGTTAAGAGGAAACTGCCACATGTTCTGGGTCCTTATTCAGCTGCCAGAAGTTCGTCTGCTGAGAAGCCCCGCTCCTGCCCTGCGTTTCTGAGCACCAGTGCAACAGGCTGATCCAACACGCTTACACCCCTGCCCTCCGCCTTCTGCGGGATGGACACACGCTCCGGGCAAGGGAGGCTTTTGGGGGGAGTTAATTAAGTGAGAAACCCAAACCTCCTTTCATTCCCACCTGATGAGAGTGTCACTCCTAATAGGAACGTTAACAGACCAAGTGCCGTTTTACCAGTAAAAATGCTCCTGGGAGACATTTTGCACCCCTCAGTGGTCTGAACAGAAACATCAGAAGCATCAATTATAGACTAATTATCTCCCTAGTTT
>NW_009260496.1:17750-19470 GCF_000687185.1 Egretta garzetta | reverse complement strand
CAGGGTGCACTTGGCCTCGCCGCTGCACCAGCCGCACTCGAACTTGGGGTCGGCTTTCAGGCAGAGCCCGCAGCTCTCGCGCTGGGCCGCGCATTTGTAGAGGTGCACTGCGGGAAGAGGGGGGACGGGCGCTCAGGGCAAAGCCAGGAACTGAGATAGCCACGTGGGCTACAGCTGCTCTTGGACTTACAGCAAAGGCGCGCGTTGAGTTCCCACTCAGAGCGGACCTGCACGTGTGGTTTCCAAAGCCAAGGCTGTATCGGTGGTGTTTGGCGAGCACCAACATCAGTGAAGCAGGGTGAGTTGCTCTCACCCAAAGCAGGACCCACCGGGACCACAACGGGACCGGCTGCGGCCGCAGTGAGGGTGGCTAACGCCGCTCTGCCCCACCAGCCCCTTCCCAGCCCCCATCCCTGCCCTCCTTCCCGTGGCTGGAAAGCCAGCTCACGCAGACGTTACCTTTCAGGTCCTCTGGGTTGTCAATAACAAAGTTCCCGTTCCAAACCACAGCAAAGTCCACTGCTAAGTTGCTTATGTCCATCCCATCGTAGAAGTACTGAAGGAGAAGACCGAGAATGAAATGCTTGGGAGGATCTACCAGAGACACTAACAGGAAAAGAATATATTTATTTAAAGAAACCCTGCTTATTCTCTGCCTAAAAACATGTGCTGGTGTCTGAGCCACCACCAGGTCCACACTTCATCTCCAGGGTCCTGCTTTGACTCCCTCCTCCTCACCAGGAAGGGATAATTAAATCAGACCTAGTCCTTGAGAGAGGTAATAGAATAATTATTCCACTCACAGTGGTTGCTCTTGTCACTCAGTCTCCAGCTTATCAATACAGCCCCTCCAGTTAATCAGACGGGGAGGACTGCTGCCTTCAGGCTATCTCCTTATACAGTCACCATGCACCCTAGTGTGACGGGGAGCTTGAAAATCATCCTGCACAGCTTTGGCTGATGAAAGAGGCAACAGCTGAGCAAAAAGAGATGGTGCAGAGAGGTCCTTCCCCAGGTTCTGCTTCAGCCTAGCCTAGGATAGCACTGGCTTGAATTATTCACCCTCTCATGGGCATCCTGAGGGCCCTGGCAGAGTGAATCCAGATGATTTAGGTGAATTCCCCGTGTATTCTGAGATTTCCATTATCACAATTAGCACCAACGAGGTCTCGTTCTGACGCTCTCTTTAAGTCAATCAAGAGCTGCTCAAAAGACTTAACAAGGCGAGCGAATGCTGCCATCCTCTTCGGGATGAGGGAATGATGATTAAACCCAAGCAGACTGCTTTGACCGTCCCCGTGCAATAGCTGTACAGTTTGAGCTTACATTTGGTTGTACCGATTCACCTCGCCTGGGTTTTACTAAGTTGGTGTGGAACTAGGTCTGCGGCACAAGCGCTCGAGCTGTGAGTACAGAATTGCCCTTGCGTTCTCTACCCACCACTTCCTATTAGCTGAGCAGGAATAAAAGCGCTCCTCTAATGTTTATAAATCGCTTTGGATAGGGAAAGCACTGTATAGTATTAATACATTTATTACCCACCAAGCTGCAAGGCCCAAAGGCGGCCAGCGATATATAAATATCCCGTGAAACTTTTAAAAATTCAAAACTTCATTAACAATTTAAGACCATCTGCACTGAACAGCGAAGCAGACCCTGTTCTGCGGCCTAAACCAAACTGGATGCGCCCTGTTTGCCTGTCGACCTCTTCGGACGCATG
>NW_009260496.1:13303-17334 GCF_000687185.1 Egretta garzetta | reverse complement strand
AGGGCGGCCTCTGGGAAGCCTGCGTTGGCCATACGTGTTTCGGCATCCCAGATGACCTGCCACGGTGACTTTGGGCATTCTGGGGTAAAATCCTGCTGGGATCATTGGCAGGGCTAAGCCCCATCCTACGGAGGAGAGCCGTCCCTCCCTGCTTGCTTCTCCGGCAGCAGCATCCAGATAATTTCCCTCTCTCTGCTGCACTGTGCTCTCTCCCCTGGCAGTTTGCCTTTCCCCCTCCTTCCCTGCACCACGCTGCTTTTCAGCATTACTGTATTCATCCAGCTACCGTGACCTGGAATTTGACAGCTCCCCGATAAGGGGTCTGTGATTCGCCTTATCTCCCCCGCGTGAATTAGCCTGCCTTAACTCCTTCATCCCATTCCCTCCTCCCCCCCTTCCCCTCGCTGACCCCCCGCAGTCAGATAGGGAACGGGTACCACGAAACCCCTCGCGTGCCCACGGCAAGGTTCCCACCTGGAATTTGGGCTTAGTTTAACTCCTGTGGCCGAGCCCACCCCCTTTGCAGCTATTCGGAGCTGACACCCGTTTTGGGCACCTTTTCGCCGCGTTCCCCCCCTCGGCGGCTCACCGAGCTGTTCTGGCACTGGACGCTGGAGCTGTTGAAGCGCAGGGCGGGCACGCGGTGGATCACGCCCTGGATGCTGAGGACGCACTCGTACCCGCGCTGGCCAGACTGGGGCTGGGGCAGGTTTCTGGCCTTCAGCGTGATGGGTTTCACCTCTCCCACTGGGATCAGGATCTCCTCTGTGGGGAAGAGCTGGGGACAGTCCTGGGGGGAGGGAAATAGAAGAGAGGGGGAGGTTACAGCGGTGATGGTGCATCCGCAGGTCTGGCCGGGGCTCCGCCAGCAGGGCTGATGTCCCAGGACATCCCCAGCGTGCAGGACCAGCCGCTTCTCAGCCCACCCAGGCCGCTGCAGGTTGAGTGCAGAAATAAAGAACCCCCCCATTACCGTCCCCCTGCTCTGGGACTGGCACTGATTTTCTCCCCGCAGTCGCAGAAGGAGGAACACCGCTATTCGGGGAATAAATCGAAGGCGTCCTCCCCGCCCTGAGCTTGCCGTGGGTTTTATCTGCGGAGGCAGCAGCGCGTTATCAGCTGCTCCAGCCCCGCCTGAGCCCCGCTGCTCCGGGAGGGCCATGGGCTGCTCCCAGCCACACGCTGCGCTCCCTGGGACTCCTCCTAATCCCGTTCTGCTCCTTACACCCCTTGGCCGTGCACTGCTTCGGAGCCAGGCTGATCAGCATGGGATGCGCTTCCCTCTCGCTACCAGGTACTGTTCCGCTCTACTTTATCTGAGTAAAACTACGCCAGCGTGCCATTAATTTCCAAGGGGACGTTAACTTCTGCTCCCACCCCTCACCGTGGCTTCGACACCTTTCTGAAACGCCCAGCCAGCTCGCTGCAATGCTCCACGCTGATGCCACAGCTCCTTCCTTAGCTGGCGGCTGCCTGGGTGGGTGCAAGGCTCCGCCGGGCAATGCATTGAGACCTGAACTGCCCTTCCTATCCCTAAAGCATCGCTCTGCCCTGCTCTGTGCTTCTGGGAAGCGGAGGATGTGCCAGGATGGGAGGATTTGGTTGCAGTCAGTATCCAGAAGAATAGGGATGGGGTTTTCACAGATGGCATTAAGCACCCTAATCCTGATCCCCCTGGGCCTCCTGGAATTCTGTCTAGCCTGCAAAACTGGCCTTTTCTCTTAGGAACTGTAGCAAAGGGTTTGGCACGTGCAACGAACTCAGAGCCTCTTCCAGCAAACGGCATTCGTAAAGGTCTTACGGCTTTCCAAAGCGTGGGCATGCCATCCCTGGGTCTGAGGACCCAATACCGAGGCAGGATCCCTCGCAGAGGAGGGAGGACTGAAATGTAATTAGTTTGTGTACAGCTGTACCTCAGTGTGTGTCGGTGGGGTGGATGCTGGGCTGTGACCGGGAGCACCACCCGTCCCTTCAGGCACAGTGAAAGCAGTAAAATCATCAACAAGCGATGGCACCTCCAGATCTGCCGCTGGGTGTTCACTGGGGGGGCCGTCAGACCAGGAGGAAGGCCGGCCCAAAAGATGCCCAATGAGCTCTGATGCCCCTGGGATCGGAGACGTCGGTTCTTTGCCTTCTTCACAGCACCCTTTGGGCCTCAAAATCTTCAGCCTCCAGCTCTTCTGGAGACAGCCCCTTCAGGCACCCTAAGCCTTTTTGCATTAGCCGGGAAAGAGCAAACCCAGACTGCCAGCCTGCACACAGGGACACTGCCAGCCTGCACACAGGGACACTGCCAGCCCCACGGACAGGAGGAAGGTGATGCTCCAGCCGAGCGTGGCGATTCAAACGAATGAGCAGCAGCTCCCGCTGCAGATCAAGGTCTTTCTGCACCTCCGGGATGCAATCGGGAGCTGCTCCAGGAAAGCATTTTTCTGAGTCAAATGCAAAGTCAGAAGTATGTTACAGCCAGAGCCTTACAGTACAACCCATCACCCTGCCAGGCCAGAGCAAAGGCATTTGGGGAGACAACCAGAAAAAGCGAGGGGCGCTGAGCTCCAGGGGTGGAGAGAGGTGGCTCAGTGGGAGGCTGGAGGGAGGGAGGGGGGCTGAGACAAACCAGCACAAAAACATTTCACCAAAACTGACCTAAGGGCATTAAATAAAGGTGACATGAAATAAAGAATTATTTGTCTGCCATGATCATTTTGTAAAGAAGTTAAGGCTCAGGAGTTCTCAGCTGGAGGCAGGGAAAATGGGTAAGGCCAGTTCCTCCGTCCCTGAAAAGAACCTGCTTTTTGAGTGTACAAAACACCATAAAGTGGAAGCAGTCTATTAAATTTTCCATTGAAAACCATGTGAAAATATTCCAAACATCTGTGTGATTGCAATAAAGGAGCAAAGAAAAGAGCAAAATGCTGCTGCCTCTAAACCGATATATTCTGAAAACTAAGCACTGCCATTAAAACATTAATTACAGAGAAGTAGGATTTGTTTCCACTTCTGCCACTATCTGGCCAAAATAACGCAATTGTAAACTAATAGCAAGTTTTAATATTGCAGTAGCTCAGGACCTTGCTCTGCAAGGTGCTGTATGCAAACCAAAAGGAAACTCTCCCTGCAAACATCATCCTACAGATGAGCAGATTCCCAGTCCCCCACGAGCACAAACAACAGGTCTGAATGATGCTTGGAGATGAAGGGCAAAAAAAAAAAGACCTAGCAGTGCCTGGCAACTGTATGACATGCGTCCCACAAGATCTGAACATCCTAAACATTATCTCTTCACAACACACTAGGAGATAGAGTTTTTGCTCGATTTATATACCGGGAACTGCAGCACGCAGAACAAAGGCTCTGACCGGCACGGGTATTTCCATTCTGTTTAGCTCTAATTTGCTTTGATCTAATGGAAGTAGGTAGCTAAGCACCTGTAAGTATCTGACACTAAATGATTAATCCCAAGCTAAAGTAGAAGTTTTTTTTTTTAAAAAAAGGGCTGACGTCTCCCTTCCCTCTGCCAAATCCCAGGCTGGCATCCCAAGCCCTTTGCCACCCTGCCTGGCAAGTGAAGTAAATCATGCTTGGGCCATGCGAGGAGAGCCATCCTCACCGGGCTCCCGCTAGGACTGCGTGTCCAGGGAGAAAATCCCCATCCCTCGCCACGCACGCCAAGCCTCTCCAGCCCACAGCCAGGCCGATGGGACGCTGTTTCGCTACCGGCTCAGGCAAGTTGTAAATGAGAAACAGATGCTACCCCAGCGCGGAGAAGCCGGCAGCTTAAAGTGCTGCCTCATAAACCTTTTTAGTGGCACTTTTCCTTATATATTTTTTATTTTATTTCTAACAGAGACTTTCACGGATTAACAGCCAAGAGTGATTTTGAACTCCAGCGGCCAGAGAGCGGGCTGCGCTGGGAAGCAAAGGAAAGCCCTTTTCTGCGGCGGAGCGGGTCTGCAGGCTGGAGGGGGATGGCACCAAGAAGCTCAGCTCTGAGGTTCCCGCAGACCCGGGTACCGTGGATCCAGCCCCCA
>NW_009260496.1:12529-13204 GCF_000687185.1 Egretta garzetta | reverse complement strand
GGCACCGCACACCCGTGCCATCTTCCACCGAGATCCAGCTGCATTTAAGGTTTTGCATTTGACCTCAAAGTCACATTGAGGACCGATGGGAGACAAGCGGCTCCGCTCCAGAGAGGTGCCCAGCTCTGCGCAAAGCCCGTGTTTGGGAGGAAAGGCATCCTGGAGCCACAGAATCTTTTATCACATCATGGTTGAAAACAAAAAATCTCCAGCCACATCACCGCTGGGAGAACCTCAGTGCACAGTCCTGGAAATAGCGGATATGTTATGGACCATTATCCTTCCCGGCCACTGCCCTCCGTGAGACGACTGTTAAAGAAAAGCTTCTTCCTTGAGAGACACGGGAGAAGACTCACAGTTTCAAATCTGCTCTATGGTGCTGAAAATGCTGGTAGCAAAAATTGTTCTGCTGTCATTAGAGAGGAATAGGACATAATGGATTTTTTTCCTTTGGCTTCAGTGGGAGAAAAATGTCAAGATTGGGATTCTGGGGGAAAAAAAAAAGCAGGCAGCCCGTGAGTGCACACCACGAGGGGAAACACCGAGAAAGGCAGCCCCTCTGTGTCGGCTGACAGCTACGGTGATCACAGTAATAAGGGGATACACATCTGGGGGGCAGGGGGGGGTATGTGGGAAGATGCCACACGACCGAAAGCCCACGGCACTCGTGGGGAG
>NW_009260496.1:2180-12496 GCF_000687185.1 Egretta garzetta | reverse complement strand
GGGCTGGCTCGGACGCCGCACGCCTTGCGGAAACGCTGCTAGGGGGGAGGGGGGGGAACTCTTCCCTGTCCCTGCCATTTCCCATCCAGGCTCACTGTTCAGCTTTCAGGTCTTTTTTTAGGCTGTTTTTTTAACTTGCTGCCGCAGCGAGGTACCTGAGCATCCCCACATGCACCAGCCTGCCGCCCAAAAGGGGGGTGATGCCGCCCAAAAGCTCACCTGGCAGGCTGGTTTGCCCATTCACCACCTCTTCTGTGCGCTACCTGTTCTAAAAGCCAGCCCTAACATAAATAACTTTGTTAGAGGCATAGTGCCAGCTTTAGCGATGTCTCCGTCGGCGTTTATTCACTTTATAGGAACGTGGTGCTGGACTGGGAAGCGGTTGGCAGCACCAGTCCTGCTGGTGGGATGGGAGCCGCGTGGCTGCAGCAAAGGTCCCTCTGTGGTGGTAAATAATGGTCTGAAGTTGTGCCAGGGCAGGTTTAGGTTGGACATTAGGAAAAATTTCTTCCCCAAAGGGCTGTCAGGCTCTGGAAGGGGCTGCCCAGGGAGGTGGTCGAGTCCCCATCCCTGGAGGGATTTAAAAGAAGGGTAGATGAGGTGCTTAGGGCCAGGGTTTAGTGGTGGGATGGCAGGGGTAGGTTAACGGTTGGACTTGATGATCTTAACGGTCTTTTCCAACCTAGATGATGCTATGATTCTATAACAAGAGCACCCCTGGTACACAGGGCTCAGGTCTGGGTGCTCGATTCTGCGCTTCCCCGTGCTCGTGCCAGGAAGAGCTGAGCATCCGGAAAGCGCGGAACCAAAGGGAAAACTGCAGCCAGCGGAATACGCCATTTGTTCCATAATCAGTTTACTTTCTTTTTTAATTCATGAGAAGTAAACCCTGCAGTGGGTTAGAAAGGCCGTTATTGCCTCCTCTCGCTAAACAAACAGACGCGGAATCCTCTCATTATCCTTCCTGACTCCCGTACACCAGGATAAACACAAAGCCCAAGATCTGCTGGAGAAAGACAAGGCTCGGAAGCGCGAGTGGCACAGGCTCTCGGGGAACGTTCTGCCTATGAAGTATCATCACGTACAATTTACAAAGACGTTTTATGCTTCTCCAACACTTTTTAGCCTCAAAGACTCCAAGGTCTATAAATACCTTAAAGCCCCACGATACGCATCTGCCTCTGGAATAGAACAGAGCACCCATGGTTATTATTTGTGTTTAACAGAGCAGTTTTAGTAGGTCAAATCCTGCTCTTATTTGGAAAAAAAAATGCCTAGAAATGGCGGGCATTTCTTTTGACTAGGGGATTTAGCTCAAATGGAAGAAAATACGACGTTTTCAGACTTTCATCTTAAAAAAAAACCCTCCACAAATGTTAACTTGCTACACACATTTTAAAGTTATAAATATAAACGAATCTGGCACGTGAATGCAAACCCCTGGCTCACAGTTGTGTTCCCAATGATATAAATTACGGTGCCCGTCACTCATGGAAACACATTATTCTTCATTCACGCTACTGGAAAGGAGAGCAGACCTTGCTCCTTAGAAACCAAACATGGGAAGAAAGGCAACCCAAGCGAGACTTTTCTCACTGGCGAATTCCTACCCAGTGCCCTTTTGTCCTGAGCGCCGCGCTGTACGTGCGTGCCGTAACCCAGGCCTTCGCCATTCAGTTATGAAGTGCTGCGATATTTACAGCCAGGCAAAACGCGGGAGCCTGTTTCTCACCCATAAACAACCCCCTGCATACAAGAGGTGAGGGTAGGAGGTTCAAATTCCCTTGAACGCGGCCAGATTCCAGGTGGGAACATCTCCCTGCAGCTCCCTGCGGTGCTCCCAGCCCTGTGGAGCACTTTCCAGCCTGGCCCCTTCCCCCTCCGCACACCGAACACTGCAATTTATACACCCCATAAATCTACTGATGAAAAAAGCGTTGCCAATAAGCTCAAAGCAATCTTCTCAAATGGAGACGAGTTAATCTTCCCACAACTGGGCTTTTTGTTACGACCGGTACTTTTTCAGACAAATACAGCTCTCCAGAAGTTGGCTGTGACCCACTTTGCCAACTTCGGTGGTCGAGTCCCCATCCCTGGGGGTATTTAAAAGAAGGGGAGATGAGGTGCTTAGGGACATGATTTAGAGGTGGGATGGCAGTGCTAGGTTAACGGTTGGACTTCATGATCTTAAAGGTCTTTTCCAACCTAGACGATTCTATGACTTAGATGTGGCTCTGTGTTATCTCCCACACATCCGAGCTCCCACTCAGGTATTCAGAGGTGGGGATTGTAAGGAGAGATATGGGGGAGGTTTGATTTTGTTTGATTTCCTTGGAGGCACATCAAGGAGCACTCAGCAGCCCAGGGCACGGGTGTTGCTCTGAGAGCAGTGAGAGTTTAAAGGAGTCAGACCAGAGCCAAAATCTGGCTCTGCACTAAACTCCCAGGATCCGAAACGCTTCAGCCCTGATTCAGCATCTCACATGTGGAAATGGCATTATCTGCACCCAGGGGACATCAAAGAGGGACAGGAGCCCACATTCTGAGAAACTAATAGGATTTATTTGGCTCTAGCTCTCCGTTGGGATGGGGTGTAGGGATATATTTATGTATCTACACCCCTCTTCACCTGCACGTTTTACACATTTGGAGGGAGACCTCTTATAGCCTCGCACACACACAAACCCAGCTGCCTCAGACGCATTAAAATGGTATCACAGGCCTGATCTGAAGCTTTGTAAAGTGAGAGGATCAGCGCTACACACCCATGAGGCCTCTTCTTGGAGAAACCCTGCTTTTGTGGGTGCAAGCCAGCCCCAGACCTTTGCCTTCCCATCGCCCTTTGGATAGCCATGTCTGAGCAGGCACCTTCTGCATACAAATGAAGCCTCAGGCTAAGAAAAGGCTGAGAAAATAGAGTTGTTTATCTAATTAACTTCTAGAGAACCGGCCACCTGGAAACAGAGGCCTCCAAAGAGCTGGGTTTACCCCACATCATGAACTTCCACCAGATGGAGGATATCAAGAGCAGCCAGCTCTGTCCTGGAAGACGTCTTTGCTTTAAGGGCAGTGAAGGGTTCAGTATTTACCTACCAACAACTCCAAACCAAACACGCTTCGCACATTCCCACTTTTGCAAACACAACAGCACGGTGCGAAACTGAGATCTGACACTCAAGGTTGCATCATTTCTCTTACCGGTGGCTTCACGTGCCGCTCGCTACCCCTGGCCAAGGACCAGCCCATCTCCGGAGGCTGTCCATCGTCTGCATCACCTGTGTCCACCGTGGAGCTCTGCCCAGAGATGTCAGTAAGCAACTCCTGTTGGCAGGGCAGGCGGAGAGGCAGAAAAAGCTTGTTCCCTCGGCTGTATTTTCATGGGAAGCAGGGCAAAAAGGCAGCACTTAGCTTGGCCAATGCAGCCAGAAGATTGCAAGGAGCAAGCGCACAGCTCGTGAAGAAGGGCTTGCTTTCCCCCATCACCTTGTAAGGTGGCTGAGGCTTTGAGCTCTTTTCCCTTCTCAAGACAGACGACTCCTGGGAGCATCAAAGGGAGCTCGTTACACGTCGAATCCCACTGGGCACAAATTCTGAGGGGCCAGGAGTAAAAGGGAATATTCAAGCTATTTTCTCTTAAATTAAATATAAAGGCACGAGAAAATTTCCAACCCCGTGCGAACACGTGTGCAAATCTTACGCGAGAAGTGGCACACGGGGACTGAAAGTAGGGCAGCACGTGCCGGCGCTGCTCCCTCCGCGGCGGAGCCACTGGCACCGTCACCACCGCAGCCCCGCTCCAGCGCCACGCACAACCGACGCTCTGCCAGGAGGGGAGCGACGTGGGTAAGCGCGGGCGCTTTGCTAATACATCAGGCCATGACACAATGAGAACATTGTGATCGGAATCGTTTGAAGAGAGGAAATGCCTTCCGAGGCGTTTATTTCATGCCTTGCGTTAGCCGGAGCGAAACGCCCCTAATAAGGGGATGAGCACTGCACTGTGTACGCAGGCGGCGATTCATTTGCCTTAAATAAGCAAACAAATGAGGTTTTGGTGGCTGGTTTTGCCTGGGTGTTCAGAGGTCTGGAGAAGTCGTGATGAGCGGTGGAGCATCTGCATCGTTATCATCAGCCCTTATCAAATGTTATCACCAGGAAAGGGTAAGATATCACATACCATCCCCTGGTAAGAAACCACCTCTACAAGATGAAGACGACGGAGGAAGTTCTTTGGAGACGCGACAGTCCTGTGATCCCAGCAGGAACTGGCAGAGATACCAACTCCTCCACTTGCTCCCCCTGTGTGATCTCAGGCAAGTCCTGCGCGTTCCCAGGAGAAAAACGGAGATAATGGGATTGTCCTACTTTAGTGGAGTCTTGTCAAACACTTCTGAGATCATGGGGTTGAAGACCTATAAAGCTGAGAACTACAGCTGTAAAGCCTGGGAAGACAGCAATGCTCTGAGCGTGAAGGAGAAAAACCCCTACATCACTCGCGAGGAGGAAAAGCGAAGGGTTTTGCTTTCTCTTGTTACGTTGAAAGGAAGTTTCTTGACTTTGAACTGGACTGAGAAAGCTTTTGGGTTGTCCCCAGGGTGGCTGCTGCTCCTTGGGCATCCGTTCCTTTTGCTCCATGGGGCAGCTCTCCCAGGTCCCTTGCAGGCGGCAGCGCCGGCCCCAAGTTTCGCTGCCCATCCCGCAGCTCTCGCAGATTCCCACTGGGGTCTGTACACGTGCAGTTCGTTAACATTCCTCATCTTGTGTCTGTGTGCCTCCTGGCAGCATTTTAACCAGCAAGAGCCAGGAGTTGTTTAAGTTTCAAGTTTATTATTGGTTTAGCAACAGCCTGGCAGCTTCAGTCACTTCTTTTTAGCATCTCGGTGTTTTTCTCTGCTGACTGATCTGCTCCCACTGAAGGGTTTGTCTCGATGCTGGCTAATCTTACTCTCCCTTCTTTTTCTAATATTTGGTTATGTCCTCACTGCTGCCTTTCCCACTTTCCATGACACTCAGGATTTTCAAGCACCCTTTAAAGCCTCCTTTCCCCTTTCAGCTTTAGCACCCGCACCCATTTCAGGTGCCACAGAGCTACGTGTAGGGGCAGTGGGGGCGAAGACCAGGACCCTACCAGCATCAGGGGCTGTATCTGCTCTGCACTTGGTGAACCTGAAGCAGACAGGAGCGTGGGAATCAGACACGACAGCGGGTGCAGAAACCCCAGACCGAGGGGTTGGGGGTAACCTCTGATCAGAAATTTGTGCTAACAAACTCCTTTCCTCCATGGATCTCCCCCTCAGGACACACAGAAGACTTGGCAGAGCCGTTAATGGGCTATGCCTCCTTCAAACTGTTAAAAGCATTTTTGGACTTGAGCCCCACATCTTTTATTAACTGCTAAGAGAGATGGCTCCTGGTCCACAGCGCTGGAACCCGAATCAATTCTCCTTTCCAAAGTCTGGGGCTGTTCACCTCTGTAATTCCCTTCTTAATCAGTTTACAGTCAGGCTCCTGCCATGAACTTCAGAGCTGCCAACACAACCCACTGAACGAGACCCACCAAGAGCTCTGCACCTGACTTGCTGCTTGCTGTCGGGCAAACCCCTGCACGCCTCGTACGTAAAGCGGCGTTGCTGCTGGTCTTTGAGAAGTCTTTGAGACCCCCGAAGGAAAGCACTACGCCAATTACAGTTATTACTGAACCCGAGCGTACCCACACAGCGGAGGTGGGCTCAGCTCTGGCGTTCAGGTCAAGACACATCGTTTTTGCTAAACTGGTGGTTTCTTGCTATGCTGCTTTAAAGCTGTATCTCCACTTTTCGATGCCAGCCAAGAGAGGAGCCCCGACCCATGGGAAGTTGAAAAACCTCACGTATGCATTAGCTATGCTAATTGTGCCATAGGAAAGCTAAGAAGAAAGAGCTCAGAGTACTGAAACCGCGGGCTGGTACCTCAGAGACGTTGATCCGTCCCTCCTGAAAGGAGCACGTGGTGGGGTCGTGGGTGCAGAGGTTCCGGTACTTGCACCAGTGGCAGCGGAAAGCGCTGTTCACACAAGACAGGCACCTGGGGGGGGAAAGGAGGAGTTACGGAGGAGGTCATCACCTTGGGAGGTCTATACAGTGAGGGACAGGCCTAGGCAGAAGTCCAGGCTCAGGGTCCTTCATGGGAAAATAATTTCTTTGGAGGGATGTTTTGACACCACCACACAAATTACAAACAGGTTTGGGAAAACACGCACTCAAATGACAATCTTTAAGCAACCTCACAATTTGTTCAGTAATAAAATACAAGCTGGGATTTATCGCATATCATTGCACTGGCGTAAAATAAAGCACAATCTTGCACAGACACCAGACTTGATTTTTAGTTCCCAGAAAGTGGAAAACAAGGCAAACCTGGAAGAATTAGATCAGTTGTTTTACAAGCAGGAATACTTCAAGTCAACGGTAACGCTTCTGCTTGGCCTTGGGGTGCAAAGAGTCCAGCAAGCGCTTTTGGTCCGTGTTGGGAGGAATGGAGCGTTTGTGAAATGGTTTTGAAAGAACGCAGACCCTCTGCAGACGTGGGGTGGCCCAGCTGCCAGCGAACTGGGTGGGTGGTTTTTATTCCACACTCACTGGCTTCCCGTTTGGTGCATGGTCCATGGCAGCTGCTAATATTCGCACTAGCCACCTCCTCCATCTCTGAGGCCAACCCTCCGTGCCACGTGGCAGTGTTTTGGCAACTGTCTGCTGGCCTAAGTATAAGCTGTGCCCGTGGGATCCAGCCCCACATCACAACCTGTGGCTCCAGAGACCGGGATGCTGCCTGGAGCGGGCAGTGCCCGGGGCAGGGATGCGCCGGAGCGAGCCCGGGGTTGGTGCAAACAGAAGAGCATCACCAGGGAAGCAGGAGCATGGCCTTAGGTAGGAAATTGGGAAATGAGGAAAGCAGGTTTGGGGGCAGGGCCCGTCTCGCCAGCGGGACAGGGGTGCCAGGGCAAAGCCTCTGGGCAGGCTGCTGCCACGAGAGCGCGTGCTTTAATAACTCAATTGTATTTCCCTTCTGATGCATTCGTAGTGACCTTAATAGCTACGGAAGCTTATTCTAATCATGCGTATGCAAATCTGGGGAAGAATATCAAATACTACAAGCTTATTTAATGACTCATTTGTTTGATCCATTTCCGTCTCCATTTCAGTCTGCAGCACTTCTCCCACCCACCCTCACCTGGCCTGGCCCTGGCCTCCGGCTTTCCCAACTCCAGGAACTGGGTGCCACAGGTCACCACCTTTGCTCTTTCATCCTGATCCAGCTTTCTTAAGGACCACTTAAGTCTCTCTCTTGCTTCAGAAAGTGCATCTCTCCACCTCATCTGTTCCTCATGAAAAGAGACTTAACACAGAAGCCACCACCGCCTTCCCTGACCCACCCGCAGCTCCCTCGGGGGACAGGAATTCACACACCTCGGTGCTGAACCATCTCAGCCCATGGGTTCACACCAGCTGGATCCAGCATGGGAGGTTTCACAGAACCAGTCTGCACGAGCAGCACATTCCTGTCCAGCCCCAAACCCCTCCTGCCCCTCTTAGCCTCAGGCCAGCTCCCCAGGGGTACGTGCTTCATGCACCACAACCCCACTTCTGCTTCCTTGCAGCCAGAAAGGGCACGGCTGCTCCCCTGCTCTCTCTTGACACCCTGGCCCTTGCAATGAAGTCTCAGGATCAATAGGTCTCTCTTCTCTGCTGGCTGAGACCTGTATCCCTTTCTCCTTTTTGCATGCTGTGATTCATTCCTGCCAGGCGGGCTCCTGCCCTTCTTGAACTCACTGATAATGTGTCCGGAATGATGTAAGTGCTGCAGAATTTACCAGCGCGTTAGCACTTTGTCTCCAAAGAGAAGCTGGTAGAGAGGCATGGTCAGATGAAGCCAGCCGACGGGCCAGAGAAGATGCACTGCCTCTCCTGATTCAAACCTCCGCCCCAAAGTGAAAATAGGGGTCCCTGGGATGCCACCCCTCATGCAAATGCAAAAACACGAGAACGCAGAGGAACCACTGGAAGGACTGCAAGTGCTTGCAGCTGGAGGAGAGGCTGGCGCTGTACAGCCTGACTGAGGGACAAGGACGTAAGGACGGAGCTGTGGACGAGGGGTAACACGACAGGAGGCAAGGATCGTTGGGGTAATGGACACAGCCCACCGTGAGAGGCAGCACGGAGGGACTGAAGGACTCACAGGGCTCCTTTCATCCTGGCACCTCTGCTTTGTGCTATGCCTCAAAACAAAATTAAAAATAAATTGAATGCATGCCTAGAAAAACAGCAGGCCAGCCGAGCCCATCAGCGCACACAGAGAAGACCCCATAGCTTGAGGCTTCAAATCCAGTGCGGAACGATCGGGAGTGCCCTGTGCTGGAGTCTCCTGACCCCCAGGAGCCAGCTCGAGCTGCAAATCCCGCTCCCGGCGCAGAGCTGGCAGCTGACCCCACTGCTGGAGATGCCACCCAACCCCGCAGGTCAGGCCTGCCTTTTGCTATCCGACTTCTGGCCGGTCCTGCCCACATTTCGTTTGGGTGCTTTGGGGCTCGCTCTGTTTCCAGAGAGAAATCTATAAATGCTTCAGGTCTGCAAACGTGCTTTCACGGCCGGCCGGCTGCGTGCTGCCTCTCAGCAGCAGATGTACCCGTGGGGGACACGTTTCCATGATGCTCAGCCCCACTGATGCTCAGCCCAACCTCCCGCACGCCTGGGCTGCTGCACCAGGCTCCCTGGGCTGCTCTGCCCGGCTCTGGGGGCAGGAGGCTGCAGGGAGCTCCTGCTGCTCTCACTGACCCCATCTAAACCCCAACCGCTGTCCTCAGACCCCAGGGCTGGAGACATCCAGCTCAGTCCCTGCCACCGCCTGCTCCGGTGGCCATGCCCTCCCCTGTCACCCCGTGGAGCCCCCTCGCAGCAGTCAGCACCCTGCTCTCCTGGCTGGTGCAATGTGGAAGGGCTCTGCCACCTCCGGAGCCTTCAGCCCCCTCCCCGGACCCTGGAGCCCCCTCCCCGGACCCTCTGCTCTGCCCTCCCCAGCTGCCTGGGAAGATGCATCCCAGTTCACAGTTGCAGGATCACGCAGCTTGGGGGCACCAGCAGGTTAAGCTTTTTTCAGGCTCACCCCGCCTGCGTCTCACAAGGCAGGAAAAGCTACACACACCCCCAGCGAAATTCAGAGCAGACAGGGGCTGGTGGGCTCCCCTTCCACAGCCCGTGTCTGCTGGCTGAACCACGCACCCTGCTCCCCCCCCCGGCTGGTCCCGGAGCCCAGCATCCATCGCCCAGCCCTTTCTCATTTTAGCTGGTGTTTGGCTCAGGGATGGGGAGGGAGCACTCACAGCTGGTGGGCACTGCAGTTGTAGAACTTGAACTCCGTGCTGACAAACGTCCTCCTCGTCTCCCGCGACTTCAGCTGCAGCACCACGCCGAACCAGTCTGGGGATGCAAACCAGAGCCCGTCAGTCCCGCCAGCGGGAAGGAAGGAAGCAATGGTGGCCGCGGGGGCACCCGCTCCCCGCCTGCCAGCGTGCTGAGCCGTCTGCTCCTGGGGTAGAAGGTGGAAGTCAGGTTGCTTTCATGTCCCTGCTCCCCCAGGCATGGGAATCCTGACCCGCTGGCTGCAGCGGTTCCCTGAGCTGGGGGCTGAGCCATCCCCTGGCCGGACCCTGCCCTCAAGCACCCTAGGGTGCCGGGCTGGCTGTCTCCAGCAATGCCTCCAAACCGAACCAGGCTTGGTGGCAAAATGCATTGGAGATGCAGGGTCTAAACTCTGCCTTGGACCACAGCTGAAATGAGTGTGGGATCTCATCCCATTCCCTAAGAGATCCGTCTCCAGTACAAAACCACTAGTTCAGTCTACTCTGAGCAGCAGCCCAAGACTAGAATAGGAGACAATGCTGGAAACAAGGGCATTAGTGAGGCTCTTTAGGAGCCTCAGCACTGGAGTAATTAAGAGCAGATTGCTCTTCCCAAGCTGTGGTGGATAAGTCTACGCTAGCCCTGCTACCAAGGCAGCTCTCGGCCCCCAGCGTTCACCAAGTCTCAGGCTCCATATAATGCCTTAGAAATACAAAGATATCAGCAGGGAAGCACAGCTGACACCTGGAAGGATGCCAAGGAGAAAATGAGTTTTAAGCAAGTAGCATTTTGCTTATGGGAAGAGAAAATGTGACATTAATGAAGAAACAACCCAAAGATCGGGACCGAAAAATAGAAACTGCATCCACCTACTCATGGGTGCTGAGCCAGGCTGAGGGGAGGGCTCCTGCTCTCCAGATCCGCCGGCGTGGCACGGCTGGC
>NW_009260496.1:1439-1659 GCF_000687185.1 Egretta garzetta | reverse complement strand
CGCCCAGCCCTTTCTCATTTTAGCTGGTGTTTGGCTCAGGGATGGGGAGGGAGCACTCACAGCTGGTGGGCACTGCAGTTGTAGAACTTGAACTCCGTGCTGACAAACGTCCTCCTCGTCTCCCGCGACTTCAGCTGCAGCACACCGGCGCACCACCCTGGGGATGCAAACCAGAGCCCGTCAGTCCCGCCAGCGGGAAGGAAGGAAGCAATCGAAGCAC
>NW_009260496.1:0-1294 GCF_000687185.1 Egretta garzetta | reverse complement strand
TGGCTGCAGCGGTTCCCTGAGCTGGGGGCTGAGCCATCCCCTGGCCGGACCCTGCCCTCAAGCACCCTAGGGTGCCGGGCTGGCTGTCTCCAGCAATGCCTCCAAACCGAACCAGGCTTGGTGGCACAATGCATTGGAGACGCAGGGTCTAAACTCTGCCTTGGACCACAGCTGAAATGAGTGTGGGATCTCATCCCATTCCCTAAGGATCCGTCTCCAGTATAAAACCACTAGTTCAGTCTACTCTGAGCAGCAGCCCAAGACTAGAATAGGAGACAATGCTGGAAACAAGGGCATTAGTGAGGCTCTTTAGGAGCCTCAGCACTGGAGTAATTAAGAGCAGATTGCTCTTCCCAAGCTGCGGTGGATAAGTCTACGCTAGCCCTGCTACCAAGGCAGCTCTCGGCCCCCAGCGTTCACCAAGTCTCAGGCTCCATATAATGCCTTAGAAATACAAAGATATCAGCAGGGAAGCACAGCTGACACCTGGAAGGATGCCAAGGAGAAAATGAGTTTTAAGCAAGTAGCATTTTGCTTATGGGAAGAGAAAATGTGACATTAATGAAGAAACAACCCAAAGATCGGGACCGAAAAATAGAAACTGCATCCACCTACTCATGGGTGCTGAGCCAGGCTGAGGGGAGGGCTCCTGCTCTCCAGATCCGCCGGCGTGGCACGGCTGCGAGCCCCTGCCCGGCTCGTGGGCCACCCCAGGAGGGACAGACAGCTCCTGCAGCCCCAGGTTCTGTCCTGGAAGCTGTCTGGCAGCGCGGAAGGGTGTAAGGACAGGGCAGGCACATGGTGCTGCCTGCTCCCAGCCTATCTTTCCCTGCGTGGGATGCATTTCATAAGGATGAAGCATATTTAGCTCCCTGGCTTTAATGGTCTTTGACAGGAGCATGAATTTCTCCAGCGGCAGCCCCAAAGGGTCTGCTCCAGCCAGCAGGTACCTCCAAACCTCCACCGCACTTTCGGGTGGCACAGATGTCGTATTGCTGCCCAGAAGTCAGTTACTTACCCTGATCCACAGGTATGGCAGGAACATCTTTTGCCGCTGGTGAAACACACACAACCCGGCTGCCCGAAACCTGCCCTTCCACCTCCGTCAGGTTTCCGAAGAGGCAGGTGACCCCAGCCGACAGGTCTGGAGCATCGCTCACCAGCAGGCTGAGCTGCAGCCGGGGAGGGGGGAGGCAGAGGGGGAACAAAACACAGGCGTCAACCTGTTAGCAGGCAGAGCTGCCCGAGCTCCCTTCCTATTTTCATAGAATCATAGAATCGCCTAGGTTGGAAA
>NW_009260495.1:31462-41099 GCF_000687185.1 Egretta garzetta | reverse complement strand
AGGTTATGAAAGCAAGCAACACGAGTGTCAGTGTCACTGCAGAAGAGCTCCAGTGAAATGACCGAAGAAGCTGTCCACTCCACTGCAGACACAGAACTTCCTGGGACAAGAAGGATGTGATTACTGTAGATGAGAAAAATCCCCCTAGCAGAGGTGTACCTGCCTCCTGGAGACAGGCCTTCCAGTTCATGAGTCTTGCAAAGAGAGAAATGGGTGGCATACAGCTCAGTAGAGAGCGTAGGAAGTGGACACCAGCAGGAAAAACTCCATTACCTGCAAAAGGTGCAGAAAACAGCACTAATAATACTACAGCAGCTGGGGCATGGTGGTGGATCTGTAGTGAGTGTTCAGGTGTTCCACCCCCAGCATAATGATGAGGGTGTTCCCAACCTCAGTCACAGGGTAGGTCATGGGAGAGAGAAGGAAGAGATTTCTCTAAGAGTGGGGGACGTTCCCCATTTGCAGTATGGGAAGCTCCATCAGTGAAGTCTGATTTTCCCATTGCCCTTTCTCTGCAGAAGGCTTTAGGTCCTTCTTGTCCTCTCTCTCCTTGTAGGACATCTACGAGGAAGAACATTTCATAGTGTTTAATGAAAGGGACAGGCCAAAAAGCCAAGGAGGCACAAGGTAGCATTTGTGATGAACTTGTCCAAAGTGGGTGAGAGAACTGGGTGTTCTGGGATGTCGGGGGCTGTTCCTGGTATAACACAGAGAAATGCCAGGGCTCTGTGAGGTGCCCACACCTGACCTGGCCTTGTGCCACTGCCAGAGGGTGGGGGACACTTCAGCCCTGTGGTGTATTGCTCTGCTCTGCACTCATCTGACAAGCCCCAAGGAATGGACACAGGGACCTTACTTCAAGGAAGCACGTCCCAGTGCTGCATTCAGGTGTTTTCAGGGAACATGACATGGCTCTCAATTTGAAGAAACCTCAAGATACTGTCCCACAAGCCTTTATGGAATCCTGTGTTTGGTTTGTAAAGCAATGTTTAGGCAGCAGGGGGGGTTCTGTGAGAAGATGCCGGAAGCTTCTCCTACGCATGATAGAGCTAATGCCAGCTGGCTCCAAGATGGACCCACTGCTGTCCAAAGCTGAGCCAGTCAATGACAGTGGTAGCACCTCTGTGATAACACATTTAAGAAGGGGGAAAAAACTGCTGCACAGCAGCATCTGGGAGAAAGGAGTGGGAATATGTGGGAGAAACAACTGTGCAGACACCAAGGTCACTGAAGAAGGAGGGTGAGGACTTGCTCCATGTGCTGGAGTAGACATTCCCCTGCAGCCTGTGGTGAAGACTGTGGTGAAGCAGGCTGTCCCCCTACAGCCTGTGGAGGCCCACGGCGGATGAAATATAACCCTGCAGAGTATGAAGGACCCCATGCCAGAGCAGGTGGATGTGCCTGAAGAAGGCTGTGACCCTGTGGAGAACCCGTGCTGGAGCAGGTTTTCTGGCAGGACCTGTGATGCCTTGGGGAGAGGAGCCCGTGCTGGAGCATTCTGTTCCTGAGCGCCTGCGCCCCTTGGAAGGAACCCACGCTGGAGTAGTTTGTGAAGAACTGCAGCCCGTGGGAAGGACCCACACTTGAGAAATTGGTGGAGGACTGTCTCACATGGGTGGGACACCATCCTGGAGCAGGGGAAGAGTATGTGGAGGAAGGAGTGGGAGAGACAATCTGTGATGAACTGACCACAACCCCCATTCCCCATCTCTCTGTACTGCTCAAGGGGAGGAGGTGGAGAATTCAGGAAAGAAGTTGAACTGGAGAAGAAGGGAGGGGTGGGGGGAAGGTGTTTTAAGATTTGTTTTTATTTCTCATTGCCCTACTCTGATTTGATTGGTAATAAATGAATGTCAGGTATGTTCTGCCCATGACAGTAATTGCTAGGTGATCTCCCTGTCCTTGTCTCGATCCGAGAGCCTTTCCTCCTATTTTTCCTCCTCCTGCGCAGTTGAGGAACAGGAGCGACAGAGTGGCTTGGTGGGCACCTGATGTCTAGCCATGGTCAGCTCAGCACACACCCCTAAGAATAACTGATGACATTTGTGCTCACTCGGATTCATCTCAGCACACGTACACCATGTGCATGCTTACGTCTCATTGGTACAATGCAGACAGAGGCTTCTGACCTCGACATTTGGTGTCCCTCCATGGAGGGTCAAAGAACCTCTCCAGGCTGCAGTAAGACGCCAGTGTTGAAAATGGTGGTTGTTATTGCCTGGTTGGTGACGAGTGCTCTGGGGCAGCTTCCCCTGGGTGCCCAGTCAATACAGACACAGACCAGAGCCTGCTCTGCTGATCCTTCACCTCTCTCCCAGGAAGCCTGGCTGTGAAAGGACACTGCCGTGCACCCCCCCATGGACACTCACACACTTCAGCTGCTCACTGGTGTTTTCTCTCCTGTGTATGTAAGAAGACCATTAGAAAGAGATCTAAGCCATCAAGCACTGCCCCTAGAAGATCCCCTTTCATGATGCTGTGATGGATGTCAGCTCTGTCACAGAGGTGTCCATTGCTTGTCCCTGCCTGCTGGCACAAACTGCCACACACCAGGACTCTATCGAGCTGCCAGTGCTCTCAGGCCCTTAAAGCAACACAAGGGCTCAGAGAGTGTGGAAGTTGAAAGTGAGAAGCTCAGAAAGGCCAAGCACTGCTGCTGGACTCTTTTCCCCTCCACCTCTGTGCATAGGCACTGCCCCAGCAGCTCCAGAGAATATTGCATAAAGGATCTCAGACAAACAACTCACTGCAGGGTTGCTTATTTTGTTGCAAAACACATGGAACATGTCTCATCATTACGCAGTCTCTGGGTCACACAGTGCAGGTAAATACAGAGTTAGAAATGGTATGAATAATGACCGTTCTTTGTGGACAACTTTATTACAATTAAGAAAGGCTAAAACCAAACCCAAACCAACTACCAAAGACAGGCTGGTCCTATTGTGCTTTACACCATAAGTACTATGCAGAAGACGATGGGAAGCTTGTTGCTGCTTAAAAACATGAAGTTATCAGTTTCCACACTGCATCCTTGAGCTCCCTGTTCCTCATGCTGTAGATGAGGGGGTTCACTGCTGGAGGCACCACCGAGTACAGAACAGACCACCATATCCAGGGATGGGGATGAGATGGATGGGGGCTTCAGGTAGGCAAACATGGCAGTGCTGAGAAACAGGGAGATCACAACCAGGTGAGGGAGGCACGTGGAAAAGGCTTTGTGCCGCCTCTGCTGAGGGGGGATCCTCAGAACAGACCTGAAGATCTGCACATAGGACAGCACAATGGAAATGAAACACCCAAAGCCTAAACAGATGCTAACTATAAGAAGCCCAACCTCCCTGAGGTAGGCGTCTGAGCAGGAGAGCTTGAGGATCTGGGGGATTTCACAGAAGAACTGGTCCACAGCATTGCCTTGGCAAAGGGGTAGTGTAAATGTATTGGCTGTGTGCAGCAAAGCATAGAGGAACCCAGTGCCCCAGGCAGCCTCTGTCATGTGGACACAAGCTCTGCTGCCCAGGAGGGTCCCGTAGTGCAGGGGTTTGCAGATGGCAACGTAGCGGTCATAGGCCATGATGGTGAGAAGAGAAAACTCTGCTGAAATGAAGAAGAGAAACAGAAAGACTTGAACAGCACAGCCCAAAAAAGAGATGGCCCTGGTGTTCCATAGGGAATTGGCCATGGACTTGGGGGCAGTGGTAGAGATGTATCCCAGGTCAAGGAGGGCGAGGTTGAAGAGGAAGAAGTACATGGGGGTGTGGAGGCGGTGGTCACAGGCTACAGTGATGATGATGAGGCCGTTGCCCAGGAGGGCAGCCAGGTAGATGCCCAGGAAGAGCCAGAAATGCAAGAGCTGCAGCTCTCGTGTGTCTGCGAATGCCAGGAGGAGGAACTGGATGACGGAGCTGCTGTTGGACGTTTGCTCACTCATGTCATGGGGACCTCTTCAAGGAGGAAAAGACAATGATAAGCGAGGGAAGATTTCTTGCAGGAAAACCACACGCCATTTCTCACAGCCACCCCCCTCCCTGAGCTGAATGGGGAACATTTCAGCTGATTTCTCAACCCTACCAGCTGACCGTTATGGTGCCTCATAGGTTGGGCACCTCGTTCCATGAAGGCACCTCCAGGGCAGGACCCTCAGAGTTGGTGTGAGAACAGAAGCTGATCCGCACCCCTACCTCAACCCCAGGGAGCAAGAGCACCATGCAAATTTAGGAAAACAGGGCAGAAAACTGCAGTGCTCCAAAAACAATGCTTGAAGCTTTCCTTTACCCTGCTTTGCTCTCCACCTGAGACAGTGACACTGTAGGGCAGTCGGTTTTGTCTGGTTTGTGATGTGTTTATTGTAGGACACAGGCACTTCTAGACTGGAGGTGCAGCTGCGAAAGATGTGTCTCATGCCCTGCATCCCATGGCTTTGGGGGAATAGGCTTTGCTGGGTGGGGGAAGCAATGCTTGAAGCTTTCCTTTACCCTGCTTTGCTCTCCACCTGAGACAGTGACACTGTAGGGCAGTCGGTTTTGTCTGGTTTGTGATGTGTTTATTGTAGGACACAGGCACTTCTAGACTGGAGGTGCAGCTGCGAAAGATGTGTCTCATGCCCTGCATCCCATGGCTTTGGGGGAATAGGCTTTGCTGGGTGGGGGAAGACACAGGGTATTTGCTCCACAGAAGTTGCACTAGAGAGGATGGCAGGCACGTGCCCACATCCCCCCTCCCAATATGTTTCTGGTAGCAGCTCCTGCTCACTCCCTGCCCAAGTCTCAGTCTATTGCCAGGACCTCTCCCTACCAGGAGTAGTTTCTCTGTACCCATGACTCTTCCGTGCTCACAGACCCCATCCCACCCACTATGTCCTCATCTCTTTCCCGCAGACCTCTCCTGGCAGCAGGACACTACCCAGGGGCATCTCTGTATCTGCAGCAGCTAAGGAGCAGCTCAGACAAGTGCTAATGAGAACTGGGGTCTCCGTGTCTTTTCCACAAGGGCAAGCTGTGAGCAGCCCTGACCCACACGGCACCCTGCTGACAGCAGTAAGATCTTGACCTACCTGGTCAATGGTTTCTTCTTCATCCCACAGCTTCTCCCTGCAGCAGCATGGGCTGCAGGGACACTGCTGGGAAGGACAGCCCTGGGCACCCCTGCTTGCACACCCACCTTCTTACCCTGCAGCCATCATGTCCTGTCCATCTGATGGTTTCAGCAGGGAAGCCCTGATCTGCAGCACGTCCTTCTCCTCCGTGCCAGCCATGGGATGTGTCAGTTCCAGGAGATCCCTCCAGGATGTTCCCTGCAGCCAAAGACTTACTCTGTTCAGGGCTGAGGTTTCTCCTCCAGTGAGCTCTACGTATTTTCCCACTCCTGGCTATCCTTAACTGCTCTCTGTCTCATCTC
The DNA here is from genome assembly GCF_000687185.1 of Egretta garzetta. Lineage (NCBI taxonomy): Eukaryota > Metazoa > Chordata > Aves > Pelecaniformes > Ardeidae > Egretta > Egretta garzetta. The sequence continues at coordinate 35,705 of NW_009260495.1, read as the reverse complement.
TGCTTGGTGCCTGCAGGCAGTGCCCTCAGCCCTGCTGCGCTTTGCAGAGGAGCTGCTCCTGGGCAGAGCTGGCTCTCTGCAGCGCTGCCCACTTGCCATCAGCTCCCTCCATCCCAGGAGCCCAGCCCAGCTCAGCAGCAGAGGACCAACCCAAGGCAGCACTTTCTCTGAACACACATCACCCTCCTTGGACATGCCCCCAGGCCCTAAGGTCTGACAGCTCCTGAAAGGCAGCAGGGTGTCTCCTGGGAAACACAGTCTGAAGCAGACTGAAGTCATCACTGACTGTCCCTCTCTAATCACTGAGCAGACTGATTCCTGCAGCGGGAATTGCTCTGCAGGCAGTGTCAGTGTTCCCCTTTGGAAACCCTCATTCCTGTCCCATTGTCAGGCAAGGCATGCAGGCAGTGACAGGCAGGGGATCGAGCAATGCAACTGCTCACCTCCTGCAGACCAAAGCCCAGCGGTCAACTCCCCCCCAGTTTCTATACTGATCATGACATCCTATGCCATGGAATACCCTTTTGGACAGTTCGGGACAGCTGTGCTGGCTGAGCTCCTGCCCAGCTTCTTCTGCATGTTACAGAGCATGGGAAGCTGAAAAGCCCAAGTCTAGTATAAGCACCACCAGAAAACCACTAAAACATCAGTGAGTTATCAACATTCCTCTCATCCTAAACCCAAACCACAACACTATGCCAGCTACTGGAAAGAAAATTAAATCTACCCTTGCCAATAACAGGACACATCCTCAGGAAGTTTTACAAGGAGAATTTGCAAGTGGAGAGCTGTTTGACAGGTACCCTTGAAAGACCCCGATTATTTCCTTTGCTTCACCCTTTCTTTCCTTTTCCCTCTTCTCCCACTCATAATTTCTTCCCCTGGACCATCCTGGTACCCTCCCATGCAAACAGCCCACCTCAGTTCATCTTTTCCTCCCTGGCCCTAGTTTGGGTCCTTTGGTGTTTCTGAGCTTGTCACCAGGGCAATTCCTACCTTGGTCAGCAATTCCATTAAACCACTAACTTCTGCTGTTACCTGTAGTGCCCTGCAATTCTTCATGCTCTTCTCTTGTCAGAGGCACCAGGGATCTGGTGGGCCACCTGTACGCACACATGAAGAGCTGCCCACAGAGAGCTTCACTCCAGAGGGACCTTGAGAAACTCTGGGATTGTCAATAGAAACCACATTAGTTTCGCAAGGAGAAGTTGCAAGTGGGTTTTTCTGGGGTGAGAAAAACCCCAGACATGAGGGGACGATGACTGTCCCAGCAGTGACCCTGAGGAGAAGGGCCCGCGCAGAAAGAGGAATGCCATAGGAGCCAGTGTTCCCTACTCACCATGAATAAAGCCAGCTGCATAGAGGGCTGTGTGACTTGGAGCATGCCCCCCCAGAGAAGGAAGTTCTCATCCCCCATGTATCAGCGCTGCTGTGACCACATCTGGACTTGTGTGTCTGGCTGTGGGGTTCCCTGGTTTGGAGGAATGGGGAGGAACTGGAGAAGTTATAGAGGAGATCTGCCAGGATGGGGTTTGGGGGTCTCTGTGGAGAGTCTGAGGGACCTGGGCTTCTTTAGCCTGGTGAACTGGAGGATCAGGGCACTCTAGTAGCAGCCTGGAAGTGCTTGAAGGGTGGTTTCAGAGATGCTGGAGCTTTTCTTGACAGAGAAGGAAACCTCCACAAAGAGCAGCTTGGAAGTTTCAGACCAGAGGTGAGGACAAAGTCGTCTCCCTCAAAGGGTATCCTCATGGTGGAAGAGGTCACTCAAAGGGAGTCTGGATCAGCCCGAGGCTTTATGTTTCAAGGAAAAGCCCGTGATGGGTAGAGAGACATCAGTGAAAGTATGGAGGTGCTAGGGGGAGAGCTAGGTGGGAAAGCAAGATGGATGTCAACAGCCTGAAGGGAAAGATCTGCAGGCATGGGACAGTGTAGGGCAGCCTGCAGCAGAGATGGCCAAGGGCTCTGGCAAGGCTGCAAGGTGCAACAGGACTGAGGTCTTTGTCCCCTTGGCTATAGCAGTTGCCTCTGCTACCAAGGCCTGTGAGATGGAACTTTAATGTGAGGGTCTCAGGGTCTGTCTTGCCAGGGCCTGGGAGATTGGCCTTTCTGCTTCCTCAAACAAAGCCAAGGCTTTTCTCAGCTTTACACCCACCTGCTCAGGGCCCTTGCCTACCTATAGCATGGCTTCCTATTATTTACTCTAACGAGTCCCTAGGAAGGCTTTGTAAGTGATTGCCCTCAGTGGGGCCCATTAATGCTTCAAGAAACTTTGGCTTTTTCTTCTGACTTGGACTTCTTGAGCTGCTCTTCTCTCAGTAGCTGAGGTTCATGTAATGAGCCCCAAATGCCCTGACAACCTATTTATCTTCTTGTAATTTTCTCCAAGTCTTTGAGACTTGCACAAATATTTGGAGCTGTTTCATAGCGTAGTTAAGGAGGAAGACTTCAAATTGCACCTAGGCAAAATATTTTTTATTTTAACGGGAATACTTTTTTCTTTTCCCTTTAGAGAAGAGGTTATAGCACCATTTTTTAAGTGATCATAGTCCAGAGTGTTTCCTCAGGAGGTCTGGATTGGCAGGAGAACCATTTCCTTGAGGTCTGACACTGCATGGACATCCTCACCCCCTCCAACCCCACCATTGCTCTCATTGGCCCCCTGGCACTTGCATCACTTCTCTTCACATCAGACTTCTCCACTGAACTCTGCAGCTGGGTGCCACAGCTCCTGTGCACCATCTTCCCTGCTTTCCTTACAGAACTGGCTGCACACGGGCACAGAAAAATTTTTCCTATCGGCAAGCAAAGCCAAGCCAAGCACGATCAAGTTCATAAGCAACAAAACGCAGCCCTCCACCATATGCTAAGTACAAGCTGTCTTTAATGAGGTGGCCTTTCTACAAGCGGTGATCTTAGGAGGATTGTTTTGAGTAACTAGATACAAAAAGGCAGAGATAAATACAGCTCAAGAGTTGGCAGAGGAGACAACTCGACTGTTGAAAGACGTGTAAGCTTTTACTCCCCGAAGCTCAAAACAGCACCATAGGTGAGTGGTGTCTGAAGGAACAGAGAATAATCGGAGGAGAAACCTGGAGAATCATGGAAATGGCTTTTTCCTAGGCAGTCTTCTGAGAAAATGACATCAGAAATGGTCGTTGTATCCTGGACAGGAGAAAATGTATGAAAGCATTGAGGAGCATTGCATATTGTCAAAACAAAAGCTGTGGTTTTATTGTCGGTGGTGTCAGAAGTGAAATTAACTGGATGTCATCAAGACTGGAAATCTTTTTCAAATTGAAGCACATTATCCCAGATTACTTTTCAAATTTCCATGGGTAAGGTGCCCTGTGCACCTTCCCCTACAATTACTGTTACATTAGATTGCACCCACAACTGAGAAACACGTATGGTACAGAATGTACTATAGTTACCATATTGATTAGCTATGATAAAGAAAAGAAGTGAGGGTGTCCACCAATTGGGTCGAGCTTGTTGATCTATGAACAGAATTTGGTTCATGCTGGTGATGATCACTCCTGCGAGAAGGCTAAGCAATCTTTTGATGGTTAACCCGATCTCCAGGGGAGGTGTGCTAGTCTCATTCCCGGTATACTTCCTGGAAAGGGAGAGCAGTACCAGTCTAGGGGCAGTTTTTCCAGATGGGTTACCACTTAGTGTCTCAACTTATGTAACTGCCCGGGCTAAAGACAAAAGTCCCTTTTCCCACTCAGAATTGCTCTGTTCTGTCTCTTTAAATGCAGTCAAGTTAAACATTAAAGGCCTTTTCTGGCCAGCTTGGCCTGGTCTGGAACAGATTGCAATAAGGACCATGTTCTGCAAAACCCCATTCTGCTATACTAGGGTTGCGGGGGTGTGCTGGCCCCCGTGACTGATCTGCCTCTAATTCCTGTATTAGAGTTTTGACTGCCTCTTCATGTTCTGGCTTCCATTCCCACAGTTTTCCCTTTCATAAAAGTGAGTTCAGTGGGTGAGCAATGGTAGAAAATCCAGGTACACATTTCCTCCAGGACCCTAAAGTACCTGTAAGCTGTTGTATTTCATTCTGAGATGCGGGCATCTGCAATTGTTCTGTTCTATTGAAGCTGTCTGTCAGAATTAAACCCATCACAACCTGACAGGCAGAAGGACTGTGCTGTCAGGAACTTAATGAAATAGAAGGACAATGACCCAGTGTTGCATCTGGGTTAGACTAACAGCTTGCAGTGGCAGGGGAAGAGGACTG